>NC_136592.1:33088002-33373002 GCF_910589615.1 Taurulus bubalis | reverse complement strand
CCCAAAGGTTAGAACAACACACGATGAAGCCTTTAGAACAACCGCCCAGGTCATCTACATGTTGGTCATCTTTTCACTTTGATCTAAACTGGTTAACTTTAAATGTTGCATCTCTTGTGAACATAGAGTACAACACAAAGGAAGTTGCCTTACCTTAAAATAAAGGCATGAAATGCCGCCTCGAGTTTAGAGACATGAGAAATGGGGGAACTACTTTCTGTGTTTACTTTTAATCAAACTCAAAGACAAGTCTTTGAATTGATTTTGAAGGGAGGGCAACCTGGTGGTGTGTCTTTCTAAGCCTGAGAAAAGAGGCTGACTGGTCGGACAGACTTGACAGATGCACAAACAAAACCGTCACAAACAGTCAACAGCAGGAAAGCTGGAGTGAAGCCTTGCTGTCATGTGACGCCGTCACCATCCCCTCTTTTAGAGACGCGGACAATTCATTTAGTTTTTTGTGCACTTTAATGCAACCGCTTCCCTTCTCATCATCAAGCAGAAAGCTCCTGCTCTCCAGGAACGACGGCTCAGCCGCCCCAAACAAACAGATTAGCATCCTGGGGACGAGAGAGAGGAGCGCACCATGGAGTTCATTTGCCCCCCTGGTAGTGCAGAGGTCGAGACCCCTGGATTAGTGAGCTTCTTAACATGCAGTGTGTTGGTTTAGATTTGAGCGATTCTGCACAGCCACTACACTCGTGTTTGGGATCTTGCTAATAAGTGGGGAGAAGCTCTGAACGCTGCGTTTTAGCAACACAAAAAATCACTTTAAATCAATATTGTGTGTTGGCTCACTCTGGTGAAGTCGTCGTGCGATAAGGAGGATTACGTACAGTGAGCGGGTCATTATGGAACATAAGCCCCGGCGGGGTGAATGAGACCCTACAGGATTATCCTCCTATTGTAAACATGGCGACATGCTGGTGCAGCTGCCAGGACAGATTTGCCCGCGATAACAAACTGTGTTCCTTGGGTGCCGGCGCTGCTCTCATGGAGCCTTCCTGTCAGATCATCCGTCTCCCATCAGGGAGGTGCTGATGGTGCAACCCAGCAGCTTCCACACCGCGGTGCAGAATGCCTTCAGCTCAACGGACGCCACTGATAACAAACCATTTTAATAAAAGATATGGGGGGGGGGGGGGGCAGACAGCAATATGCTGCGTCAGAGAGAAGCCTATCCGTCATTCCAAAAGCATGACATTTGTCCTGCTTCGACTTTCAGTAAAACAAAGAGTTTGGCATGTAGAAGAGAGTGTGTGTGTGTGTGTGTGTGTGTGTGTGTGTGTGTGTGTGTGTGTGTGTGCGCTCATCCTCTGAGCTCCCTGCAAGCTTCTTCCAGTGTCTCCATTAACATATACAAGTCATTTAGATAAGCACTCACACCATTAGCAACAATAATTAAATAGCACTGCCCGAGAATTGATAACGCCACAACTCTACCACCTTAATCTCACTGATAAACTCATGAACATAAGCTCAAGCTAGTAGAGCTTCTTCTTTCTCTCAACAACTGGCTCCCTAGACGCATGAGGCAATCCATCACTTTCCCCTGCGACGACGACGGACTTTGAGGCGCTGACCCTCAACACCAAGCACCAGGTTAACGGAGGTCCCCAAACATGACCATCTCATCCCACGTACACCAGAGACCAGGGAGCAGCCACAGGACACTAGAGAACATAACAGAGAGCATCTTGGTGGGATCACTCCGGCTGCTTCCTGCTCCCGCCTGGTCCCGGTACCCCGGCTCGTACCGGACGAGGTCCAGTCCCAACCTAGTTCTGTAGACGTGTTGACCCTTTATGAACCCTTTCTGTAAGTCAGCATTAGATGCCGACTTTGCCCAAGGGAATTACCCACAATGCATTGCAATGTGACGTTAAACACGCAATTCCCAATGGAAGCGTGGAGACGTGGTGTTCAGCCTGATACATAACATTTACACAACACAATTAAGGCTTTAAGATGGAACACAAAAACACATGAACTCAGAGGAATGCAAGCAGAAATATATATATATATATACATATATATATATATATATATATATATATATATATATATATATATATTACACAGATTATTCATTAAACATTTCATTTTGTTACAGAAGCTGTTTTGACAAAAAATAGTAAATATGTTATTTGAAATGACGTCTCCTCTCGTGATGGAGCCTGGAAGACGTTCAAATCAGGGAATGAAAAGTATAAAATAAAATGCAATAATGTTGTCATGGTCACATGATATGTTGCAGCAAAGTGCTGTCCATTCATATTCACACCAGTTCAAGCTCTCACACTCAACCGCTTAGCAGCTGACGTCAGTGAGTCCCTGAGGGTTCAGGGCTTGAGGGTTCAGGGCTTGAGGGTTCAGGGCTTGAGGGTTCAGGGCTTGAGGGTTCAGGGCTTGAGGGTTCAGGGCTTGAGGGTTCAGGGCTTGAGGGGACACTGGGATTGGACCCATATCTTCCACCTCCGCCTTCTTTTGATTCAAATTACACACCTGGAAAGTTTCGTGACTGCATCTTGCGCCTTCGTGATGATATTTCTGAAACCAGACGAGACATAAGCACCTGGAAAGGAGCTCTTCTGGACGCGTCTCCTGGATCACATTTGGCCACGACGACTCACAAGGTGAAGGCGCTGCCGGTAGCTGGTAATAAAGAAAAACATACGCCGATGCTAACATCCCTATTTGATCTGCAACCGTTTAACATATTGATTGAAGCACTGGAGGGATGAGAGAGTTTGTAGACCTCCTCCCAGGTTACAGCAGCTGGTACTCGGAGCTCTGCACATGGGAGGGTCATGTGACCCCCACAGCACTGCCGATGATCCACAAGCACAAAGGGTCGCCTCCCTCCTCAGCAGCAGGACCATGTGGGCTGGGACCAGGTGCGAGGTCTGCAGCGCCCCCTGCTGAGATCAAACTGAACATATGCTGCGGGAGGGATTCCCATGTCGAGGCGCTTGTACAATTACAGAGTTTGGCATATGAAGAAGAAAATACTGTGTGCTGATAACACTATGCAATAAATAACATCCTGCACTTCTGTATTAGGGAAAAATGTCCCAAACGCAATAATGATTTGGAAGTTGACGTACATTGACATGATAAATTAACTTAGAAATAACTTTCAAGTTGGGGAAGAAAAAGTATGAGTGATACATTATAAAAGAGTGTAAGGAGGATTACGTGCAGCGAGCGGGCCATTATGGCATTATGACCCCAGCAGGATTATCCCTGTATTGTAAACATGTCTACAGGTTTGGTTACTTTCATCTTGCCTGATATTACTGCAAGATGGGTTTCTTTATTTGGCGTTTCTCTGACTTTCAGTGTTCCATTTAATTCAATCCCTGGATGCTTTCCCTCGGTTGGGTTACTTCTGTCTGGGCTACACAAACGAGTAACAATAAGCATAGAAAACAATTTAAAATCAGCCACTCAAACATCCATTTATTCCACAATCACGGCATAATAGAGAACGTCACCCACACTCAACCCTGGATGCGTGTGCCCGGGCTGGCGGTAAGCAAACACACGCCACGCCAGCAGCGAGGCGTTTGAGTTGTTTTTTGAGACGAGGCCCAGTGGAATCAGATGCTAAGTGAACAGACGTGTAACCGTTTCAAAGTGCTTGTGCTATTTCATTGTCATTCCCTGAAGGCAACACTTCTCTGCACTTTATGAACAGTCAAGCAAACCTCTTTTTCATTAGAGCAACCACACTCATCAAGGCACGGAGCCAAGGAAGACAGTCGAGGAGATAAGAGGTCAAATTAGAATAGAATCTTTTATTTGCCTTCTTTTTTTAAAATGTTATTTTCCATTGCATGTAAATGCATCAGACCAAATCTCTCTCTCACACACTCATACTTCAAATATACATTTCAGGGATTTCATGAAGAAACAAAATAACTAAATCCACATCGCCAAAAGAGTTCCATACCCATCAGGGGATGTGAAACCATGCCGTCATACGATCGGGTTTGCGGATCGACCAAAATAAGTGAATGTTATTTAAAAGATGAGATTTGAAATGTGGAACGCTAAGAAATCATCACGGAGACGGACTGAATGCAAATGAGAAGATATGGGTTTTATTTTAAGGAGGAAGTGTTGAATAAAATGTTTCGGATTAGGAATCGGAAAGACTGCACTTTTGAAAATCCGTTCGATCTGTGGCAGATGTCTCAGACAGCCTTGGGCTCCGACCACCGCTGCTTTCCAATCACACCGGGGCCGGGCCGGACGGATCAATGAGAGAAGGCCATTGGAGATTCTACGGCTCTTGTTGGCCGACACCTTAATTGGATGGTACACGAGTGTTTTGCTGAATAGTGGATCTGTTTTCCTTCCTCTTCTTCCTCCTCTTCCTCCTCCTCTTCCTCTTCTTCTTCCTCCTCATGCACGATTGATGGCCGCTCTCTGCCGGGTTTCCCAGACGCTCTAATCAAACGACAATCAAGACCCTTGGCTGCATAGTCCCTGTGTCAGGCGGCTTTAATTAAGAGTCAAATACAATTACCACTGCTCGGAAATGTGGTCTTCAACAAATGTATTGATACTGTACTGAAAAAGCTGGCCGGTCTGGTATTACACACATTTCGATTTTCCAAAATTCAGGTTATAAAAATACTCGTTATGACAGCTGTGACTGGTCCGACGCTCGACCCCGGCAGTCCGGTTGTCTATGACACCGTATCTATTGACATCACTGCCTCAGCTATGCTAGTGGTGTGGTGCCAACCATCTTGGAGTCACAGCCAAAGGAAAGGTAGGTCCTTGTGGCCGGGTCAGCGGTCAGCAGCTCCTGCCTAATTCACGCTCATTCATAAAGTGAAAATACAGTTTAAACTCAACTTCAATTATCAGTCAGCCGATCCTGGAAGAATCAATCCGTTGCTCTGAATTAATACACACGCACAATCACATGCACACTTTTGGTTGATAGCAGGCTCCATTACCACCTACATTATCTGATAGAAATCTCTACTGGATGTGATCAAAATTAACTTTGGGTATTAGAAACGGTTTCTCGTGTGTGCACGTCCATACTATCCAGGTTATCTCATTCTGATCCATCAAATTGATGATATGGTTTCTTAGTGCAATCAGATTAAAACGCAGTGCAGTGTCTTATATACTCAAGACTTTGTTCCCACCCGTCTGCTGCCAAGACAAGTTTTAATAAGAATTTAAAGTTTATTCTATAAAGTGCTTTCTTTGCCTCTGACATTTTTTCAAAAAATAAATCTAGTAGTTTAAATTTGAACCAATAACAGGTGAATACATTAACTCACCTCAGAGAGCAGAGGACTCACTTCATGAATGAGAAACAATACGCAGTGCAAAGAAGAATGAGAAGTTGAGAATAACACAAACAGAAAGTCAAAACGTCTCAAACGTCCCTCCCAAGCCCCGCCCACCCGGGTTCCTTCAGTCCTTAGCCGCTGTCATTCACCAAGCGGGACCCGTTGATGCCCCGGTAGGAGACGCGGCTGGGCCGGACCAGCACGCCGTGGCCCGGCCGGCAGGTGAAGTAGCGCCGGACGCCCACGGAGCCGTCGTTCTTGCCCTTGGGGCTTCGGAGCTCCAGGCCCAGCCAAAGGCCCGGGGCGAAGTCCGCCGTGCCCAGGTAGCGGATCAGCGCCATGTCGTTGGCGCTGCTGAGCAGGACCTGCATGCCCACGTGGAGACAGACCTGTCCGTCGGCGCCGGGCGAGGGGCTGGACCCCCCTGCGCCGCCGGGAGCGCCACCGCCACTGAGGGCGCTCCACCGCCGCCGGTGAGGGTTGGAGCGGCTTCTTCTTTTTGTGGCAGCATAGGAAAAGAAGAAAGATACAGCAAGAAATATGTATAAGAAAAGGTATGCAGTGTAAGAGGATATTCTTAGAAGTGGGAGATTGATGCTAGCTTGATGTTTGAGAGATTGATCTTCAAATCCCTGTTTTCTTTCATTCTTCTCACAGTCATGCATTGAGTGTTTAAAAAAGAAAGGGAACCTTTGCTGACTAATACCACTGCTTCTTATCGGTATTGACTCTGCCACTGCTTAGGATGGAGCTCAACAGGGGGAAGGGGGCATGAGAGGGCTGTGTGGAGAGAAAAGAGCCACACCGGGTAACGGGACTTCTTCTGCTGCTCGGCTCCTTCGGGGTGGCGATGGCCAACGACGTGCTGAAACTGCGCCGCATCGTCCCTGTGCGGAAATCACAAGGGTCAAGTACTCCCACAGATTCTTGCATGAGAATGCACAAGCATTCACATCCGAAAAAAAAAAATGCAATCAGGCTTAAATAAATCTCAGGTAAACTCACCGCTGAAAGGATGACTGAGGCGCGAGGAGGAGAGCTCCGAAAGGCAATCAACCGATCCATGGATCCTGTGAGCGGAAAGGAAGGAACAAACAAACATGAGCGTGACGGAGTGATGTGTGTGTGCGTGTGCGTGTGCGTGTGCGTGCGCGCGTGCGTGCGTGCGTGCGTGTGCGTGTGTGCACATGGCATGAACACGCAGCACGTCCAGAGTGTGAACGGCCACTGAGAGGGATCGAGAGCCGAGGACTCAAACCACTTGTCAAGGAGGTCTGGGACGTTTTGGACCACATATTTTTTTTAGTGCAATGCGTCCTGACAAGGAAAATAAGTCATCAAGGCCGCAGCTCCAACGTCTCCAACGTCTCTCTCTCGCTCTCTGGCTCTCAAGTTCAGTAAGCTGGCTTTGTCCACGACGGCGGAACACTTTCGAAAAGCCCTGAGACATGTATTACGAGTGCGTCAGTAGAGCCAGTTGGTATTTGCTCTGATTTCTTCTTCTTGTATTTCATGTAGACACGGAAAGAGCTTTGCCTCCTGCCAGCTAAAACCAATAACGCGTTTGGTCTCTGCAAACGGAGAGGATGGCGCCTGCGTGTGCATTAGCATGTGGAGCGGGGAGGCGTAGCTGGAGCGGCGCCAGCCTCCTGGGCCCTTGTGGGCGGCGACGTCGAAACCCCAAGCAGCGCCCGAAGGCTCACATCGTGGCTGCCAACGCTGCTCATGCTGGGACGGATTAAACACAGAGACCACGCTTCACTACTGGGCTCTGCTCTGCACGATCGTGTCAATACAAGCGGAGATAAACGAGGCCCATGAACACTGAGGCGACTCCATTGAGTTATTATCCTCCAGCCACACGAACACGCTTCTGTTCAACGTCCACGCGGGCATCCAAGCGCCATGATTACGACTATGACTATAGGATACTACATGCATATTCACGTGCACTGGTTATGGGCGTCTTATGCTGCGTTCACACCAAACGTGTGAAAAGAGCTTTCATTTCCATCGACCATGGAATAAATGACCACTAGTTCTGCTTTATACTTGTTGTGGACGTCCCAAACATGTGGGAACATCAAACCCTCGTGTCTGGGTTCATGACATCATCCGTAGCCGCACACAGCTCGGTGAATTTCACCGACTCCTCCAGGAACTGCGTCTGGCTTATCTCCGTAAAACAGTTACCGTTTCCTTCATCCACCATGGAAATAACCACTACTTCTGCTTTATACTTGTTGTGTAAACTCCACATACGTGAACATGGAACTCCATGGTGTCTGGGTTCATAATATTACCCGTAGTCCCACAACAGCGTCTGAATGAAGCCGCTACCAGCGCTCGACTTTGCATGTAATCTGGCCGCGTCCGGTGTGAACACAACATTAGTCGTCCTCCTCAAAGTCACAGAACATCTCCGCTCACTAATCGCTCCAACAACAGCTGCCTTTCGACGCATGTCGGCAGTAGTAGAATCATAAATGCTGAATTTAACTGCACAACAGCTGCTGGTATAGACAACAAGGTCAGCAACGGCTGGTAGTCAATCGATAAATCGAGGCTGTTTGTTCCTTTTCTTCCGGTGGCGTGAATAATCGGGGAAAGACACGTTGTGACTGCCGAGACGCGTTCGTCATAGTTAAAAAATAAATAAAAAAAGGTCCCGTTTTGTCCCGTCAACCTACGACGCAACGAAAGTTAAAACCAACACGTTTTCAAACCTTCCGTTTTGGAAGGCGTAAACGTAGCAAAAAAGATAAACGCAGAGTTCATCTCAGCCATAGGAAGCTTTAAAATAACCCTTGAATACCACCACATATCTGTAATAGTTTTATGTTAAAAAAAGAATGAGTTGATTAGAACCTACCGCGATGTGACCAAAATATATATATAAATATATATAATAATGTTAGAGTTCTGAAAGCCACTCAGGGGGAGACTGCCCATCGAGGGATAAACAAAAAAAGCAAAGCAATGTTTTTTGTTTTGTAAGGGAGGAATGGAGCCGTTTGTTTCCCTAATTGGTTGTGATCGCTGCTGAAAGAGAAGAGAAGGAGAAGCAAGTTGCTGGACGGAGATAATGTGAGATTCTCCATCAGACGGAGGGAAACCATGTACTTAGCCATGTGCCCCGGGGTTAATTAGGAAAAACACAGTGGGTTAAAGGAAACAGGGCAAGCAATGAAGACGAGTCTCCACCTGTCTGGTGCGTCTCATTAGACAAAGAACATGCAGCAGGAAGCTGAAGAGACTAATTATACTTATAAAAGGTGAACGTGTCAATTTAACCAGCAACCACAAAGGTTTTCCCTTTAAAGGAAACAGTCAGGATATCAGATTTCATTCAGTTCAGCACACATTATACACTCGAGGTATTGTGCCGTTTATGTGCAATCAGATAAAATACAAAAATAAAAAAGGTCAATAGGTTTTATCCACTGTGGCGCCTGACGGTGAATAACTTAGTGGCTTGTGAATATGCATGTCGGGATTAACCGATCTCCAGAAATAGCCACCTTGAAGCATCAGTCAGCACTTTGTCTGTGTAGTGTGCAGAAACACGTATGCATGAGGCAACTCTACCATGTCCAAATAATGCAAGATCAGATTTTGCCAAGAGCATAAAACTAAGAGCGATCTGATCAATTTCAATCAAATCCAGAGCCGGTCTTCCTAATGAAAGATGCAGGCGGCTGACCAATTGAAATGAATCATGAAGGAACACTGACGGGAGACTTCAGAGCGATGAGTCATCCAGTGCTCCTCAGCAGCATCATCAAAACACACCAAAAGAGAACCCCCCCCGCCCCCCCCCCAGCAGCCAGTGTGGCCCAAATCTCCACAACAGTGAGATTAATGGGAGGAGACAGTGCTCACCAACAGGGCTCCAATATTGCCAACTAGAGCTTTTTTTAAGAATAGGCTGTATACTGTATAATATAATATGCCCACTGAAGCAGGAATTGCACACAAAAAAAGAAATGAAATGCCCACTTTTAAGATTTGCCACTTATAGCATCATTAAATCCAGCTAATCTCTTCTTATGTCTTCTAATTATCTTCTCATTTCTGTGGGATATACTAGCAAAATGTAACTGATGTGAAATCTCAAGCAAACATCTGCTTGGATAAAGAAATGATCCATCTATTGTATTGTGTGTTTCAAGTAGAAAGCACAACGTTTCAGCCGTACTGATCAAGAGCAAACGGTCTTCACACCCAGAAATGTTCTAACACTCTGAACCGTCACACTTTCTCTGAAGCTCTAGACTGCTGGTTTGTATTCATTGACATGTTAATATTACAGACGGCTGCGTTCAAAATGTTCGTATCATAAGTACAAGTTCTCTGGCTTTTTTTGGTTTACGTTCATTATGCTGCAGGCGAGTGAATACTATCCTGCATGCATGACCAGACCAGCTGCCCCATCAGGAGCCTCAGTGTGTTTGAGGTGTTTTAGCTGAGGGTCTTTTCACTGAAATCTCCAAGCAGACGCCGCGGACACAAAGCACTGCTTCAGTCTCACTTTCTCACAGAGAAGGTTATTAATCAAACTTTCACAGACTGGAATGTAAATTGCACTCGTTCAGATCGGAGGAAAATATATTCCATGAAGACTCGCTCTAGTTACATGAAGGTGAAAGCATCCTGGAAAACGTTGAATGCACTTAAAAAAAACAGAAAAAAGGGTCTCTACTGTAATTGAAGTAAGTTACTAACAAACTAAAACTGCTGGGGGAAAGCCCATGGGTAGTTAAGTGATGAATGATTATATTACACTGCGTCGAGGAGAAGCTTCTAAACTACTCACTGCTAGTATGCTACATGAGTCTTATTCAGTTTGCATATGTTAGAACCGTATTTCAGAGACAAAGCACTCCAAAAGCTGGAGACAACACACTACACTCAGCACTTTAACTAGATTAAACCTTTTTGCTAACTTTGGATCAGATCTGTGGTTAGTTTTTAGTTTATTTACTGGATCCCCGTTAGCTGACGCCTTAGCGGCCGCTAATCTTCCTGGGGTTCACAGAAAGGACAAAATACAGACAAAAACGTTCAAAACATAACGTGACACAAACAGTTAAAAATAACACAAACGGAATGAAAATAAAAATAAAAACAGTACCGTCAGATACCTAGTGCAGTTCAACCATAATTTATAAAAGCAAAGGAAAACGTCAAGTGACGATGTCCTGAGGTGCACCTCTAATTGTTCTTTGAATGACAGATTATTACCTGTGTGAGTTATATGAGGAGGTAGTGAATTCCAAGCAGTAATTGCACGAAAAATAATTGTTTTTGAGGAGGTTTGTTCTAGGGGTCGAACTGCCTGACACTAACTAGAGCTTTATTTATACCTTTCCACGAGGACGGTTGCATGGATGAGCCGATGTGGAATCGGGATGAGGAAACGCTGCAGGTCTGCCTAAGCGGCGCTTTGCACAGCGTCTCCATGAGCTGCACAGAGAAGCAGCCGTCTAGTCCAGACGCAGCCGGGCACAGCACTGCTGTATGGGTCGCTGCACGTCATGCCACTATCCCTCATTCATATAAATGCTTTACCCATGTGTACGACACAATGTTAGCAGATGACACGACCTCGGCCCTTTCATGCTTTGAAGTGGCATGAGCAGATTAAACCAAAGTTAATTTATTGTAATTAATGAGTAGAAATCAAAGCAAAGAAATGGTTCCTAAATATTAGAGGATCAAACCTCACTAGTTTCTATAAAAAGGCACCGAAAGAGAGTAATGGTAACGTCTGCCAAATACTGCCTCACATAGGAACAAGCGGTCAGATGTTCTTGTAAACATAACTTCCTCACTATTCTATGTATCAAAAGGGCAAACACATGCAACATGTGCAGGTTTTCTCGTACATGCTTCCATACCCTGGTGTGAAAATACGACCTCTTTACATCTCTAAACTAAACAAATGATATTCACACGTTCGTGCTCCACAATGCATATTTCTAAAGGCAGGGATCGTGGCGTCTGGCACTAGCAAGGCGCCACATTAAAGTGAGGGAGTCACGCTGGGCAAAGAGCTTCAAGTCTGACACCTCGGCCTCCATTTACTCCAAAGCACAGAGGGCAAAATCAAATATGTCAACACGAGTACAAATGACGCCGTCAAAGGAGCTCATTAGTGTCGGATGCATTGATGAGGCCACTGAAACGCGACCTCGGGGTTCACGGGGCATATCGCCATGTTCTTTAAGATCTGCTCTGAACTGACAAATCAGTTTTTTGCCTCTGTGGGCGACCACTGGCAAAAACACTAAAAGGTACCAACAGTCATTAGTGCCTTAACTTAAAAGGGCCGTCACTCACCTTTGAACACGAGACGGAGGAGCAAAGACGCCGTGTTTAGGCGAGCAACGGAAATACCGCACTCCTCCCACGGAGCCGTCATTCTTTCCACTTGGCTTGTCCAGTTCGATCCCCAACCAGAGACCTGCACAGACACACGACCATCAGGAGGCCGTCGAAGGATTATCATGTCAAACGGTCTCAGGGGAGAGATCCAGCTTAAACATGTTTTCATGAGGAAAGAACAAAGTGCTTTAGTCATTTAAAATTAGCAACTGTAAACATCTCATGTGTTAAAGTTAACCCCCAAAATCTAAGATGCTTTTTTTTTTTTGCACTTACCTGTAAAGTTATTTATCAATCTAAATCATGTTGAGTGTTGGAGGTGTCGGTCGTAAAGATGTCTGCCGTCTATAATGGAACTACATGGCCCTTGGCTTGCTGACTCTTTCCAGAAATTATGACCCAGTAACTCAGGATACAGACCTTGACGTGAGCAGTTTGATGCAGGGACTATTTTCTTTTCTACACTCTGCCAACCCGTATCACCGCTCTGAAGGAAGCGTCTCCTCATGGACAAGAGGCTCGTGAGCGCGAGGAAAACAATGATGGCGTCCTCCTGGGCCGAGCTGTACCGCTAGCTAGCTCGGTGGTGCTAGGTGAGCTACAGATGAATGCTACCTTCTGGACGGTGATACGGTTGGCAGGGTGTGGATTGGAAGAAAGAGAATAGTTCCTACATGAAACTGTGGATCATCTTGAGTAACCGTTGTTTTTCCATGATATTGGAGAGAAGGCTGACATCTACATCTACGATTTGTAAATAGTACCACTGTTTTTTTTCACACTCTCACACACAAAGTCTTAGGCAAGATGAGCCGCTTTTAATATAATAATGCAGTCCTCAATGCACGAGGCTGAGAATACAGGGGCGTTGCTGGCACGGATTTAAGAGTATCAAAGGAAACTCGAGACTGAAACCCCCTCAAACAGGATGGTCAGCGGCATGAGATACCGTCATTCTTCTTCGTACATGAATGATGCCTTTGGAAGAACTACTGCCGACAAGCTAATGAGTACTGGAGCTGTTTAATGTCAGGGTTTCATTGTCTTTCTCAGTATCTTCTTTCCAACTGGAGGTTCTCCACAGCAATGACTTCTGACTCAGTTTGTAATGCTGCTCATAAATTCTGAAAACATCGTTATCATAGTTGTAGAATCAATGCATGTGGAGAAAAGAAAAACATATATATATTTTATTTTCTTCTCCGCATGCATATATTCTACAACAATGATAGCGCACAGAAGCTTTGATAATCATGCGAACTATTTGGACTTTTCTTGCTACAAAAATAGAAATTGAACCCTAAAACTTATTCCAGAAATGCGACTGGGACTCGACTGTCCTCACTGTTCCATGGCCATCGAGAACGAGCCGCTACTGAACTGATCTAACAACTGATCTAACAGTTTGTTAACAAAGAGGAGGATGGACTTTGTCTTTAAGTGAACTGCTGGTGTTTTTACATCTGCAGTAGCGTTGTGTTAATGGATCTATGGGTGTAATACAAAATGTAATTTAATTTACGTATCAGACCGCAGGTCTCACTCACTCTCACACACACACACACACACACACACACACACACACACACACACACACACACACACACACTAAATGTTTGATTGACCTCACGCGGGCCGTACTTCTGAACAACCCAAAGCTGAGACACCATGACGTTGATATGCATACTGTGCATTAACTGAAGGAAATTAAATATGCATGTGCACTATCACTCGCCTTTCCAATAATGCAATTTACCACAATTTGCAATTCACATTACGCAGACGGTTTTATGAAAATAAGGCTGAATGACGTCTTTGTGCTAATGACTCAGAAGAGTGAACCCAGCAAAGCATCTACCAAGTAAAGATGCAAGAGTCTTAGAATGATTTCAGCTGTCAAATCTTTGCAGGGACAACAACACATGTAAGAGCTGACCTGGAGCGAAGCTGGTCTTTCCACAGAACTGGACTGCCCCCGTCCTCTGGCCCACCACCAGCACCCTCTCCCCCAGGCGCACCTCAGGGCCGCCGCACACAGAGCTACTAGCTGAAGGGGTTCGGCTTCGAAGGCCTGGGAGGGGAGAACAACAAAATATATAAAAGGTACATTTCCCTGAAACAACGGGGATCTCCATGCCAGCCAGTGTTGACACCACACTTCATGCACAGCGACAGACCTGCAGCGGTCAGCGCCGTGGTGTCGGGAGGAAGGCGGAGGGCCGGCGAGGGCGCGGTGCTGGGACTGAGAGGAGCGCGCTCCCTCCTCTGCCGGGCGGGAGGCCGTTGCCTCGGCAGCGGACGAGGCCGGGCAGCCGCCGCATGCCGAGAGTCCAGGGAGGACGACGAAGAGGAGAGCGAGCGGGAGAGGACGCCTGTGGAGGGAAATGACACGAGAGGAACGAGTGAAAAGACGACACAAAAAGGAAGAGGAAGCTGGAAAAGAACTCTAGAACTGTTGCCTCCCGTCTTCATACTGGACCCGTCACCATCCTGAGGCCTCCGTTAGACAGCTTTGTAATTCTGTCCAAACAATGAATCAGTCTATTCTCCTGCAGCACCCAGATCCAGACAATTACCACTTCACTCTTATTTATTTTTTAAATCCAAGCAGCTGCGTCACATGATTCTATGGTAGCTCACATTTAAGTGAGCTCAATCTCTTACTGTAGCTCGTCCTGTTCTCAAGGTCCAATTAAGGGCCGACATGCTAATCCCCCTCCTAACTTGAGGGAATGAAAGGGAAGATTTCACTCTTAAGAAGCCATTTGGACGCAGGATCTCATTAAGCTTTTAACTTTCTTAGACCTTCACAGGCCACCAGTTCATTAAGTGCCCAACTCCTGGAGGCTAACCGACTAAATCTGTGCCAAAGTGCTTTAAGACAAAAGGGAAGATTCAGCGACAAACAAGTTGGACCGCAGCCAGTGATTGGCGAAGAAACGTCTTAACCTTGTTAAAAAGAAGTTTTCAATGGTGAGCCTTCGTTAATGGACAATGCACACAACAGTGGGAGCTGCTGATTCGTTTCTGTTGGAGTTTCTCAATCCCTTGTGTGGTTTCATTCATGCATGATCAATAAACTGATGGAATATTGTAAATTCTGAGTATTTACAACAATCGGATTGGAATTTCTTTCCTCATCTAGATGATGCTTTAATGATGAATGCAGCACTAATGAAGAACACTGCGATGGCTAGCAGTGTGAGGAGCGAAGGCTTGAACCAAACCAAAGAGAGACTTTATGAAATCCCTCGTTCTCCGATGCACAAAACATTAAAGAACAACTGCAGGACCCGGGAGGGAGGGAAGTGTGTCTGTCTGTGACACACACACACACACACACACACACACACACACACACACACACACACACACACACACACACACACACACACACAGTGTCAGTCACTTTGACAGGCTTTAGTTCGACAAAGGAATCCGCTGACATATGACCTTTATAAACCCGTGAGTATCATTTCAGTTGTTACGTATCCGTTAGATAGGATCAACATATGCAGAGTGTTTGCGTGTGAATACATTATGCAGGGAGGCGGTTTATAGAGTTCATCAAGTTTGGAGAAACAAAGAATTACAAAATGAGAAGACACAGTGGGGCGCCGCGAGCGGCAAAGTTAAAGGCAGAGACACACAAAAAAACTACAGTGAAAAGAAACACACAAAAGCAGGAGATTGAAGAAAGACAACCAAAAAAAAACACACGACATTGTCGAGCCATGACGAAGGAAGAATTACTGTCCTTGATGGAACTAAGACTTTACTCCAATGCACACTAAACACACAGAATATGCTGAGACAAGCAGTTCACACACAAAAGCCCCAATGACAGCAAATACAAAAGAAAACGACTTCAAAAAGGAATCTCGATACAAGCTCAGTTCTTGCAGAAGTAAACATAATTATGTTCTCAGCTAATTTAGGACCGAAAACTTAAATCTTGGAATAATATACCATGAAACTGTCAGAAGCCTTTTAGACTACGTTCTTTAACGGCACTAAAATCCACTTATCTCAAAAGATTTAAGGACAAAATTAAAGCTCTAATGAGGATTTAAATCATACATATATCTGCCACATGAACTGGCTCACATTCCTCTCAACTCATTAGCATTTCGCTTAAGTTTTCAACTTCATATTGCGGTTTGAAAAGACCTCCAATCAACCGGGTGTTTATCGATTCCCATTTTGGCTCACATTTACAGCGAGCGTCCCCTCCCCGAGGCAGAGCGGTGTCTTTCCTACGCCGAGCCTCAGAATACCAAACACTTCTTGTCACTTGACCTTTAGCTTGCATTGACCTCCCGGCTCCATCCATCCCTTCCATACCCTGACATTCGCTTCAAGCGACAGACTGCAGCACACGTACTTTATGAATGGAGAGGCGGGGCCTTTGTGAGCGGCGGCTGTGTTCCCGGCCGGCCTTGAGGCCCCGGCTAAAGTAAACGCACCGATAGAAGTTCTGCATGACCCGTCCAGTTCGACGATGCACACGAGTGAGCCGTCTCCGGGATGCTACAGAACACAGGGATTAGGGCTGAGCAGGGTTGACAAAGGCCCTGAAAAGTGTTTGGCCATGAATGTGTCTGGTTCCTGGGTTGCATGGAGGTGCTGACACCGACACACGGATCGCCCGTCCGCACACCAACCCACCCACTCACTCACTCCTTGTGATGAATGGCTGCCATGTTATTCAGCCAGTCTATGCCCTGGTTATTAAACCCCTTGCTTAATTGTACCATCAATCACAGGATTCCATAGGCCACTCTGAGCCGGACGTGACTGGAATAGCGTGCCTCAAATCGGCCTTCAAACCCTTTGAGTGTTGCAGCAGCACGATGGAGCTGTAAAGACAAGAGCACGCAGGAACAACGGCGAGAAGCGACCCAGACGAGGTTTCTTCAATGCTCTGAGGTGACCGGTCTGTATTATGGAGGGGGGGGGGCATGCAAGGACTGAGAGCAAGGTCTCGTCAGCTGTAATTCATGCATTGTCCCTCGGCACTGGTTCAGAACCCACTTTTCAAAGTCTTTAAGGTAGATGAATATGGAAGTCCTGCCGTGCAGCGACATGTGGCTCATACGGGCTGGGAAGTATAGAAAGCCTGTTTTTGACACAAGAGAAGCTGATGGCCTCGTCTGGATGCCATGAAGTGACTCAGTTCATCGCCTCATTGCAATTTTTGAGAGTCCCCTCAATCATTTCACCTTCATTGCTTTTAGGAGAGAGTGCCTCTACTCGGGATCCTCCACACTTCTTTTAAATCAGGATCGGTCCAAGGTGTTTTCTCCTGATAAATGTTTGTGTTTCTATGAGATTTATTGCATTCTTTTATATATGATGTGTGGTTTCTTTCCACCGGTCTCCTCCAGGGGACTGTACACAAGATTACCTGTGACGTGAGGAAACAGTTGGCAAATGGCTCCTTACCTGCGTTCACCTTGGAGACGCTGCGGGACGCGTCGATGCGACGAGGCGGCCGCACGGGTGTCGACGTCTTCCTGGTGCTGGTTTTAAGTCTCTCCAAAGGTTTGCTTATCTTAGAGAGGGGAGCAAAGATTCCTGTGATAAAAACAAACAAAAAGGAAAGAATACAAGAGATTGTCTGATTTAAGGTTTACAGATAAATCCAATAAATAAAACGGCAAAAGACACAATCAGCAAAAGGGACAAATCTAATTTCCCAGGGTTGGATGAGTTACCACTAGAAACCTGATTGCACCAATTAAGCCCCATGAAGTCCGGAATGGTAGAAGTAATTAACGGAGCGGGTGGCTGAGTCAGAGGCGCGACCTACCGTGTTTGAGCCGACAGGTGAAGTACTGAACCCCGGCTACCGAGCCGTCGTTCTTCCCCTCCGGTTTGTCCAGCTCCACTCCGGCCCAGAGGCCTCCAGAAAACTCGGTGCTACCACAGAAACGCAGGCTTCCCACCTGCGTGAAAACACAATCGTACGCCACAGACAGTGAAAAAAACTAATGGAAAAACACAATGTGCAAAACCAAAAGGCATGCAGCAGCAGAACCGGCCCGTGCACCGGGCAGAATGTGAAAATAAACCTTCGATACGTCAGAGGGCAGAAGCCCCATCTGAAACCACGACTACATATTTTGATGTGTCTGTTAACTAAAGCAGCAGTTGAGACAAACAATTTAAAACAAGAGAGACCGTGCCAGAAAGAGCAGGGAAGATAATAAGAAATTTGATTAGCCAATCTCTGCAACTTGGCACACTGCGATTCTGTTCACAATGTGGAACGATAATCAATCAATGGCTCTTCCTCTCAGAGAAAATGTCCGTCTGGGCTGGAATTAGTATTTTCTTATCGTCACGTCTGTTTGCATCCATGCGTGTGCGCAATTCTGGGTGGTCCCACCGCTAAAGCCACACAAATTAAATAATCAATTAGTTAAGTGGCTTGAGGGATTTTCAGGGACCCAATTAGATAGCAAGAACTGGGACTGGCAAATGGGATTTCTTTCAGTCGGCATTACTCTGCGATCAATGAAACCAACTGAGAACAGAAGACGATACTGTACGTCCACGATGAGAGCAGAGATTTGCCCGACAAGCATTCATCACATACTTTATAGTGCACTGCACTGTACAACTAAAAGATGCTAGCCAGACAGTCTGACTGCAGGGAGCAACAGTCAGGAAAGTTTGACAAAGCATTTTAAACGGCGATGTCACAGTAGATCACATTCATTAAATTGTGGACAGCCAAAATCTTGCTGGTGATCAATATTGGATTTGTTTTGTAGCCCGACCTGAGAATCCCAAAAGGCACTGCCTGATTTATTAAGACCTCTTAAAAAATGTAATTAAATTAAAAGTTTATGCCAGAGGAGTGAAGAAAATCAAAACACAAACTCGCAACTGGACGGTAACTGTGCCGACTCACTTGTTTTTCAGTGAGCGTTCAGGGAATAAGAGCAAGCTGATGAAATGGCGCTGAAATATTAGAGATGTCACTTTCTGACCAAGAGCAGCAGCTCTTTTCCAGAGCGGCAGCACTAAGGAGATATTCAAGGTGCGCTGGGTCGAGCCGAAGGGCCGACGTCGGAACATTTGAACTCAAGAAATCACGTCGCATAACGTCAACCGCAAGCCCAGTAGTATACCTACATGGACGGTTTCTGCTTACGGGGTAAAGGTGGTCTCCATTCCAGAGAGATGACGTGAAGAGAAAAGAAGCGCAACAGCATTTTGGCACAAAGGAATTTATTGAATGTCAGTGAGCGACAACCGGTGCCAGAAGCAAAAGTACGGAGCGGAGCTTGAGCAGTGGGGGAAACTGAAATGTGTCCATGTTGGAAGAGGGAAAGAGCCGATTTCAAGAGCAGAGTACTTATTGTTCCACAGAGGTGATTCAGAAAGCCTCTGTGTTCCCAACGTGTGGTCGTGCACAAGTGACAAATAACAATAACAATAACAATAATAATAATAATAATAATAGGGCCGTTGCATTTAGTACGAGTGAAGCGACGCCAAAGACCCAGAACGATTAGGCCCAATGTGCATTGGAGACAACTTTGCTGAGTGCCAAAAAATAAAAGTTACAGGCTTTTGGTCAAATGAATCTCATGTATTTTTGGTGTTATTGGCAAAGTCAACTAGGTTGGGTGATATTAAAACTCAGCATGTACTGGACCCATGCTGTCAGCCTGACGGCACACATCAGGTCCTTGAGGAAAAAGGCAGATTTTGCTCAATTCAACCGCGATTTCTGGGGTTTTCATTGCATTTTCGGAGCAGCGGCACCGTGGAGCAAATTTGCCGAAGTTGAATTGTGCCGTGAACGTTGTGAGAAAACTGCAAATTATTTGACCTGTGGGTCTAAACCTCCGCCGCTTTCAAAGCGTGCTTCTTGTCAAAAGGATTACGCATGGCTTACAGCACCGCAGTGAGCTGGTGGACGAGCAGCCACACTAAAGGATGTCTTTGCATCACATGAAGGAACTCAGCAAAAAAAACTAATTGCTTGTTGGATGAATTCCTTTGCTAAACTCTTAGGTAAGGACTGAACCGCTTTAATGAACTGAAAGAAAGTTTTCTACAATAAAAAATAAGAAAGGGACCATCAGCAGGAAGCTGAAAAACCCACTGTGTCATCAGGCGTGCAGACAAAGAGCAAACTGCATGCTTTAAAAAGGAGACATTTTTAAAACAAACACTACACTGTGACCAGTCAAGAGACTTCAATACTGTGCTGCTGTTTGACTACAACAGTGGAGTCATTTATTTACACTTTATTAGCAATGTTTTAACACTTACCCTTTTAAACTTCCAGACACTTAACAGAAACTGACTGAACATAAACACGCTCAAATAAATGTTGATGACATGCTGGAGTGAACTGTCAATGGTATGCTGGAAGAATGTCAAAAGGGTGTTGCTTAGCAACTGGAAACTATTTTTTCACTAGGTTAGGGGCTATAATAATTGTAGAGAAATGAACCAAAGCTTCCATGTTTGTTTAGCATAAACCGCAGCACAGCTGCACGGCACCGATGTGACGCGGCTGCAGGCTAGAGGCCGATTGTTTGTCAATCGCATTTACGTTATCGCTCCGCCGGCATTTTCCATTTTATGTGGCTTTGTTGGCACAGTGGGTGTTTGTGAGACACATGCATCCAATCAATAATCCCACGCAAAAAGGTCGCTGCATTCTCCTCCAATTCATCCCGAAAAAACAAGATGCTTCAGGAAATGAACTGCTCGTTAGAGAGTCTGCAGCGACTCGGAGCTTCGTCTCATATGCAGGATGGGAAGCTGGTGAGGGATCGTGTCCAGGTCACTGAACTAGAGTTCAAAGGAGGGGGTGGATTAGAGTAGTATGAACCGCTCCAGACTTTAGGCCCTCCAGGTGGAAAATGCAAGCGCCAGTGCTACAAATGTGTACGTTATCGTGGAGCTCTGTTCAGGTGAGCTGTACATGTTCGCCCTTGGCGAAGAAGTAATAATTGCCGCGATTGCTCACTGCTGCTCGGGGTGACTGGAGAAGTGTACGCTCACTTGCATTCAGCTAATCGCCAGGTCGGCGGAAGCTTTCCTCTTGTACCGTTTTGAGCTACGACAAATGTAAAAAGAAAGAAAAAAGGCGGATGTTACGATTGCGCTTGCCTTTTGATAGAGACCTACCACACACCTTCTGTCCCGCTATGACGACGCGGTCCCCCAGCCGGACGCCCATGGCGGCGAGCTGCATCCTGGCCTTCTCAGAGAGAACAGGCAGGGCTTGCAGAGGGGAGCTGGGTCTGGGTAACGCCTGCCTCAGCAAAGCCCGGAGCTCCTTGGCCACGGCGGCTGCATCCGCCATCTCCAAGGGCATGTCGAGGGGGTCGGGCACCACGTCTGCTGGGCACTGCCCCGCTACGTTCTGAGGACGAGACGGGGAAACGATGGATAAACAAACAAGAAGCACAGAAGATCTGATGATGAACAACAAGTGCTATCCATCCCAAAAGATGCTTTTCCCAGCATGCCAAGTAAATGTTATAGAAATGAATACTATTGATAGATATCAAGTGCGGTATCAACCTCACTTACGCTGCAAGGACATCAAAACAAGTTGTCTCATACATAAAGTTCAATGATCATTTCTGTAACACGGATGCTGGGCTTGACAGAATCTTTAATCTTATCTCATTTCCCAGAATAAACCCCCCCTCACCCACCCGCCATCCCCTGTGAATGGAAGTTCAGTGAAGCGGCTCAAAGAGACGAGAGTTGAGACGGAGTCGGCAAGGCCAAAGTGTACGTGAAGTTAGAATGACGTGGGGGCGAGACGGAGGAAACCTCTTCCTGCAGAGTAACTGGGAGGCACAGTGTTAGCCATCCCCTGCTAACGTTTTGTCCAATATCAATTACGTACACCAAGAGCACAGAATATTTGAAAAACTCTCAATATAGTGCAATCCAAACCCATAACCTGGTGTAATCTGAATACAATCACTCATGTAGAGACCCTGAGGGGTGGCTTGTGGCAAGGAGGGGGCCAACTTTACATTTTCACAAACCGCTACCGTCAAACCGACTTCTGCTCAATCCAAGAACAGCCACGGAATCAAGATGCAAGTTGATTTCTTCCAAAAACGCATGGCTGATAGAATTCTGCTTTCATTTTTTCATGTTGGTTTAACTTGTTAAAATTCATGCAACATCCACACAGGGCTCATGGGGGCTTTACCTGAAAGACTTCACTCTGCCAGCCAAAAGCCAGCACGTACTAAACAGCGGCTCACTTTGAATCTGAAAGAATCAAGAGCGCAATCACTAAAACAACTTGCTGCTAAATGAGAGTACAAAGGGTTGCTTTAGCTATTGAGCCATAAGATGTGTGGTAAGACGAGCGTGAAAAGCAACCGGTTCTAAATCCAAGTTTGTTGTGACGAATGTCTGCTGAGTCAGGAAATCTAAAATGAAAGAACTTCCCAGTCTGACCTTTACACGAAAGGAAAAGAGATTTGAAAAACTGAATTTCTTGGCTCTGGTCTCATGCCTTATGCTCCACATCCACATTTTAAAATGCATGCGATCCAGTCTGGTAGGTTTTGTATCAAGCCATGATGCTGTATGGTGCGGACAAACAGACTTTACTTTCTAAACTACCATTTCAAGAAGACTGGTTTTACATTTTCCAAGCAACACAACGTTTAAGCAGCTTTTCTTAATATTCTTTGTTTAAAAGATGAATAAATCACTGCATAGTAATGTTGTATACTTTGAGACTCCCACATGATCGGTCTTACTTCAACTAAGATGGGCTGGGTCACAGAAAACGCATTAGTCCTTTAAAACTCGGACGAGGAGGTCTAAGGTGGGAAAAAAGGAACGGCAATATCAGAACTTGTCAAAACCGATGCAACATTTCTCCCGGGATAATTGGAAGCAAGGAGTGGATAACCCTTAAATAATAAAAAGGCAGACAGAAAATAATCTCCCCTCAGGAGTTCAAACTTTTGCTCGGCGAGATAAGCAACAAATATAATTTTCTGATGCCGAAAATCTCAAAATAAAAAAGGTTTAAAAGATAACACACAGGTTCATATCAACCACTGTTGACATGCTCTCCAAGCTTGGCATTCACACACAAAAAAAAATATTTATAAAGCCTCTGCACTCATCTTTGAGTATGGGAACTATTAGATGACAGTGCACAGCGCTTTGGTGACCTCCAGTGGGAAAATGTGTACACACAAAAGAGGCGGCACCAATTTGTTCAGAATCGGCTATAATTCATCGGGAGAAGAAAAATAAAAAAAAAACGTTGAATATAAATTCTAATGACACATTGAAACATGAGAATTCTAGTACGGTAGAAACTCCCAACAGAAGGCACAGACCATGAAGGACGTACAGCCTTGATGCCACGTCACCATCTGCTGGGAATCTGATCCTTCAAGTCAAGGCGACGAGGTTCAACAAAACAAGGCGTTAAATTACTGCAACTGAGAGGCACGAGAGACGTTTAGGTGGTGGATCTATCAATAATATGTCTATTTACATTGCAAACTATCGCCTTTTGGGGCGTTATCTGCCAGCTGTGTCAGAAAATGGCAAACAGGAAATGTGCACGAAAAGACAGAAAATGTAATAAATGTGAGACCTCAGAGAAAAGCTAAAAGACTGCAATCTGTTGTATTGTTAACTGAACATAAGGACTTATTTTGCAAAGGTCTCCGTCAAATCAAATGTAGCCTGGAAGGCAGGAAATAAAAGAGCTAGGATTATGTCACACAAAAGAACTTTGTAAAGTTAGTGATTTTAGTTTTCTTTACGAGCGAGTCCTGGTTGAGAACAAATACTAAAAGGGCAAACGCAGCATCATGAGCACCAACACACGTTTTCAATCTTTAGGACTGTACAGGGCTCGACATTAACAAATGCCCGCTTGCCCAAGGCAAATAAACTCTGGATACCTGCTGCAGGTGTCCACCCATTCACATTGTTGACTCATTTAATGTGAAATAAATGTCATGACTATTGTGCATTTGGTTGTCAGACTGCACTCTTTTGAGCTTCGATAGCCATTCATGCAACATTTTATCTTTAGTTAATTAATGAAGATATGCAGCTCTGTGCGCTCATGATGCATTAAGTGGATTTACAGTTAGATTGAGTTGTGCAGTTTTTTTTAATGAATTGAATGTGTTTGGATGTAAACTGCCAATCTGATCTGGTAACACTGGCTAACGTTAGCTGGTAACTCCTGGTTGGCTAAATCGCACCGGGAACAGCAAAGCCAGATTTGAAACCAACTTAATCGAACATGCGGGCCGATTGCATTGTAGTCGCAGTGACTGGCTCTTCTGCGATGGCAGAGTCTCTCTCTAATGCCGTGTTCACAAGTTTCGCCTGAGTTTACTCGCTCGACTTTGTGGTTAATTCACTTTTTCGCAACCATTCGCTGTGGAAAGGGGGCGGGGTTTATCTCTGTGGCTTTACTCTGAAAACATTTACCATTTCCGCCATTCACCATTGAAATAACCACTAGTTCTGCTTTATACTGGTTGAGTGGGAACGTCAAGCGCCCCGTGTCTGGGTTCATAATATGATCCGTCGTCACACACAGCTCCTCCAGGATGAGTGTCTGAATGAATGAATGAATGAATGAATGAAGCCGCTTCCAGCCGCTCCATCAGGACCAGCAGCAGTTTGATTCAGTAACGGCGGTGATGCCGGGCGGAGCTTCTCAACTCTGATTGGCTTTCGCAACTCCGCGTCGGGCGAATTATTCACCAGAGTTGAAATAATATAGTTGAAAGCGGAAAAACGAAAAAGCAAATATTCGCAACGCCTTTTCCTCTATCGGGTCGCCGGGCGGAAAAGCTAATTTTTCGCAGCCATTCACGTCTGTGCATTGACTTAACATGTAATCTACTCGCACGAATATTTCGCAACTCTTTTGGTGTGAACACGGCATGACCTGCTCATGACGGAGCGAACAGCTCATCGTGGTGCGTTCAAGCTCTAAACTGAAAGAAAATATTGGGCGATGGTAAATTACAACATTATCACGATGTATTCTAATGAAATCTTGGAAAACTTTTTGGCGGGAAACTTGAACAAATACTCTTTGAAATAGACATTAGAGTGAATTATGACCAATTTTACTTCCCAATACCAACTTAAGCAGCTTATGATATGTACTTAAAACTACTAATGCCCCCACCCTATTTCATCATTGCAAATATGTATACAACACAATTTTTCCTAATGATATGAATAGTGTGGGTTTGTTTTGCCACAAGTCTAAATCCCTGTTGATTTTATTTTAAAACTGAAAAACATGCTCATCTGCAGTAAAGATAGCAGAACCTTTTAGTGCAGGCTCATAATGTGACGAGGCAATGTTCTCTTTGAGGTTAAAAACAGAAATTAGGGTTGTTTAGTATCTCACTGAACTTAGCAACTGTAGACAATTCATTAAATAAATAGGAGTAAAGGATTAAATGTAATTGTCCTGGTGAGAGCATCCAAAGTGAGATAACAATGTGACTCACTCTGAAAGCAGGGTTGGCTCCCAGCTTCAAGAGACATCTAACAGCCGATATGCACAGGTTGGACGCAGCGATGTGCAGCGCGGTGCCGAAGTCAAAGTCACTGCAGGTGGCATCGACCTCTGCAAAGGAATTAACAGAAGGCAATCAGGAGATTAGACACTGGCATTATCCATTTCTGGGCATCCTTTACACTCAAAGTAAATCCTGCCCCTGAAGAGCCTGTGGACTCTCTTACATCAACATCAACCCCGTCCCACTTGCTTAGACAGATTATTGAGAACGGATTTAGAGAAGGATTTATCAAGATGGTCCAGGTCCATTGTTGAGTCACCACGACAGCACCTGGCAGCTGGAATCAGGGCCAAAGGTGTTCTATAACTGAATGAACAGGTCTTTCAATCTCCTGGGGCGATGCATGCATGTTGTGACCACGCAGGGCACATGTATCATACATGACCAGGTCAGTAAATTCAGCAGAGGCTGGTTTCTTTTATGGCTTTTTGTGTCTCTACTCACCACAGAGAGCACGTGGAACCAGACAGTTGTAGGATTATCATTAATTCATAATAGCTTTCTTTAATAAAATATAGTACTCTGGGGAAAAATCCTTTGCTTTTTACTCCTTTTAGCGCTTCCCAAGACAGGCGCTGCAGAAACAAACCGATTTGGTCCCTTGGTCGCATTTATGTCCATTTAAAGCAATAGGTGTACTTTAAAACATGCATAAGACGCTTTAGTGCATTAGGGCCCTGAAGACTCACCGAGCCTGGACTTGAGATGGTGTTATTCATTTTATGTTAACTATGTAAGCGATAAACAAACTGAGCACCAATTTGGTGCATCACAGTATCCAAAATATAGTCTTTAACAAAAAATACCTGTGCAAACCACCAAAATATGATCACTAGATGGGAAGGTAGCTACAAAAAGAAATTTGCTGTGTGTTTGCTGTGCAGTGATTTGACCATGCTAATCTGTAATGACATGAAAATCATCCACGCTCTCCCATCTGTGCAATATTCGTACACTGAAGCAAGCTTTCGGTCAGGCACCTTCTTCCCGATGCTTTGTTCCGTCTTAGCGACAGCAACGTCAACACGGCTTTATCTGCCGAGTGGTGATTTCTCTAAATTGGACTCCATACTCGTGTGAAATGAGTGATAATTAAAAGAAATGTGGTCAATCTGCTGTAAACTGCTGCTGCCGCTGTCCAAGTCCATCCATGCTGCATCATCACATTTAGAAAAACCTCACCACCTAAAAACTCCGGTCCAGTACAGCCTCTCTGACTGAGGCCTACCACAGATAAACAACACGCTAAAAAGGTTTATTTTAATAAAATTATAAGTCTGCACTGCGAAGATGTTGTATGGGACTAGATTAAACGTAGCTGCAGTGGGTACATAAAGACAAATGACAGAAGCCTTAATCGCCACTGCAGCTGGTCATGAAAGTAGAAATGTTTTCCCCGTTCTCACCTCCAGGCTGCGAGGCCTGCAGCACGACCTGGATAAGCTGGGGCACGTCAAAGTACGCAGCGTAGTGCAGGGCCCTCATGTTGGTCCAGCGCGAGCGCAGGTTGGGATCTGCGCCCAGGGCAAGCAGCTGGCGGGCAAAGCCGGCAGACGTCTCTGCGTCGCCTGAGGAAGGAAAGGAGGGATACGAGTATGAGCTCTGGAGTCCGTTTCAGGAGAAGGGTTATGAATAGCGGTGCTTAATGAGTCACACAGTATGTTCAGTGGTCAGAGAAGCAGGTGAAAGTGACAAAAGACAGATGTAGACGCGTCTACACTTTAACAGTCCAGCCGAGTGTGCAACACCCCTGTCCATGTACTAACCGATGCCCAGGGCCCCGGCCTTGCAGCAGTAGTGCAGGAGGCTCATGTCGGTCAGACCGTCCCGGTCGTTCACGCCGCAGCCTCTCTTCAGGATCTGTGAACGAGACGTGCAGTGATGTCATGTAGCGCCTCGAGCGTCGCTGTGCAGAATCATTACATAATGGGCCACAAAGTGAAACTCCGGAGCCCTGATCTGATGAGTCGGGCCTCTCGTGAGTCTAACCGTCTTTACATTTGGACGAGAATTGTTGTGCAAACCCGACATGGAAATGAGGCATTGTATTTCTCAAGGGTAGCAGTTATTAAGTGAGAGAAAGAATATAAACTCCAGCTTCTACCCTTGAGACAAGTGCACAATTTACTGCATTGCAGCTATTTTGCATGGCGGTGGTGTTGGTTCGGGGGGGTGTTGGCAGAGGTTCATTTAATTCTGAAGTAGTCTGGTGTTTTCAGTTATCATATGTTCTACTTAGCATAGTTGTTCTTTTGACCCGATAACAAGTGAAGGAGTGGAGCTGTGACTTGTGAGCTTTTACAGACAGAGACGAGTTTGTACTGAAGACACTTGTAGGAAGCCGGATGGCGTCACCTCATTGCCGATGAGGTCGATGTTCTTCTGAACCTGGGGCACCCACTGCCGCAGGACAGCGAAGAGCTCCGGTATGGTGGTGCTGGGATCCAGAAGGACCTCCTTGCACTGCGGCTCGCCGGGGTCGAAGAAGGAGAACTCTGGAGGTGGGCGGGAGGACAGGAGGTTGTTTACTGGAAGGGGATTTACCTTGGAACTGGAAACCCCTAAACGCTTAACGCTCCTCGTGTGTGTGTGTGTGTGTGTGTGTGTGTGTGTGTGTGTGTGTGTGTGTGTGTCACTGTGGCGCAGACATACATTAACTTTCTGCAACGCACTGTTCAATCGATTCAATCAAATTAGTAATCTTGGGAAATGCCCTTTGCTGTGCTTGCAGATGCAGATGAAATCAGATGTGACGGCAAGCTGTTAAGCAAAAGAAGAATTAGAGCTCAGCCGCTGAGGATGAAAACAAATAGGCTTGTCCTTCTACAGTGAATACCAACGTTTATCATTTAACCAGCGTCAGCCCTTCTGCATTTGCTTTACTGACTGCTTTACATACAAGTTGGGTCAATTGAGAAGCCACTAATGTTGACGAAAGACGGCGCAACTTCCTCCATGATTAAAAACATATTGCTTTTCTGAACTCCACTCCATCATCAACTGTTTAGGAATATATATAAATCAGTTGTTAAGTTGCATGCTCAAAACACACTGGACTGCATGAACCAACAAATGAAAATACTTTTCTGTAAGAAATGTGTTGTCACTTTGTCTCAACTTAAGCCATCTAAATTGTGTTTAATTATTATAAAGAAACGATGCAATGATATCTTACAATTACAAATGAGTGGGCAAGAAGTAGGTACATGTCACCCTAAAACTGGAATCATCCCCCAGCAGTAATTGAGGACGGTTTCAGGACTATTATCTCATCCCGTCAGGAGAATCAGCAGAACTGATTGTTGTTATTATTACGGCTTGACTCTTGAACAGTCTCACCCGGGCGTGCACTGTTCAAATGACTGACGATGGTTTAATATGTCATCAGCTGATCATTATTGCAAACGCATGAATAAAAACGCAGTGGAAACATTTTTCCGATTCTAGTCATCGAGCTCTTGGTGTCCAATGAAATGTCACACGGCTCCCCTGCATGTGCTGAACGAGTGGATCCTCACCACAGTCGCTGGGCATCGGTGCAGAGGCCACCTGGTGGATGACCTGGAGGGAAGAGGCCCGGCCCGGCCCGGCGTCTCCCTCAATGGGCGCCGGAACATCCTCCTTCGTCATCTCCCCCTCGGGGCCTGCGGCGAGAACGACATCAGACAACCTATTCTGAGAACACATGTAGGTCGAGTTTCCCCTGAGCCGCTAATGTTATGAGGGTTTTGTAACTTCATCGGAGGTTTCAGCTAATCTGACGCTGTCCCAGTACAACAGTGAGCTTCTCAAGTATGTTACTCAGAAAACTGGTTCCGATTTGACCCTCAATGTTGAGGTGGAATATACTAGACTCAAATATAAAGGCAGTAATATATCGTAGTACCAACAGCTTTTGTTTTTGTTTAGTGTGATATTCCTCTTATCCTCATCTGATACCAATATCAGATAACGGGAATCAATGACATGGGAACGGTCTTTTTAACTCAATGCTGTGTGTATATTATGAAATATGTATTTGAGGATTTTCTTTCTGCATTTAACAAGGGTTTACATTTTAACTGTAATTGCTGTTATTTGTGAAGATTTTTTCCAAATCTGCTGGAAGACAATTAATTATTTCAATAATAAATAACAATTCAATTAATGTATATTAATCGTTTGTTGCATTTAGTTTTACACAGTTAAGGCAGCAATGTTTAAAGATACGCCTGATGATGCCCTGCAGGTAACAGAAAGATCTCAGTCTTCCACAGAGAGAAGCTCATCAATCAAACACTGGTACCGACACCCACATCCCAGGTATCAGGACTAGAAAAGTCAGATCGGGGCATCCCTATTACATCAACACTAAAGGGTGCAACTATTACTATTACAGTACAAGACCATTAGTTCTGACATTATCAGAATATGATGTGTGCTCTCTTGCATTTTTATACAAAAGGGTGCATGACATGAACCTATGAACTAAATTGTCAAACCAACAAAATCACCTGAAAGTTAGGCCTACGGATTAGAGAGGAAGAAAGTCTACATGAGTCAAAGAAAATGTTGATTTTTGTTTTCCTCAAGAAAAAAAACGTGTTCGTGTTGTCTTGGGGTCAAAATGACCCATCAACACACATACATATACACTCGTACACGGGTCATTTTGACCCCAAGACAACACGAGGGTTAAAGGACCATATGCTTAACTGAACTAATCTTGAAACGCTCGACCATATGAAAAGGAACACAGGAGAAAGGACAGAAAACATAAAAGGTTGAACCCCACACACACACACACACACACACACACACACACACACACACACACACACACACACGAGAAAGGCAACTCAGTCTAAAAGCCACCAGACTAAGCAACACTCACTGTCATCTTCTCCTTCATCCTCTTTCTCGTTGATCATCATGAGAGCATCACAGTCCAGCTAAGCTAGAATCAAGACACAGACTGAGTCCAGCAGAACATCTAACCAAGCTGCTTCTCAAAATATCTCCAAAGCACATAGACAGCCTCATTATACTCTGCTGGTCCCCTCACTCTCTGCTCTGGTGGCTATTTACAGCCAGCTCTCACTTCTGACTCTCCCAGGATGGAATGTCCCCCTCACTGCCGACCCCACTGACACCGCCCGGCTAGCCGGCCATAAGACCCACGCTGCAGAGCATGTGAGGGCGACGGTGCAAACAAACAGAGCAGAGGGGCAGCAGAGAGGATTAGGACGACCGGCTTCCCCCCCCACAGGCCGGTGTCCGATTCCTCTCGACAGCAAGCATCGGCACCACTAAAGCATCCATTGATAAAATAAAATATAAAAAAAATAAAAAAGGCCTGGAGAAGCAGAGCGGTGAGTGCACACATGTTGACTTGTCAAAGCAAGAAAAGCTAAGGTTTCACTGATAAAACTAACGGCCCATGTGTCCTGCACGTGACAGTACGAGCCAAGCCGAGGTCATAACCCAACTTCCAACTGAAAGCCTCGGGCAAAAAGAATTCATTCAACACCACATGCAAAAGCACATGCACCGACTAGGTGGCTTCCATTCACCCTCTTGGCATAAAAAGGACGGCAGGAGGCGGTTAGGAGGAGTGTGGAGACTCTTGAATCAAACCTATGTAATTGTTGACTATCCTGTCCCCATTTCTCTGTGGTAAACTGTAAAATACCTAGTAAGTGGTCACTGAGTGAATGTGTTTAAAGAGGATTCGTCGCTTCAAATCTCATAAATGACATCAATCTGAGAGACAAGAAGAAAAAAACCCAAACATGACAGATTTCAGTACTTCGAACACTGAACATGAAGTTACATTTAAGTCAAAGGTCCAGCACCAACCCCCACCCTGATGCCTCTCTGAGGGCACTAACTGGCTGTCTGGAGATTAGGATCAGCCGTGTGACCTGGGGGCAATAGCCTACTTCTTCAATAAGCCTCGCCATGTTTGTCTGGCCCATGATGTTCCCCCTGCTTCCATCCTCACAATGCTGTGGCATATTTCACACAGATGACACGGTTCATTTTGGCACCCGTGGCTTTGCACTCGCTATGGCCACGAAGTTTGCTGTAGGATCGTGGCCCTCGGAACCCACAGCTTATTATCTGGACAAAAACACCAGAATAAAGAGCAGAATCAAGCTTCTTAGTTGCAATACAGGCCGTGCTGTGGAGTCTTGGTTCGGGTTCAGTATCTTTGGAGCAGTTTGTGTTCATTATATATATATATATATATATATATATATATATATATATATATATATATATATATATTATTTTCTCAGCAGTCAACTTTGACTATAGCAAGGAAAAGCATAGGTGAAACAAAGTGTGGCACAGTTCCATTAAGTGTCCCACTAAATCGACTCTGCTAAACGGAATGCAGCCAGCTTTCGCGTCATCAGTCGCACCTGTGCTTTTACCTGCTCTGTTACGCGCGAAGGAGGCTCTTTCCCGCCGTAGCGCCACCCCGAGGAGACGGCCATCGGAACACCTGTGCGCTTCTAGCTCGCGCTAACTTAGCCAACTATTACAGCCGAAGAGGCGCTAACTCACTCAGCAGCGACCAACCTCGTCTCGTGGGTTGTTGACACTGAAGCCACATTAGCTCCACTGTCCTTCTTAATTAATTGATTTCCAATCAACTTCGGCTCTTAGCATCTGTTGTTCGTCCTAGCATGAGATAGCTGACAGTAACGTTAAACTGGCTCAGCTAGCTTAGTACTTCGAGAGCTAACCTAACGTGTGTGTGTGTGTGTGTGTGTGTGTGTGTGTGTGTGTGTGTGTGTGTGTGTGTGTGTGTGTGTGTGTGTACGTGTCTATATACATGTATATTCGTATGTGTGTGTGCACGCATGGTAAATAGGAGCAGCTAGCACATCCCATGAATTGAGGGAGGAAAAGTTTCCAGGTGACATGACGTCCCTTCTCTCCCATGTTTAGCTCCTCGGTAACGTTACTGTTGTCCACACACCGGGCCGAGCTCCTACCCGCACGGAATGCACTTTACGTGGGCATTAAAGCCCCGGTACACACACAGCAAAACAACAGTTGCTTTACCTTAACCTGGCAGCTCGTTTCAGGTCGCTCATGGGGGAATGAACTCGTCGGTAGTGAGAAGCGGAAGTGTTCCAAGAACATACATCCGGTTTCAGCGGTTAGATTTCAGAATAAAAGGCGTTTCATACTTTTCTGGTCTTCAAAATGAATGTGATCAAACTACATTACAAACATCTGTTCAAATGTTTTTGTAACAATACTTTCAGACCCACACCACTTAATATGAGCACACAAATGCAGTGCAACACATTTGTGGTGCCTAAGGAGCGACATCCTCACTTGCTGGTTGGTGATATGACCCGTGAGGGCAACTCAGACACTGAACTCTTTTAAGACTGGCCTAAAAACCTTTTTATTCAGGAAGGCATTTTTTACCTTGAGTTAATTTATTGGCAGCTATTACATTCTTATTTTTTTTTTTTATGGGTTGCTTTATCTATGTTTTAATCGGATTTATTTGTTTTTACTATATGTGTGGCACTCTGGGATTCTTTGAAGGAAGAGTGCGATAAAAATGAAATGCATTATTATTATTATTGATATACAAGTATGTTAATTGTGCCTATTTGCATTTGAATCTGAAAGTATTGTTATTCACCCTCAGCTGATGAGGCCTCTTTTTTATTTTTTTTATTTCATTTTATTTTTTAGCCGGAACACCGTTTCCATGGAAACGTATACACAAACCGGCTGAGCAGTGATTTCTCAACACACTCTCGGCCAACGTGCGCATCAACCCGGGATTTGAATCGATAGCCACGAACCAACCGGGATGGACTTGAACAACGTCAGTCGCGTGTCCTCCGCGGGCTACCGGCTACCGGAACGACCCTGCGGGACCGGGCCCAGAACCAGCCGGCCGCCGGCGGACAGGACGCGGCGCCCCGCAGGAGGAGGAGGAGACGACGCGGCGTCCGCGGAGCCGAATCCACACCGGAGCGATCCCGTGAAACAGGACCGAGTGTGGAAGGAGGTGGTGCGGAGCGAGAGGAGAGGCGTGCGGAAGTGGTGAGTGGGCTCTGGTCGGCCGTGTGCATGGGCCTGATGATGACTTTAGATGTACACTTTATATACACTTTAGCATTACCTTTCTTATTTAATGTTCTTAAATTGAATATGTTCTGCTCTGCTATTTTATTTTATTGTATTTATTGAGTATGTTACTTAATATGTGTATGTTTACTCTGTAACGTGCTTACTGCAGCTTCAAACTAATTCCCCCTGCAGATGAATAACGTGTATATATATATAGATATATATATATATAGATATATATATATATATCTATATATATATATATATACACGTTATTCATTCATTCATCTCTATATAGATATATATATATATGTATATATATATATATATATATATATATATATATATATATATATATATACACGTTATTCATTCATTCATCTCTATATATATATATATATATATATATATATATATATATATATATATACATATATATACACGTTATTCATCTGCAGGGGGAATTAGTTTGAAGCTGCTAGCTGCAAGTGCTGCTATCAAAAACATTTGATATATATATATATATATATATATATATATATATATATATATATATATATATATATATATATATATATGTTCTGGTCCACAGGGAGAAGAACTGGAACGTTCTCAGGAACTACGATCAGATGGTAAGAACATGAGCATCATGTGACTGAATATTGTTTTGTCCCTGCATGATGAGTTCAATGGCAGCTTTATCTGCAAGCCATCAAACACGTGACCCCCTGTGTGCGCGTCTGTGTGCGTGCGCGTAGGGGCAGCCGAAGTCGGAGGAGCCTTTGCCCAGCTACGTGTCGCTCTTCTCCGACCGCGTCCCCAACACCGGCAACCAGGCGATCGGCAGCAGACTGTCCACGCCGCTCGGGATCGACGTGGTCCGGCTGGACCGGCTGTCGCTCCGGTCCGGGAGCCACCACAAATGCGAGCGCGACCCGGAGATGCTGCCCTGCTAGATAGAGGCCGCACCGGGGGAAAGAGCCAGGACTGATGAATTTACCAGATGTGTGCCATCTTCCATCTTTCTCCAGATGTGGAGGAGGGAGAGTCTCTCTTTACTTTGTGCACTCAAATTGGGACAGAAAGAAACAACACAAACGTTCCGTGATCAGAGTTTACAGTGTGAGAACCGTATACTTGCAGATGCTATTAGAATATATTCTATTTTTGATGTTAAATACATTTTATTGCATTAATAGTTGTTTTTTCCCCTTCAATTTTCTAAAAGCTGTACGTGTAGCTACGTGTTTATCGCGAGCTCTACGTCACGGTTCCACGGTGGAGGATTTACATGTATTTAATCTGTGATGATGCTCAGGTGCACTTTAACGTACGGCAGAATAATGCCAGTCTGTGTTGCTCAGCTGTAAACTGCCCGTGTTGTCTAGATTTGGAGAACAATGTTGGTCCCCAATCAATTAAAATAAAGCTGTTGCATGTTATAGTGAGTGCGCTTGGCTCGTTTGATAATACCTTACTGTTTAAATGTACCTGTTTAATAATGTAACGGATTATCGGAGAGCCTAACCTGGTTTATGTTGTCATGCAAACTCGGTTAAAGCGAGAAGCAGAGAAAGAGGAGAGATTAACACAAATAACTAATTGTGTGTGTGTGTGTGTGTTTGAGAGAGAGAGAGAGAGAGAGAGAGAGAGAGAGAGAGGGAGAGGGAGAGAGAGAGAGAGAGTGCTCTGTATTCCACATTCTTCCAATATGTTTTATTAAATATGATACCTTCACCAGCAGCATGGCTGTATTGTTTTACATGTAATAATTGTCTTTCAAACTCAAAGCAATGCTGAATGAAATATTGATTCACTGGTTTGCAGAACACGGGAACAGAATCTGCCTTTGAAATGAATTTAAATGAGTCTGTTGATACGGGATGTGTGTGTGTCCAGCGTGTTCATCTTCTCAGAACTCATAAATATGTGGGAACGCTTTAAACCTGGATTGATTTAGAAAAAGAGCTGATCTTTGCTCTACAAGTCATCAGATGACTCGTAGTGGTGGAAGAGGTTTCAGCAGCTTCACTGTCAGCGTGTTTACGACACCGCAACAGATTCCCTGTTTTAAAACATTCACCACACCTCGACACCACTGAAGCTACAATAAACCTCACAATACAAAAGTGCCCTTCAGTGAGAGTTTTATTGAATGCAACACCAACGTTGGGTGACAGTGCGCTCAGTGGCTTCTGGGACGCTTGGGCTTTTGGCTCTTTTGTGCTTTCTTCACATCCATCCGGTCGAGCCCCGGGACGTCCTGAAGGCACAAGCTGCCCGATATCGAAAACAAGAAACTTAATTGTCATTTCCTCGCTCCTCGATTGAACCAGAAGTTGTTCTGCGCCGCAATATTACGTCCCAAAGCTCTTATTATGCTCTGCATTAAAAAGCTTTAGGTGTATACTAGGTTAAATGTCAAAAAATAATAATATGCATGATGTATTTTTTGTGGAGTTTTCAGTTATACCTTTCAAAATATAATCCCAGTCCAATAGCACATTCTCCGTCATGTGTTTGAGATCTTTGGCCCAGACCTGTTCAATACATAAGGGTCCATAATGATGACATGCTCTTCCTCCTCTCCTGTCTTCATTACCCAATGGGCCCTTTTCACAGCCGCAGCCTTGAAGTTCGGTTGGCCCTGCTGTTGCGCACACTGGCTCACTGGAATGGCTCACACGCTCAACACGGGCCATAATGAATTAGATTAATTACACCTGGGCTTGCCTTGCTATGACCAGGCTAACGAGAACATGCATATTTCACAACCCCCCTGTACTTCACAGTTTACGAAAGTGTAACCCTGCCTTTCTCTTGGTTGGTTGCGCCCTCCGGTCCTTCAGCCTCTGCTTTACTCAACTGTTGCACACGTTACTCTGAGTGTTGCACTCACACCTGTCCTCCACAAGCCAATCACACAACGTGTGATGTTGTTTATATGTTGTTCTATTCTATTCAATTTGTTTTTACTTTAACTGTTTTTGCACTTTATTACAGTACATTCACTTCATGTCGGACAGAAGAGAAACACAATTTCAAATCTTCTGTATGCTTGCACAATGGAAGAATTGACAAATACAATTGACTTTGATTTTGAAATTAGACTGTTGCGCCAAGGAGACATGGATTAGCATCTTAAATGTTACATGTGTAAAAACATTTTTTTTTAAAAAGAGGAAACCTTTTGTTGAGGAGCTGTACATGACCTTGAGCGTGTTTAAAGTTAATAGGTTATTTATGTGCATGAAAGAAGGAAAATCCTACTGGGAATGTCAAAATATATGACGTGAAAAGGGTCAACTGCAAGTTGTCTGTAACAAGATGTTTAGTGTTGAAATAAATCAACATATATTAGTGAATGTCATTCCAGGTTTTGAGTCATAGCTAAAAACATATTAGATCAAACTGGGTAAAAAAAGGACCCTTTTGGATCTCTTTTTTTGCTGTATACAGAGTTTTGAAGGTTTGAAATAGATAATTACATAAACATGCTCATGGCATATTGAACCATTTTTCTTTAAAGATTTTTAAATACATGCATTGTCGCTGCTCTCGGCTTCTATCTTCTTCAACATCCAACCAGACATATTATACAGTCACTACATCCTGTGTTGTCACAAGATGCCTCATGATGACATACAATACCGTGATTAAGCTCCTTAACCACTTTAAAATATTGCATTTTATTATAAATCAGAGAAAAAATTAGATGGGATGGATGAATTTCAGAGAAGGGAATTTGTTCAGGTACGCACCAAAAAGGGAGGAGGAAGCAGAAAAAAAGAGTGTGCCGAAGGACAGGATGAAACAGAAGTTGATTGAAAAGGCCCTGTTGTTTTTTCCAGGTGGAATAAATGCAGAGGGGAGCCTCACCAATTTTGACATTGATTCATCTGACTTTCAGCAGCATTCATTAGATAGTATCACTCGGGGAACTGTATGAAAAGACAAAGTTACGTCTTTTACGTTTCTATTCAACAACCAAGAAGAAAGACATTGTCAGGAACATACATCTTGAGGAGGAGAATATACCTTTTTTGCGTGTAAGAAACACCATGCATCAGCTGCTGTGTTGCTGACATGAGAAGAGTTTAACAAAACATCCAGCAGGTGGCGGTATGGCACACACTCAAATGGAAATAACGGAGCTTTTATTGCATAGTTTGGAGTTGTTGAAGCGTGACATCTTATTGTGAAGGACAGAACTACGGTCCCGGATGTGTTGACAGAGTTGATGGTCGCACGGCTAATGTACCGGCGTTAGCGTCCATTTACCGGCTCTAGCAAAGGCAAAGCTAACTCTAATAATTCAAACGATATTAGCTTGAAAAGGTAAGAAATTAAAGTTTAGTTTACCATCATTAAATCCGCTGAAAACGGACGCTAACTGAAGCGCTAACGCCTTGTTCTGCGTGTCTCCGAGTTAAGAACGGTGGCTTGGTCACGTGACACGAGGATGACGCGTCACGTCGCTCTGTGTTTCGACGCGCTGGTTGCGCAATATCAAGTTGTTTATTTCTGAATAGACAAAGATAAATAGAACGCCGTGTTCCTTGTGATTGGGCCGCTCGGTGGCGCAGTGCTTAGCACACGCGCCAGTCATGCATTCGGTCGCAGGTTCGACCCCGACTCCGACGGGAGTTGTGAGGGGCGCCTCCCGCACCTGTGGAGGTGTTCCCCTCCCATTACTGTGTAATGGTGATAACGGAGCCCGTCCGAATGCACGTGGAGTATCCTTGGTCTCCCCGAGTGAGTGTGGGTTTACAACAGGTGCTGACGGTACGATTACACGTCACGGTTTCCTCCCACGTCTCCAAAACCAAGGCGCAACAACGGTTGTGAACTAGGAATTGATCTAAATACCCTATATATCCCCCTTAGAAAAAAAACTTTTTTCAGTATTTTTTTGTGTGTTTTTCAATAGTATGAATAATAGGTCAATAACGGCAATATAAATTGAAATTAATACAGTCAACCCAACAAGCCAGGGGCAACTGCAGAGAGAGAAAGAGAGACAGAGAGAGAGAGAGAGAGAGAGAGAGAGAGAGAGAGAGAGAGAGAGAGAGAGAGGGAGGAAACAAAGTGTAAAATATAAATAAAACAGACACGGGCACAAACTCTGATTGTGTAATTACAAACATATATCATAGGCAACTAACGTCAGTTAGTTGTATTCTATTTTATTTTATTGTGTATATTTAAATATATATATATTACTTTATTTTAATTTGTATATATATTTCATCCCTGTTGCTTCTTTATATATTTGATCTTTTATCTTGTGTGTTTGTATCTTCAAGCTGTAAGGCGACAAAAAACGACAACAAATTTTCCCCTTGGGGATTAATAAAGTATATATTCATTCATTCATTCAACGCATGCCTTTGTCTTTTTAAAAATATATATATATTCATGTTTCAAAACTCTTCGTAAAAAAAAATAGGTCTTTGGCTTGAAAACTTACACTCGAGAATATAGAATTTAGCAAAGATGATCAATAAATCCTCAAATGTTCTGTCATGGCTAGTTTCCTGTTGACTTTGTAAGAGTATACATTTCTGCAGCAATGGTCACTTTCTGTGCACAGTCTGACATCGCAGACAATCTGGGGTTAAATTGGTGGCAGAGCACCAACAGTCCCAATATAATGAGTTAATGCAGGGAAACCCGCTGCTGTCTGTAAACCTGAAGGAGTCATGTGACCTGATGTGTGGAATCGGTTACACATCTGTGTGTAGGAGGGTTCACACTCTCGCTGTATTTTATCCCCTGAAGGCGGCTGAGGGCCGTTTGCATGCTCAGTACTGCAGGAGGAAGCAGAGCATCCTAGTTTATTCTGAAATATACCTCCGTCCTTTCTCTTTGCACACAATTTTTCGAGTTGCCCGGGTTTTTTTCTGAGTGTCTCCGAGTCAGAAGCGAGCTCGACGGAAGCCAATCAGCTCTCAGCGGATGTGTGCGGAAGTGAAGTGAGGAACGCGACCGGCTGCTGCAAAACCACCCACCGAGCGAACAGCTTTCCCCTTCAAAATAAAAGTCCACCTCGCTGTAGCAACACTTCAGTCGCGTTTGAGTTTTGCAGCACATCCCAAATCTCCATCTTTTCTTTTGCTTTATTTCTTCGACATGAAATTACTTAGGCACGATTCAAAAATAAAACAAATAAAGCTCTACTTTCTTTTACTTGGAAAGTACTAAACGGAAGTCTCCTTCTAAATGCGTCTACCTTGATGGTGGTGGCAGCAGCAGCATCTGGCCGTCACTTTTTTTTTAGCTAAATCCTCTAAGATCTGACAGTCTAAAGCTCACATCCAGTGATTTACGTCTCCAGACGATGTCGTCCGACACGCTGCTGCACGCGGCCAACGCCAGCACGCTGTTCGTGTGCATGGTGCTCAAGTTCCCGCAGATCTTCACCCTCATGCGGGCGAAATCAACCGCTGGAGTCAGCCTCAACAGCCTTCTCCTGGAGTTGATCGGGTAGGTACGCTAAACGCTGCTGTGATGAGGATGAGGAGGAGGAGGAGGAAGAGGAGGGGGGGGGGGTATGCACCGCTGGCGTGGCCGTGATGTCTTCCGGTTCCTCACCGGGTTCTACCGCTGGGGAAGAACCCTGCCGCCAAACTCCATTTAGAAGAGGTGTGATTTGATCATGGCCTTGGTTGAAGGTGGAGGCGAGCCCCTCCTATCACGTGATGCGGAACCCCTGATTGGTAACAGTAAACTCTCCATCTCCCCTTTTTTTGTCCAAATAAAAGGTGATGGAGGCTGTTATTGCTGCAGTTTTCCTTTCTCGCTCCACAACTGTTGAAGAAATGAATGAAAAGCACTGAGGAGTATTATTGTACTCGAGGACATACACATTAGAGATTGAAAATATGCTTTATAATGACGCATAATCCCACTGTGGAGGCTTAACCCTCGTGAGTTTTCTTCTTCTGGAGTTATTGAGGACAGGGACACGTGGTTTGTCCCAACATCTGTGTGAAGCAGTGAAGTTAGATCAGTGCAGTGGCTGCTTCTTGTGTCTGCAACAGAAAGCATAGTTACACAGTTACTACATAAAAAAGCATACTGTTTAAAACATGGTTGCAGATTTTAATAAAAGTTCCACTTGGATCATATCTAGTTTGGGTCTGTATGTGTATCATCTGTCTCAGCAGGCGGTGCCTGGCAGCAGCTGCACTGTTCCTCAATGTCTCCTCTGTGCTCCAGTGGTTAGCCCAGCCTGCAGCTGCACTAGTACCATGCTGGACACTAGTACCATGTTAGGACACTAGTACCATGTTAGGACACTAGTACCATGTTAGGACACTAGTACCATGTTAGGACACTAGTACCATGCTAGGACACTAGTACCATGCTAGGACACTAGTACCATGTTAGGACACTAGTACCATGCTAGGACACTAGTACCATGTTAGGACACTAGTACCATGTTAGGACACTAGTACCATGCTAGGACACTAGTACCATGTTAGGACACTAGTACCATGCTAGGACACTAGTACCATGCTGGACACTAGTACCATGTTAGGACACTAGTACCATGCTAGGACACTAGAACCATGCTAGGACACTAGTACCATGTTAGGACACTAGTACCATGCTAGGACACTAGTACCATGTTAGGACACTAGTACCATGCTAGGACACTAGTACCATGCTAGGACACTAGTACCATGTTAGGACACTAGTACCATGTTAGGACACTAGTACCATGCTAGGACACTAGTACCATGTTAGGACACTAGTACCATGCTAGGACACTAGTACCATGCTGGACACTAGTACCATGCTGGACACTAGTACCATGCTAGGACACTAGTACCATGCTAGGACACTAGTACCATGCTAGGACACTAGTACCATGCTGGACACTAGTACCATGCTAGGACACTAGTATCATGCTGGACACTAGTACCATGCTAGGACACTAGTACCATGCTGGACACTAGTACCATGCTAGGACACTAGTAACATGCTAGGACACTAGTACCATGCTAGGACACTAGTACCATGCTGGACACTAGTACCATGCTAGGACACTAGTACCATGCTGGACACTAGTACCATGCTAGGACACTAGTACCATGCTGGACACTAGTACCATGCGAGGACACTAGTGCCATGCTAGGATACTAGTAACATGCTAGGACACTAGTACCATGTTAGGACACTAGTACCATGCTGGACACTAGTACCATGCTGGACACTAGTACCATGCTAGGACACTAGTACCATGCTGGACACTAGTACCATGCTAGGACACTAGTACCATGCTGGACACTAGTACCATGTTGGACACTAGTACCATGTTAGGACACTAGTACCATGCTAGGACACTAGTACCATGCTAGGACACTAGTACCATGTTAGGACACTAGTACCATGCTAGGACACTAGTACCATGCTGGACACTAGTATCATGTTAGGACACTAGTACCATGCTAGGACACTAGTACCATGCTAGGACACTAGTATCATGCTGGACACTAGTACCATGCTAGGACACTAGTACCATGCTAGGACACTAGTACCATGCTGGACACTAGTACCATGCTAGGACACTAGTACCATGCTAGGACACTAGTACCATGCTAGGACACTAGTATCATGCTGGACACTAGTACCATGCTAGGACACTAGTACCATGCTGGACACTAGTACCATGCGAGGACACTAGTGCCATGCTAGGATACTAGTAACATGCTAGGACACTAGTACCATGTTAGGACACTAGTACCATGCTGGACACTAGTACCATGCTGGACACTAGTACCATGCTGGACACTAGTACCATGTTAGGACACTAGTACCATGCTAGGATACTAGTACCATGCTAGGATACTAGTACCATGCTAGGACACTAGTACCATGTTAGGACACTAGTACCATGTTAGGACACTAGTACCATGCTAGGATACTAGTACCATGCTAGGACACTAGTACCATGCTGGACACTAGTACCATGCTGGACACTAGTACCATGCGAGGACACTAGTACCATGTTAGGACACTAGTACCATGCTAGGATACTAGTACCATGCTAGGACACTAGTACCATGCTAGGACACTAGTACCATGCTGGACACTAGTACCATGCTGGACACTAGTACCATGCGAGGACACTAGTACCATGCTAGGATACTAGTACCATGCTAGGACACTAGTACCATGCTAGTACTCATATAATCATAAGTTATTACATTATGATGATGGATCTCTGGTGTTGCCTTTCTTTGGAAGAAAGACCCTAACCCTATGTATTGTTTGAGTTGTGTTTAGGGGTTGTACATCGGGATTATATATTATTGTAGCCCAGATTTGTATGTTTAATTTGATATCTAATATGTTTTTTTTTTGTTTTTGGGAGGGGGACCCTAGGGCTGAACAGGTTACATGTATAATGAATAATATCCCATTGCTCCAGATGCCTTCTTTATATCAGCCCTTAACCAGTCGCTGACATTACTTTCTGTTTGGTAAACAAAAGCTGCTCAGACCTGATCAGCCCTACCTGCTTGTAGCTACTATTAGTTGTGTTGTTTGCTCTTGAACACTGCTCGAGTGTTTCCTCTTCGTCAGCACTGAACATTATGTGATAACCTGACGCCAGCGTCTGCTTCACAGGTACATCGTTTTTGTCACGTACCAGATGTACTACGACTACCCACCTCCAACGTACCTGGAATATCCGATCCTCATTGCTCAAGGTGAGCGGGGTGAAGTCACATGACATCCTTCCACAATACCTCATGTGTTTACGTTTTGTGCAATTGTAATTTTGCAGACAGTTATGTTATTTTAAATTGTTTTATATTCTCTTGTCTACATCTTTTTTCTTCTCTTCTTATTCTGTTGTGCTCGAACAGTCCCTGTCTAGTGGATTTAATTAATGCAGGAGGACGTGCATCTTGTTCCAGCATAAGCAGACCATCACACGTTAATATTCCATAAAGGGGTTTGACAGAAAATCAATCGGTCCGGCCTCAAGGTTGTCATGTGAGAATGTGATCTGATGCAGAAACAAATGACTTGACATCCCAGTTGAGAGGGCCATTAGGTGACCTATGACCTTCATCGATCCCCACCTGGAACCAGTAACAGGCCACGCCTCCCACTGGACTGGAGCTCCAGTACAGTAACAGGCCACGCCTCCCACTGGACTGGAGCTCCAGTACAGTGGGAGGCGTGGCCTGTTACTGGAGCTCCAATAACAGGCCACGCCTCCCACTGGACTGGAGCTCCACAAAGGGCGTCAGGGGACGTGATGAGAGATCAGATGACAATACTATAAGCACATTAACTCCAGTACTTTACTCAAGTACGCACTTAGGGTACTTTTCTTTCTGTGCCACTGTCTGCTTTTAACTTTACTATATTTAAATGACAGCTTATTACTAGTGATGTGTCCTTTCGTGTCGAGGCTTCGATGCGCGTGTCGAGTAATCAGGTAGATTTTGGTGAAGCGCGTATCGAGGCTTGTCTCGATGATGTATGTGGTGACGTTTGAAGCCTCTGAGCAGCCCGCACCACGTGACTGATTCAGAAAATGGTTTGTGTGTTTGCCGTGCGAATTGAAATATAAGGGGCAGAGAAACTCAATGGATTTCCCCCTTCCTCTCTGTATCAGCTTCATGTGTGTCCGTGAAAGGGTATTTTATAAAGCAGGCGAAATAGTCTCAAAAAGCCCAGCACAGTGGAAAAGTTCTTATTTTTACTTAAAGAATTGGACTCATCAACATAAACTAGCGGAGCCGAGGCTCGAACCACCGATCCTCTGACTGAAAGTCGGATATTCTAACCACTGACCCACAGTCACATCACAACCCTCTCCCAATTGGTTTCGAGTTTTGATTTTGACCCCGCCAATATATCATAAAGATAGACACAATAATAATAAGTTAATAATTGATGTATTGGCGTCACAAACATAATTTATTCAATTTAAAGCTTCACACACCAAAGCCATGGTGTCGTTATGATCACTCTGCCTGTTTTACATGTATTGTCCACTTGGTGGCGCAGTAGAGCAAATGAAGCTCCATGAAGCCCCATGAAGCTCCGGTACATGAGCGAACCAATTGGATGGAAAGCTTCAATGCTTCAGGAAGCTTCATCTCGCCATCACTACTTATTACTCCACAACTTTAGATTGTTATACATGAAGCTAAGAAGAGTATTAACAAAGCCGATGTTTACTATGAATTAAACTCCCCAACAGTTCATACAAGTACAGCAGGTTAGCTAACGTCTCATTGGTGGTCTGATAAACAGTAGATTCATGAAGTTCACTGCAACATATGACAATTTTAAATGGAAAATTAATGTTCAGAGAGAACGTAGCAGTGTTTTCTCCCCTCAGGGGCCGCGTCGCATTGTCCGTTTTTCCAAACGTCCGCATTTGTTAGTTCACATGCAGCCCACTGACCATGTGCACCTTCTTCCTCAGACGCCATCCTTCTGCTCCTGATGCTCCACTACAACGGCAGCCTGCGGCAGAGCTTCATCCACGCCGCGCTGTATCCTTTCCTCACTTCTTGTTTATCGAGTCGAGTTATTTTTTGGCAGTTGCGTGTTCTTGCCTTGACGAGACGTGCTCAGGTTCGTCGGAGGCTGGAGGCTCCTCACCGTGGAGAAGTGGATCGTAGATTTGGCAATGGTAATGAATCAGTAAATCAGTCAGCAGCAATGAGGCGGAGGTCTGAAAACAGAAGGCCCCGTCCTTCTGTTGGTGCCTGATGGTCTCAGGGCCAACGGCGTGGAAAGTGTCTGAAGGTGTATTTGCATATAGACAAAAGGTTCGACTTTGTTTACAGTCTGCAGAGCGTCTGGGACGTTTCGAGCTGAATCGTAGAGTCGAACACTACGGGGACCAGGTGTAAGGGTCTGACCTCCGCTCTCTCCTCAGAGCCTGTGCACCTTCATCAGCGCCGCCAGTAAGTTTGCCCAGCTGCAGTGCCTGTGGAGGTCCAAGGACGCCGGGCAGGTCAGCGCCCTCTCCTGGTGCATGGCTACCTACACATGTGCGGGTGAGTGGAAATACTAAAACTGAACGTCCATATTCACTCCATTCCAGCAGTTTTGTTTTTCCTACCGGCTCTCGAGGGAAACGTCGGCCCCTTTAGCTCTCAAACGCTCCTCTGTTAGCTCCTCTGTTAGCTCCTCTGTTAGCGCCTCTGTAAAAAAAAAAAAAAAAAGGAAAAGGCTTTAAAATCACATCCCTTATTGTGCATCTATTTATCAATAAATCAAAAATCCAATCATCGTGAAAGAGTATTTTATAAAGCAGGCAAAATGATCTCAAAAAGACCAGCACTGTGGAAAAGTTCATATTTTTATAAAAATGAATAAAATGTTGTACCTATAGTAACAAAAGCACAGTCATAATCACAACTCTCCCCAATTTGTTTCCACTTTCCCTTCTGACCCCGCCATTATATCATAAAGACAGACACAATATGAATAAGTTAATAATTGATGTATTGGCGTCACAAACATCATTCGTTCATTTATTCAATTTAAAGCTTCACACACCAAAGCCATGGTGTCGTTATGATCACTCTGCCTGTTTTACATGTATTGTCCACTTGGTGGCGCAGTAGAGCAAATGAAGGCCCATGAGCGAACCGATTGGATGGAAAGCTTCAAAGCTTCAGGAAGCTTCATCTCTCCATCACTGCTAACAGCTACTGGCACCAGGGGGATCACATAATTATAATAAAAAACAAATGTAATTATTGGAAGGATTTGGTAACAACTAAGTCATGCGGAGCGCATTAACGGAGTAATGAAGCGGTGCCTTTGGAAAGTGCCTCATTAGAATCATTAGCCGGGTTAATGGAGTCTCATGGTGGACGGGGACACAACCACTAAGAATCTCCTCTCATCGAGGAGCCGCTCACCTGTCCGGCTCACAGTCAGGAGCTGCAACCAATTCCCTGCAACGCTCAATCCCGTCTTTGTTGAGTGAAGATCAGGGTCTCACTCCCCGTCTCCCTCTTTTTTGTTTCAGTGCGGATTTACACGACCACGGTGACGACCGGAGACACGCAGGGTGAGTCCCTCAGTGCTTATCACCGTAGTTATTCATTACATGAGGAGGACTTCTTTCTGTGGTGGTCTGGTGCTTCATGAGGGAATCAGATCCATCCTCAGGCAACGCAGGTCCACTAGTTTAGGGCCTCAAATGCTTTTCTCCTCTTTTGGTTTCCATACCTGAAGAAGACACATTTTCTGCAGAGGATGATAATGTTTTAGGATTTCATTTTTTCTTTTTAATTATTTATTAACTCGCATCGTCTTATTTGTGACTTGATGCAAGTAATGTTTTTTTTTAACAAAGCAAGAAGAAAAACAAAACAATTTAGTATATCAAAATCCAATCATGTTTACTTCCTGTAAAACTAAATAGGAATTGTGCATACAGAACCAATTATTATCATGACCTCATCCACCAATCAATCTTTAACTTCTACCCACAATTAAGGTGTGGGTGGAGCTACATTCAATACCCGCCCACTTTCTAGCAATCCAATGCAGAGGATTTGAGTCCCTCTTGTACCTGGACGCGCTCTCAGGTCACTAACATGAACCCGTCTCCTCCCAGTTCTGGTGCGCTTCGTCGCCATGACGCTGCTCAACCTGTGGGTGCTGCTCACCGTGCTCTACTACCGGAGGAGCCGGTCCAAGAAAGAGGACTAGGCTTCGAGAGGCCCGGTCCAAGAAAGAGGCCCGGTCCAAGAAAGAGGCCCGGCCCCCGACCCCGTAAACCCACAGGGACGGAAACACAGAACTGACGAGGAACAACGATTATGCAAGCAGCTTTTGTAATACTGACCCATACAAAATGTGCTTTTTAAAAAGAATAGTGTTATTACCTCAGTATTGAACCCACATATCTTTTTTTAAATTATTTTTTAATAACATTTCAGTGGCTAAAAATCCGACACGACGTGTAGTGAGAGCAGAGATCAATGCATTTTCATACTGTGTGACCAAATGTCGTCTTCCTAAAACCTGTATTTTTTTATTAAATAAAATCCTTTTCTGAACTCTTTTAATAAAACATTATAGCTTCTTACACCGTGTTCATTTCAGTCTCCGGCACCTTTTACAGAATTCTGGTTACCGAGATGTTTGTTTTCCCCCCAGAAGCAGAAAAATAATCCAAAACCAAAAAGGCACATCCACATCTTTATTGTTGAAGTAGTTATTATTATTATTATAGCCAATTGGTAGCAAACATGCATTTTGGATGTAGAGCCCTTTAAATACAAAGTGGACAAGGCTGTATAAATAATAGTGTGCACTGTATGGCATGTAAAATATATATATACTGTGTATATGTATATGCATAAAACATGCTTCTTGGTTAAAGGAGAGCACTCGGTACACATGCGCGCGCACACACACACACACACACACACACACACACACACACACACACACACACACACACACACACACACACACACACACACACACACACACACACACACACACACACACACACACACACACACACAGTTACTCTCCACCTGCTATATAAGCCACATACACAACAATGTGCCCAAACTCCGAGTTTGGTTACTTTTTAATACAAAAATATCAGGACAAACAACTTTTAGAAGAAAAGAAAATAATAACGGAATAGTGCTGCTCAGTATTTGGACTCGTGGGATGTGATTGCATACTTTCATTGTTTCTGCTTCTTATTGGTTCATTCCCCCTCTTTCATTGCCAGGGAGAACAACAACAACAGAACAACACTACACTGCTGACAGGTGGAGGCCTGTGGTGATGGCACTGAAGTGTGAGGCCTGAAAAGGCAAACACATGCAAGTTCACTCGGGTAGTTTGGTGAGGAAAGGGAGGGGTCGGTCAAGTATATTTGGATATATAGAAGTAATACAATGCCTGCGTGTCGTCTCTGGTGAAGCCCAGATGTACATTCAAACAGCAACAACAAAAAGGATCAGAGAAGCATTAACGGTGCGCACATTGAGTTCAGTAAACATTAACCCCTCGTAGCTCGACAGTGCAGGTTGGAAACATGTACGGCCTCGAGGCCCGGAGCCGGATGCTGAGCACCTGGAACCGTTACCGTGGCGACAGGCTAGTGAATCGGAGCGCGCCCGAGTCAGAGACCCGAATGGGAGGCACTCTGTGGGGTGAGGGGATTATCTGACGCCCCACTTTCTCTAGAAGTGTTTATTTTTGTTGCTTAAGTGCCTCATTCAGGTTTTCATTCAGGTTTTCCCGTGAACCCCCGTGTGGCACCTGACAGCAGAACCGTGGGAAGCAAGAAGCTACAATCAATACGTTAAAAAGAAAAGAGTTTCGAATGAGCCAAAGTACAGATACTGTATCTGGGTTTGAGTCCGTCGCTCCGTTCAGCGACACATTCTGAGTGTAGTGTTCCCCTCCACCATTAAACCCTTCATATTGCTCACAATCAGTCAAACACATTCATGGAAAAAAACAACACAATTATTTGGCCACAAGAATCTACTACCCCCCCCCCCCCAAAAAAAGGTGGTAAGGAGGATGTTTCTGTGCTGGTCCTTCAATCAGACAGTGTTGAGGTAAAGTGTGTCGCCCCTCCCCCTCGTCTCGTTAGAAGAGCCTCTTCTGCTCAGCCGTCCAGCTTGGTGAACAGACCACCAGGTGACTTCATAGTCGTTACCGATTCGAGTGCCTGGGAAAGTAGTTTAAAAAAAAAAAAAAAAACAGGAAACAAGACGTTGTGACTGAAGCACGACGGCTGGTGACGAGAAGCGATGTGGAGTTCAGTTCAGTGACCCCGTCTGCAGACGTTGTGGTCTTTGAGTTGAGGCGGGCGGGCGCACGTACACACACACACACACACACACACACACACACACACACACACACACACACACACACACACACACACACGTTCACACACACACACACACACACGCACAAGTTCACACACACACACGTTCACACACAAGTTCACACACACGTTCACACACGCACAAGTTCACACACACAAGTTCACACACACACGTTCACACACGCACAAGTTCACACGCACACACACACAAGTTAACACACACACACACACACACACACACACACACACACACACACAGACACCCTTGACGACACGCCGCTCTCTCGGGGAAGGTTAACTGGAGGAAGAGAAAGAGAGACAGACGCAAGATTAGTTTCAGTTTTCAGTTGAAAAATAAATGCGTCGGCGCTCTCTAGTGGACAAACAGCAGAATGCAGGGAGATGCATCTCCCGCGTTCGTGGCTGAAGAGCGGATGGAAACAAATGCAATAATTGACAGGATAACCTTTCCTCACGTTTCCCCCCTGATCTGTGAAACAGGTGAACAGTGTTTGTTGTTGTAATACTTATCTCGCCCACAAGAGGCTGAAGTGCACACGAGTCCTAAATAAATACATGTTTTCATGCAGGTGAGTTTACATGTCTCCATGTGCTCTAAAGCACAGATGAATGAGAGGAGGAGGGTAGATCATCCTGGAAAACAGTTTCCATCTTTTCTTGAGCCAGAGACACGGGAGAGATGTAGACCTCACATTTTATTTTTCTACTTTTGCTGTAGAACATTGTATTATAAAACATGTTTTACTGCCCGAAGCCTTTTTAAAAAACGATAAAGTAACTTAATTTTAAATACACTGGTGTGCTGTATTTCTCTTGTACATGAGGAAGAAAAAGGTGAGATATGCAGACATTTGCCTGTTTGGGTTGAAACTTCATTGCCGGAGGACATTTCATGAAAAATAAAAAACACCCAGTGGCATCAGGTGAGCAGACAACGAACCCCCGACAAGAATATGCACCAACAACCCCCAACATCCCCACCACACCACACCGGGACCACCGGGGTCCTGTGTCTGAACAGTTAGTGAAAAAGACACGGCTGGGTTGGAAGCACACGTACACACAGTACAGGGGAACGCCTCGGCAGAGGAAGAGGAGTCGTCATTTGTACCAGAGTCCACTGAGGGATTCCTCCGGCCTCATGTTGAAGCCATTTGACCTGCGGGGGCTGAGGTCAGAGGACACACGATTGAGGACATTAACAGGATGATGCGACTTAGAGAACGACACCGTTCCTTTCTTTCTTTGAATCAAGGTTTAGACGCGTGTGGTTGCTGCTCGGCTTCTTCCACCCTGAAAACTAAATGATGGGTCTCACAGCTTTTGTTCCAAAAATAGCAAAGATTAAGCCGGAGTCGATGTTTAGGTCTCTCTTTTGGGACGGCAGCTCTGTTAATCATCCAGAGCTCAGTGTCGGTCCTGAAGACCGAAGTCCTCCAATCTGAAAGGGGAGATTAGTTTTGACGGCCAGGTACAAAAAAATAAAATAAATGCACATAAAAAATAAAGGCTGTCCTGCTGGTATTTATTTATTTATCAACTATTTTGAGGCCAAAGATAATTAAAGTACAATACAGTTATTTTGGAGCTAATGCTGCGAGCTACTATGATTGGAGGCGAGATTAATGTTGCTGTTCCTCATGATTACCAACTAGCTGTAGTTTGTGCCTTCTTGCCCCCATTTTGGTGTTGATACCGTCCAGTTCTACAACCCAGTCGAGGGAAACCGCTACACGTGGGTACCGCTGTAGTTTGACCCCGCATGTCATCACAATGTGAGCCTGTATGCTGATGATGAACACGGCCCCCAACAGCTCATACAAACTGGACCACAACAACTCAAATCCATGAACTCAAAGATCTTTTAGTTTGGTTTCTAAAGCTCGTCCAAGAGGCAAAAGCTGCTCAGGCGTAACGTCTCGGCTGCTCGTCTACCTGCTCTTGCTGGTGGGCAGCTGTCGACTGGGCCTCCTCATGGACTGGCTGGGCTGCACCTTCATGGAGGCGCGTGGCGAGGAGCGAGCAAACTGCTCCGGCGGCAGAGGCTTCTTGGGAATCTTCTTGACCAGTCGGCTCACCCACTTCTGCTGCTCCTCCTGGGACACGGCCAGCAGCAGCAGGTTCTTGGCCGAGGACACGTCGTAGTTCACTGGTGGCAGAAGAGGAAACGGGTTAGACTGACTAGCTAAAAATCGGCATTGCGGTGAAATTCCCAATTTTCTTCACACCCCGAGCAGCGCCCAGAGACGCTGCTGTGCGACGCGGCCCACCTTTGCACGGAGCGATGATCTCCTCCTTCTTGTCCATGTGGTCCTTGTGGCACTTGATGTGGCAGCGCCGGCACTCCAGGGCGGGCGGCGGCTTGAACATGTTCCACAGCGGCTTGGTGCACGCCTCACAGTTGGTGGGGAAGTGGTAGAGCGTGGGGATGAACTCGTGGCCCTTGTGGCAGATGTAGCTGGACTTCTCTCCGGCCGGCAGCGGCTCCACAGGAAACTCTGGCTCCTTTTTGCACTCGCCTTCATTGGCGTAAAGAATCTGGGCGGTCGATAAGAGAACGAGGAGGATGAGCATTTCTTTGAAACCCAACAGATAGCACACATTGGCTACCTGGACATTCAAGACATCAGAGTTCACATTAAAATGACAAAGCCAACGAACAGCTGCGAGGCGGACCTGGAATATCCTGGGAATCTCTTTGGCGTCGGCGCGGTACACGTCCGTTTGAGTGACGGGCCTCACGTGGAAGAGTTTGCTGTGTGGAGAGAAATAGAAACATCCCGTTATCGCAAACAAATGCTCCTTACAGAAAATAAACCACACCGGCAGGAGACCCGGGTCGTATCCGGGTGTTCGACTCACTCGATATCGAGCACCATGTAGGGGATGGACTGCTCTTTGTCTTGCTCGTTGTTGTAGAAGAGGATCTTCTTGCTGCTCACCACAACGTACTACAGTGAGAGAGCACGTGTTAGAGGTTACGTTCAGTTGAAGAAGTACTTCTCCATGCAGCTTTTTCCTCTCTCTCTGTACCTTTTTCTCCCATCCAAACTTCTTGGTGTTGTTTCTTACAGGGAGGGAGAGCCAGCCCTCCAGTCTGATTTCTGGGAGAGAAAGACAGAAACAGACGAGGCTCCAGTGAGCAACACGCCGATAATCTGTGAGGTTTCACTCGAGTGAAGCCAACATTGATCCCACTCCTTTAGCTGTGCATCTCTATAAAGTGGAATACGATCCCCTGCTCTAGTACAAGGTCGAACCAACTGCTTTAAACAAACAAAACTATTTATTCAATGAAAGTGAATTTTCTGAAAACACAACTTTAAATGTGGTGTACAGCGTGTAGTCGTCAAAATGTAAAGATAAACTGATATTTTTCAGCCACCAATATAAAATATTTTAGAATTATAAATCCTCATGCACCGTACAATTTGGGTTCTAACGGTTCCTATATGCATGGCGGACCGCCGCGGTACAGGGGTTCAATATTCAGTGCACACAGCATGTCAACGGATGCACGTCATGCAGAACCAATTCCACTGTACGCCGCTAGCAGACGGCTGCTGATATCAGCAAAACAAGCGCGCCCGTCTGCCTCTGACACTTCCGTCTGTTCAGGATGAAGACAAATACGTCTGTCTTTCCTCCACTGTACCGAACTCACTCCGAACCGTGAACCTAAACCCGGTACGAACAGAGCTGTGGCTTCAGTGGACCGCTACGCCCTTACGTCACCTTTCTGTTTACATCACCCGGTGGTGGAGCGCTCACCTCCGTATGCGTCGTCGGTATCGAACTCCGGCCCGCTGCTGACGCTGGCAGAATCCATCGACTGAACACTGAGCGACTGCAGAAGGTTCCTCAGCTGCTCGATGTCGCTGTCCTTGCTGTCGAGGGCCATCTGCAGCTCAATGCGCATCTGGCTCTCATCAGACAGTTGCTGCAAATCAAGAGCAACAGTCAAATGCACCGAAGGCGCAGGACAGACAGGTCCAGCCTATAGAAACCGCCACTGTTCCACTGACCGCCTGCATCTCGTTGATCTCCCGCTGGTATTTGATGATGCTGCTGTTGAGCTTTTCTTTCTCCGACCTCAGCTCCAACTGCAGCTTCCTGTTCTCCTTCTCCTTCCGCCGCATGTCGGTGTCGTTACCGCGGCGACTGCTTGCGCCCCGCAGCTCCTTCCTGTTCATGATCTCCGCCAGCTTGTTGACGGCCTGAGGACGAACACGAGTGGAGACAAGTCGTGCTTCAGCGCGTTTTAAGAGTTGTCGAGTTTGGGAAAGTTTCAGGATCTGAGTGTATGCGAGCGAGTAAGAAGGAAGCGCATGATGAGCGCATGATGAGCGCATGATGAGAGCATGATGAGCGCATGATGGGAGCATGATGAGTGCATGATGGGCGTATGATGAGTGCATGATGGGAGCATGATGGGAGCATGATGGGAGCATGATGAGCGTATGATGAGCGCATGATGAGTGCATGATGGGAGCATGATGAGCGCATGATGGGAGCATGATGGGAGCATGATGGGAGCATGATGAGTGCATGATGGGAGCATGATGGGAGCATGATGAGTGCATGATGGGAGCATGATGGGAGCATGATGAGCGCATGATGGGAGCATGAAGGGAGCATGATGGGAGCATGATGGGAGCATGATGGGAGCATGAAGGGAGCATGATGAGCGCATGATGAGAGCATGATGAGCGCATGATGAGCGCATGATGAGCGCATGATGGGAGCATGATGAGTGCATGATGGGCGCATGATTGGAGCATGATGGGCGCATGATGGGAGCATGATGGGAGCATGATGGGAGCATGATGAGTGCATGATGAGTGCATGATGGGCGCATGATGAGAGCATGATGGGTGCATGATGGGAGCATGATGGGCGCATGGTGAGTGCATGATGAGTGCATGATGGGCGCATGATGGGCGCATGATGAGTGTATGATGGGAGCATGATGAGTGCATGATGGGAGCATGATGAGAGCATGATGGGAGCATGATGGGAGCATGATGAGTGCATGATGGGAGCATGATGAGTGCATGATGGGAGCATGATGAGTGCATGATGGGCGCATGATGAGTGCATGGTGAGTGCATGATGGGCGCATGATGAGTGCATGATGAGTGCATGATGGGAGCATGATGAGTGCATGATGGGAGCATGATGGGAGCATGGTGAGTGCATGATGGGAGCATGATGGGAGCATGATGAGTGCATGATGGGAGCATGGTAAGGTGAACAGCAGACTCACCTGTGTTTTCAGCGTCCTCTCCGACTGCAGCTGCTTCTCAAAGGCCTGCTTCATCTGGCTGATCTGCTGCTCCCAATCCTTTGACTTTTCTGATTCTGGAAAAAAAAAATATATATATAAATGTCAACTATGACAGTATTTTTGCTTCTTAAAAATGTTTAAGTAATATAAACATTTCAATTACCTTCTATTTCCTCCTTCAGTTTGTTGTTCAGCTCCTCCTTCTCATTGGCTAGGTTGGCGACGTCACTGGTCAGGGTCCTGTTGGCTTCCTCCAGCTGCAAGGTTCAGAAAGCATGACCCGGTTACCAAAGACAAGCTTGTGAGCGGTTTCATGTCGGAACTATTTTCTTTCTTCAGAACTACACCTCACCAACCGTATCACTGAGCAGACGCTAGCGTTCATCTATCCTCCACACTGCTAGCTCGCCTAGCACCACCGCGCTAGCTAACGTTACAGCTCACCCGAGGAGGACGGCATTAATGTTTTACAGCTCGGCTTCAGCCAATCAGCTTGTAGCTCCGTCACTGAGAGCTAAACACTCGACAAAGTCAGACTGTTTGTGTCCTGGCTCCTCATTGGTGGAATGAGCTCCCCTTTGACATCAGGACATCAGGAAGTCTCTACATTTTCCGTCGCAAACTAAAACACATCTTTTTCGACTATACCTTGAATAAGGAAGGTAGCGCCGTAGTAGCACTTAAATGTCTCTTACTGATAGCACTTTGTAGTTTAACTTTATTGAAATTGTACTTTCTTGAATTAACAGAATTAACACTTTATTGTTATACATCATGTTGTATTACTTCAGTAACGAGGCAAGCTATCCTCCTTTTCGAACATCTGTAAAAAGTAGATTGAATATATCCGCAGTGACTCACCGAGCCGATGGTGATGTCCTTCTCCGACAGCTCCTGGCGATGGCGGGCCATCATCTCCTTCAGCTCCAGCTCCTTCATGATCTTCTCCTTCTCCAGGTCCGAGTACTGCTCCTCGGCGATGGAGCGCGCCAGCTGCTCCGAGTCGGCCTTCGTCAGCGTGATCTCGAGCTGAGCGGCCAGAGAATCCCTGAAGCAAAGTGGACGAGTGTTAGTGACAAACGAGCGTCTCGTTCAGAGAAGCAGATTAACGGGCACCGCCAGAATAACACCAGTATTCCGTCTATAGTAATTTAACTATTAAAGTGGATAAAAACATCTTTAAGCAGCCAAACCACCTCTCCTCCTGCAGCTCCTGCAGAGACTGCTGCGTGTCTTTGTACAGTTTGTTCCTGTCCTCGCACTCCTCCTTCAGCTCACGGACCTGGGTCTTGTACAGCGTCTGGGAAAACACATTGTGATGCAACACTTCAATAAGCATCGCATTAGCTACTGAAACAGAAAGGGATATTCTTCTGGTGGCACATTACAGCCCACAGACTCAGCGTGCAAGATGCAGAACCGTGACGGGTTTTGTCGTTTCACATCCGCGTCTGTAATTAAAAAGACTCACAGAGAAATACTGCTCGGCTTCCAACTGGTCCTGGAGCTCCTTCATTTGCCCGTCTGTGTCCTGTCTTTCTCTGCAGTAAAAAAACACAAACAATCCATTACTCATCATCCTCTTCGTGTCAGAACATGAATTTCCGAGGCAAAAGGTACACCGACTTGCGCAGCTCCTGGTTCTGTTTCTCCAGGCTGCGTTTGATGTCCAGCAGGTGATTCGCTTCCTGCTTCAGCTGCTTCTCGGAGGTCCTCAAGGAATTGAGCTGCTGGTTCTGGGCCTTCAGGTCGTTCTGGGTCAGGTTGCGCTTCTGGGTCTCCTGCTCGATCTTCAGCGTCAGGTTCTTCACCTGAGGGATGGAGCACAAGTGTTTCACTACTACGACGCGCCATTACACAGGCTGCTTCTGCGGGTAGCATTTCATATGTAAACAACAGTCTCCCCGCAGTACGGAAGATAAACGCTCGCTGACCTCCTCGGTTAGCCGGTCCTTGTGTCTGCGCAGCTCATCTAGTTTCTGCAGGGCCTGTTTGTAGTCGCAGTCCATCATGCTGCTGTGCTTCTCCAGATCCAGGATTCGGTTCTCCAGCCTGAGCTTGGCCGCCCGTTCCTCCGCCAGCTTCTGATCCATCTCTGGATGAGAGACGTTTCCCCACATGTTAAAGTCATGTTCAATCAATAGCGGCGCGTGTGTAGAAATGATAATAAATGCTAATTTAAGTTCCAATAGAATTAGTTAAAAATAGAGCTAAGATAACATAAGAAAAGTCTTTACCCTTCATGGACTCCGACTTGGCGCCCTCGATGGTTACTTTGATCTTGCTCTTGTCTGCCAGCAGCGCCCTGGTGGCCTTGTGAGCGGCCTCCTCCTGCTCCAGCTCCTGCTGCAGCACCTTTAGCTTGTAGGTCAAATCAATCTCCTTGTTGCTCTTCTCCTGCACAAAGAAAAAACCGATGAAGGACGATGAAGGCCTACGAGCAAAACTCGGCCGGCACCCGATGCCACTCGCCGCACCAGCTCAACTTCATACAGCTCAAAAGAGGAGCGCTGAACTAAAAGGGATATTTTTTTGTACTCGGGTTGAAAGACGTCCTTCAGACGTCAGACGTCCCATTCTGACAGAACTGAAGCCGTTTTCTATGTTCTCTACAACGCCAGCAAGCCTCCTTTGATAAAAACAGACATGTTACCCTGCAGAACACAAGGGCTGCTCTGCTGCCGGCTCAAATCAGATCGTTTGTGTTATTGTGTGATTTTGGTGTTAAGAGTCAGTTAACAAGTCACTCAATAACAGACAAACTAACCGCTTAAGGCAGCGGTAGACCAACAACTCCTGTGTTCTGCGAGGTAAAAATGTATGTTTTTGTCAATAGGTGGCTTTATAGAGCATAAATGCATGAAAAAAAGCTTCAGTTTAGCGTCGTAAACTACCGTCTGAAAGGCGAAAATATTCTAAATATATAAACATGTTGTCCGCCCTCTACTCTAGAAGATACACTGACGATGGATAAGCAGCTCACACAACCCCGCAAAACATCCAAACTATTCCTTTAACATAATCTGAAATGACTAATTAAAGCACTGAGTGATTACACGGCCTCACTAACTAACATCCGTATATTCCACAAGCAATGCTCTTCACTGAAGCCCTTTAAGCTTCAGGATCAATATGCCCTTTGAATTATTTAGTCAACCAATAGACCTCACCAGCTGATCCGCATAAGTACTTGGAAGATTACAATTCTATTAAGACGCTGGCCATTAAATGTAATCAGCAGCTTGTTTGCAATTGTCGGTTGTACAATAATCTCTAAAGAATAAGGCTATTAAACCAGTTATGGACCAGCCTCTTAAATGGGTTAGCAGAGTATTTATCCGCCCTGCATTGTGACGCTCCACTGCAGCGAACCAGGAGAAGAAACACTGGAACAAAAGCTTTAATAGATAAAGTCAATGTTTAATACTGGTGACATTAACAGAGTCCTCTGAGGTGAATCATTCCGTTTGTTTCATCTTGAGAGTTCCAGACTATCAAATGAAGCACCAGGTATTCATATTACGTTACATGTGCTGCAAGAAAGCATCCCAAACACTAAACATGTTTACAAGCCACTGAAGAGCACGGCCCATAAGAGGCAAGATAGAATAACACAAAAAAATGAGGATTTTCCGGCCTTACCTTCTCCAGGTCGTTGTGTTTTTCCTGAAGCTGCCTCTTCTCGGCCTCAGTTTTGGACAGAGTGTGTCTCTGCTGACGGGCCTCCTCCTCCAGGCCGGAGATGCGTCCTGCAAGACGCAAACCGAGCGTTCTTCAGGGAAAAGGTTTCACGAAGGAAGTCAAAGATACCTCAAAACATGCATGTAACTGCTAACCAAACCCTTCCTCTGTCATTATGGGTATGCTACACTGATCTGAGGCCAGCAGGACCGGGGCACCAGCGAGTAGGTATGACCTCGGCAGATAAAAGCTTTCATATGACAGTTTAAATGGCCCTCGTTCGGCCCTAATCAGACTGAGGTTACATTATTAACGTACATTAGGCTACGTCTGCTCCCGCCGCGCTCTGACTCGGCTGCAATGGAGACACTCTTTATTCAGAGAGGAGAGCTGGCATTTCATGTTGTGGACTCTACACTGAGGTCTGCAAACATCAGATGGATTAATGGCTCTGCAGAGCAGCTCCAGACAAACCGGGCTTGATAAAAGCTCTTCTCAAGCCCCCACCCACCCACGCACAGAGGCAGTGACGCCGTCGTTTTCTGAAGGGATTCAGACCACAGTGACGCTGCAGTGCAAACTCCTCATCAATGCCCGAAAAGCTGTTGGTGCAGCCGGCTGTATTTGTGCGTCACCTTTTCTCCGGCCCACCTAGCTGCCCTTGTAGATCTGCCGCTTAAGGCAGACAGTAAGTGACTCATTTTTATCCAATTCGTGTCATAGAATTTCCATCTCAGCGAGAAAAGAAAAGGTTACAACACCTCAAACAACCACACTACAAAACATCCAAACTATCCCTTTAAAACCAGAACACCATAGTTTACAGCCTGGAAGACGTGTGTGTGTGTGTGTGTGTGTGTGTGTGTGTGTGTGTGTGTGTGTGTGTGTGTGTGTGTGTGTGTGTGTGTGTGTGTTCTACCCACCCATCAGGTCGCTGATGGTCTCCGAGCCCTGGCTGTGCTCCCTCCTCTCCGCCTCCAGTGCGGCCTGGAAGCTGATGCCCTCCTTCTCCAGGCTCAGCTTGCTGCGCTCCAGCAGGCAGCATTTGTCCTGCAGCTCGCGCAAGTTGGCCTCCAGCTGCTGCAGCTGCTTGCTGCTCTCCGTCTGGGTTTTACGGAGCCTCGTCGCCGCCTCCGACTCGGCCCGCAGCAACGTGTTGGCTTCTTCTAGCTGAATTGGGGGGAAGATTCATCAAAAACGGTTTCATTGGGGAGCGCAACATGCATGTCCTGCTCCATGTGAACTTTCTATCAAGCACTTTTAATAAACTGTTTAGAACTTCCTGTTTAGAGGCATTTCAGGAAGAAAGAAAAGGTCAATATGATGGTTTTCATTCCATAATGATATCAGTTTTGTAAAATGTATTGCAACTCTGAATAAATACATGCATGTCTTACGTTTTCAAATATAAATAATTAGTTTGACCTCAGCGCCCACAGACTAAACGTAACGGACAGTAAAGTGACGGACCTGTTTCTGCAGGTGAAGGTTCGTTTCATTGGAAATGTGTGAACTCTGGTTTCTCCTCTTCATGTCGTCCAGCTGGTCTCGAAGGCTGATGACTGCACAAGAACACAGAGACAGTCATCACGGGGGAATCCCTCCCTCTCCAGCGGTTCACCTCTCAAAGGCTAGGATGTACATGACAGACTATGACAGCAATAATCCTTCTTCACGGTGACGGTTTTGGGAGGGCAAAGCAAGAAAGAAGGCTTCGGGACTTGTGTTCCTCTGGTTTCTGTCCCGTCTAAGAAGTCCATCTGACCAGGTGATGGCAGCAATGTCCACGTTATGCAAACTTCCATCAAAACTCTTTTCTACTTCAAATGAAAAGCATGCCAATGCATTGAGTAAAGAGGCTATATATAAATTGCTCATTACATATCAACTGTGATTTTTTAAATATAATCACTCGGCTCCAAAAACAAAAGCCTTTTTCCTTCTTAAATGGGATCCCCAAGCAACTTAAAGGGGTCTCAAAATGGTCTTAAAATAATCTCATTATGCAACAAGATCATTCATTCATCGCGTCACATTAGGGATGCATGTTGGGAACAACGTGCGCCTGTGTGTGTGTGTGTGTGTGTGTGCGCCTGTGTGTGTGTGTGTGTGTGTGTGTGTGTGTGTGTGTGTGCCTGTGTGTGTGTGTGTTTGTGTGTGTGTGTGTACCTGTGTGTGTGTGTGTGTGTGTGTGTGTGTGTGTGTGTGTGTGCCTGTGTGTGTGTGTGTGTCCCGTCACCTTCGTTCTCGAGGCAGCGCTTCCGGTCGGCCTCGCTCTCGGCCTTGCGGTTGCTCTCCAGGCTCTTGTGCTGCAGCAGAGCTTTCTCCCTCTCCAGCTGCCTCAGGGTCGACTCCAGGTTCTTCCTGCCGCTCACCTGAAAGCAAACGTTCAAACGCTTTGCTGCTCGTGTCCCACAGGGGGGGGTTTCACGGCGACAGGGGCTCCGATCCCGTCAAGACATTTTAAGGATGATATTAGAATCCCAGCCACTCCTGGCGGTTCAACGAGTGAGAAATCATTACTTATGACTTGAATACATTTTTTTGGGGAGAGGCCATAAAAAACAGGTGAAAAAGAAACGATCCCGAGGGGGGAACCGGGTCGTTGCACCAGCAAATTAAAGGAGGAAAGAGCCCAAAACACACGAGTGAGGTGCCTTGACTGCAAGGGAGTACTTACCTCTTCCTCAAGCTCTTTGGAGATTTTGTCCAGACGGCTGGTGGCAGCTCTGCAAAAAAACAACAACATTTGCATAAGCTCTGACTTGATGAGTCACTGTGAGCGATGCGAAGAAGACGGCCACCATTGGCCTTGAAGCGTTTCCACGGCGGCTGTACCTGTGTTTGTGCTCCAGGTCGCCTTTGACCTGCTTCTCATTGTTCAGCTGCACCTCCAGGTGACGCAGTTTCTTCTGCAGCGCCGCCGACTGGAGGGAAAGACAAACACACGATCACGCGCGTCCTTGCAACGCGTCTAGTGCTCAAGTTCAAGAGCCGTTTACAACCTTTACCCCCGACACGCTCAGGAATGCGTGCACCTTTAAACCTGCATTGAGTCAAACTTTCGGCCACAAGCTGTCGAACACAAAAGTGACATATTGTCAGCTTTTAAGTTGAGTAGTATTCAGTTATTCATTTACAAATCTACCAAATACAGAACGAGCATTTGTTTGAACTGGATGAACGAGAATCTTTTGGTTTCGTTTTGTTGTTCGGTAGATCTCTGGCTCTCGTGTTGTAAAACCCTTCATGCTCACCAGCTCGTTGTAGTTTGGTGCTGGCCGGCTGTGCAAAGTGGTTAAAAATAAGTTCAGACTTTGAACACAAAACAATGTGCTGAAAGATGCTATAACGCCCCATACAGATGAGGAGAAGACCAGAACTGGGACATAATTCTCTGCTTGCTCGTTGCATTGACTGATGACGACAGCCAAAACACTTAATATTCAGCATATGGGCCAAACTAAAAAGATCAAATTACACGTCAAATACATTTTTCCCCAAAGATGGTTTCTGTTTTATGTCGTTCTTCTTGCGCTGATTATGCTCAAAGTGATCATTTTAATTCGTTACTTGATGGTGGAGCGATGCCATGCTGTGATTGGTCAGAGACCTGGACGCCTTTTTCATAACCGCGATTGTCTGTTTCAAACACATACTGTAAAGCCCTTTATACGCAGCTTATGGTTCATTCGGTCACTGTCTGTGTCGCTAGCTAGCTTAGCGATACGTCCACTGACTTCATACCGTGTCGTGGAAATGGGCGGGGCTTCTATGACTATGGCTCTAACCAATGTGACGGCAGGCGCCGTATCCGGGAGATCTGGAGGAAGTGGAGTATGCTGCCCGTCTCAATATTTATCCTGTGGTTTATCTCTGCGAGCGACTGATGTCCATGTTTGTAGCGTGTTTGAACGTGGAGAAGCTCTTTCAAACTTCCTAAGATGAAAGGTTTCTAGAACACTGACGTTTTGCAATTTTGCTTTGCAGAGCTCAAAAGCTTTCAAGAATTACTTGAAAGTGTCTAGTCCCGTACATCAAATCATCATTGTCTTCCTCGTAACTGGTAGTTGATTGATAAGGCTGCTGAAGTTAGCACCAAGAGATTAGCTTTAAGGGTCAGCCACTTCCACCAAAAGCTGCTTAAGTATTTATGTGTGACTAAGAGCACTGAAATGCTAATAATAAGTACAAATAAATCATGGGAAATCCCTTTTTCCATCATAATCCTGGATGTCTGACAGCATGAAGCCGGATTGATCAACAGGTCTGTGTGGTCGTGTAAACTGACGCCTGGAAGATTAATTTCCTGGCAGTTGTGGCGTGTGGAAGTGAACGAACTCACCTCTCCTTTCGAATTGTCGTGAGTCACCAAGACATTGTTGGAAGCATTTAACAACCTGAGGAGGGAAACGGTCAGAAAATCAACACAAAAGTCAAGACGGCAGCCAAGAAGACATCAGTGCTGAGAACTCCTGAAGTCACAGAGATATTGCCAGAAGAATGAAGAACAGATTGACTCACTGGTCTTCTTTGAAGTAGGTGAAGCCAACAAAGGGCAGCTGGTTTCCGACATAGGCCTTAGGAGTGGGGAACGTTTCCACATCGCCCTTGTCATCTTCGATCTCGTCGAAATTGCTGGTGTCAATGTCACTGCTCAGCTCTGGGACCACAGGGGCGACCGCTGAGGACAGAGAGAGAGGAAGAAAGAAAGAAAGAAAGGAAAGACAAGTGTGAATTGCTGTAAAAAAGGAAGCGCTGTGTAAACTAACTGTACTTGGTGAACCGCGCTGATACTGACTGTCTCTGATGGTGTCGAAGGTCCACTGGTCGTTCTTGAAGAAAGGGTGCCGCATGATTTCCTCCACGCCGTTTCTGCCCAATCGCACCTCCCTCAAAACAAAGAGAGTGAATGAGTCGCTGCAGCAGAGACTAGATGTGCCTTTTGTTTTCATCATGACCCGTTGATCCAGACTCTTCCCCCGAGTGTCATTACACACAGACATCGACTTCTGTTTGGCCGAAAGCATCACAAAACCATTGGTGGAAATATGACAGAGTCAAAGGAATTAAAGTGATCATTTTACTAGAAAAAAGCTCAATAATATACACGGGAAAAACCCCGGCCAAGGATCACATCCCCTCGCTCTGCCAGGTTGGATCTACCGCGTCACGCCACAGACGACGCCGCTTGCCTCATTGTGCCTGATCAAATTATAGAATTAAATTATAGAATTAAATTGCAATTAGATTCTGCAATAAGGGAATACTTAATATGGTGAATCCCCATATTATCAAAAACATCTGGACTCTGAAGACACGTTGCCGTGAATTGGGCTTATTCAGAAAGAAAACATTGATTTGAGTTTTATTTAGTCGTAGATTTATGATTGTATTTACCACTTTTACATTTTTTTCCTTGTAAATTTACGAATTGAGAGTTTTTCTTGGAATAGAATCCCTCCTTTTTTTTGCCCGACAATGGCCCTAAAACCCCGTCATATAAACTCAGGTGTGCCGTGTGTCCCTCCTGGCGTCCTCACAGTCATTTACAGATGAGACTGTCAATACCTGTCGGTCAGGAAGGCACAGATGATATTCTTGGCATCTTTGGAGATCTCCACATCGTCGGGGAAGTTGAGGGTGTTCTTGTGGTCCATGATCTTGCTGTAGGTTCCCACCAGAGAGTCGGCGTAGAACGGCGTGTCACCTAACCGCAAATTCAGCAAGTTAGCTGTCAGTATTCAGAGTCGTTTCTCGTACGGAGATGCTTCCTACATGCAACACTTCTCCACTACTTGTCTTTTGCAAAATCACTGACTTCGTTAAATGCTCACTGACCAACAAGCATCTCGAAGATGAAGACCCCTACGGACCACCAGTCACACTCTCTCCCATAATACCCGTCTCCTCCCTGGGACTTCAGCACCTCCGGAGAGATGTAGTCTGGGGTCCCGACAGCCGTGTCACAGTGCACCATGCCGGTCTGCAACATGACATGTTGAGACGCGTAATGAGAAAAATACAATACTTCTGTGTGACTGAGTAACCATCCAGGCCGGTATCTCAAACTACTGGAACTCGAGGCAACTCACCGCGTTCATCTTCATGCACGTCCCGAAGTCGGCCAGCTTGAGGTGTCCGAGTCGGTCCAGCAGCATGTTGTCGGGCTTCACGTCCCGGTGGATGAAGCCCATGGAGTGGATGGCGTCCAGGGCCATCACCACCTCCGCCGTGTAGAACTTGGCCCACTTCTCCGGCACGTCGTAGGTGCTGGTGAGGTTGACCAGGTCGCCTCCCGGCATGTACTCCATCACCATGTAGAGGTAGTGCTCGTCTTGGAAGGCACAGCACAACTGAGTGGACCCAAAGGCACACGCTCTCGTTACTAGCTCATCTTTAGACTTTGATCAGAAGCCGAGCAGGGAATTAAAAGGTCATACCTGCACAACCCAGGGGCTGTTGGCGAAGGCCATGATGTCCCTCTCTTCCCAGAAGAAGGCGGAGTCCGAGCGCTTGATCATCTCGAACTTGCTCAGCACCTTCATGGCGTAAACCTTCTGAGAGGCTTTGTGCCGGACCTGAATGGCGGCGAGACCCGGTTATTCAGAGGTGGGGAAAGTAACAGAACTTCAGATTCTTCGGGCTCCAACATTTTGGCCAGCAAAAGTACATGTTGAGAGTGGAATGCTCACAAATGTTCTCAAAGGCTTTGACGAGTGAAAGAGTAATTTATCAAACAATGTTGTAGCTGCATTGCTGTTGTGTGTAAGAAACCCATGGCAGAGAGCTTGAATCACCCCACAGAACCCGTCAGGGACAGCTTAAAAAAAAAGGAAAACCAGTACTCACTAGTTGTACTTCACCAAAGGCCCCTCGACCGATGACTTTAACTCTGTCAAAGTCTTCAGACTTCGTCTGGAGGTCTCGAGTCTGTCTTATGACTGCCTCATCTGAGGATAAAGAGAATAAAGAAATCCCGTTAATAATTAATAATTGTTGTGAATTTACCACGAAAAAAGGCAAAACGTCCTCCACCTCTTTCTTTCTCTCTCTCGTTCTCTCTGTCACACAAAAAAAGACTTACGCCTGTTTAAGAAGGCCTCAATGTTTTTGTTCTTGCGTAGTGAGGGGTAGTCCAAGTCCAAGACCAGGGCGTTGATGGAGTCCTGCACACGGAAAGGTAGAACAATCAATTATCAGTCATGACGATGATGTATTTAGAAATGTAAAGAAACCCCAGCTGCTCTTCCTTCGTCCTTCAAGTCCGAACACGTTCTCTGTGGGTTGATCACAAAAGCTCACGTCATCGTCCAAGTCACCGCGTTGCGATCAAAACATAACAGAGACTCGGAGAACAAGAAGTGTCGTCTCCATAGTGTGAAAATATTTACTGTTAAGATTCTAATCCGTTCGCCGAATGCTGGACATCACGGAATAACAGAGAACATCTGAACTAGAGAGGACATGTGTCATTCCTCATGTGTCATAGTTAACTGACTACCATGCTGAAAATGTTAAATAAATAGTTCCAGACTCTTATTTATAAAAACATGAAGCGACTAGTAACTGGCAGACCCCTTCTACCCAATAAAGGCAGTGGATTGCAGCACCGATGGGCTTCACACAGCAGCATTACTGGCCACTGACTGCATTTCCAAAAAGAGTTTATTTTCCGTGTGTTTTCCAACAGCTTGGCCCTCAGCGCTTTCGTTCGACTTTGACGGACCGGGTCCATAAACAGCGACTGCAGGCAAAGACAAAACGGTTTTGACTGTGTGTGTCTCGAGGATTAAAACCTGCAGAGGCAGGATGACTCATTTTTATTTTTCCATCGGCAACAGCCTACTTAATCCTGTCGGTGATATTCATCCGACACAGAGCTTTCGGTGACCAAACCGTCTCCGTAAGGGGGAGGACTTTAGAGTCGCCACTCTCTCGGTACTCAACGTTCTCATTTGCTCTTTCCACATATTTCTGCCAGAACGCAACGAGAAATCGTCTCATAGGTCATGACCAGAGTGCAGGAAACAACACGCCAGCCGATTCCAGCATTATTTACCGGAGAGCAAAAAGAATGCGGGATATGTCGGAGCTGAACATTTGTTGCTATGGTGACTGAAATTGAGGCTGTAAAAAAAAAAGAAGTGAACTTTGGGCAAAAGCTTTAGTTAGTGTACATTTAATGTGTCCACTTGGAGACGTAAGACAAGCCTTAAGAAGGGAAACACCTGTATTAACCCCATCGTCTCGGAGCCTTTTTTACAGCTTTTTCAGAAATGAGGAAGTGAGTTTTAAAAAACTGAAATGCTTCTAGATCGTCACCCTCAGGTCCGATATAATACATTTAAATGGCTAAAGTACTGTAAACTCGTGTGAGAAGAGAAACGATGGACTACATTTAAAAAAAAAGATCGTTATATTTTCAGAATTACGTAATTCCGTAGCTCCTCAACATGACTGATGACACGCGCTGACGGAGACGGTCATTTGAAGTACACAACGGTCATGGTGTGAGCAAGATTCAGGTTTTCTTGAATTTCTGAACTGAAAAACATGATTTTTGGAGTAGAAAGCTGTCATTGCTTGTGTTTATTGTGATTATTATTGCAGGATGCTGCAGGATTTGGATGCTTTAGGTCTTAATCTTTCTAAAGAGGTGCAGTATTACTCTGTGGCATGATGGGAAGGCACCGAAAATACAATTAAACTCACTGACCAATCAAGGCTTTTCCATGACAAACGTTTGCTCTTAATCAACTTAAATTTAAAAAAGGTAACTTTTGGCTGATGCCAATATTCGCATTAAGTATCACATTATGACACCTAAATACTGAGAAAGTTGAAGATATAAAATGAACTGAACAATAAATAATATTCTTAAATGATGGTGATTAAAAGCATTGAAGATGACGTTGTAGAAGCACGGTGTCAGCGAACGGCCAATTAGCGTTAGCTTGCTAACTTCGTTAATGCTAGCTTGCTAACGTCGTTAACGCTAGCTTGCTTAAACAAATTTAAAAATAAATTAGTTAGTTAGCTTTAATTTCTTTTTCGAACTGATTGGCGTTAAAAAGACACGTCTGAAGGTTTATTTCTTTTCAAACGCTATGCTAATCATTTAGCAAACAATATCACGACTGATGTGTTTCTGACTTCGTATCAAGAGTGACTTGAGGCTGAGACTAGACCGAAGCGCAGCCGCAGCATGTCGACTATTTATGTAATCCGTCATTTCATGATAGTTTGACCCGGGGCCGACGTAGGGAAGCCATCAAATGAGCGAACGACAGGCCGAAGCAAACTCCTAATCGCGCAGTGTGTTACAATAAGGAAGTCGTCTATCAACTTTTGTCAGCTACACATTCCTGAACGGTCAGTGAGGAGCCGCTCGGACCGAGCCGACCATTAGAACGGAGAACACAAGAACCCCGCGGTCTCAACTGGTTTATTTCAACCCCCTCCTCCTCTCGTTGTCCCACCATCGCAGTGCTCAGACAGGATGGCCCGATCCGTTTCATGTCCCTCACGTCCTCTCTGCGCTCATTTCTCTTGCACCGTTCTCCCGTTCTCCTTTGACCTTCTTCTTATCTGCCCGCCTCCATCGCTCTCCGCTCGGCTGCAGGCGGCGAGCTGCACACTCTTGTTTCGTCATCTCAACTTTCACTTCCCCATTAAAGGACTGACCTCACGCAAAAAAAACTACTATTTAAGGGAGAGGGAAAAAAATAAATACACTCGCCAGGGGGGTTTGCCGATTGCACGTACACGGGAGCGCACAAGGATCTCCCCGCAGCAATACAGGAAGCGATCCACCCCACCCCAGGGCTGCTGATAAGTTCACTGTCATGAAGCCAGTCTCAGTGTGCAAGTCATTTCCTCTGAGGCAGCACTCTCCGCTAACAGTGCTCTGCAGTCGGCCAAAAAAAAAAAAAAAGAATATTTCGCACAAGCATGGCAGCTGCAGGTGTGCGTGCGCATGTGTGCAATGCAGTACATCTAGATGTTGTATGCGTTTAGATACACACATTTGGTTTGCCTAAACAGCTAAAGCGATATCTAAAGACCAAACATCCAACGCTCGTGGGAAAGCCGGTGGGATGTTTCCAGATAAAGGACGATGTACTCCAGATGCAGAAAAGGTCTGTCTGTCACTGACGGGCAACTCCAAATGTGCTGTGAAAGCCTGAAGAAGGCTGTGGCACACTAATAGTTGCCCAATAACTGTGCACACACAGATATTCGATGAGGAGGATGCAATGAGTGGAGCGATCAGGCAGGGAGTAAATAAACTCCCTGCAGGAGGCTCTGTGGATGTAACGGGCCAACGGAGGAGTCCACGTGTTTTGATGGCTGAGATCAACGGAGGAGCAAAGAAGTTGTTGAGTTTGAGGAGCTGCAAGGTGGAGTAAAGCAGAACCATGGCAGCCGGAGATGTGATGATAAGTCTGAGGTATTTTGCCGGTAGCCACAGACTTGATGACCGAAGTTGGAGAAGTGATAGTTGAGAGGTTGGCTCATCGGTGGCCACTGGCTACTTGTCCAGGGAGGAGGAGGTAGCAGTGGAGAGCAGGAGAAGTGACGGTGACAGGCAGGTGATCGAAGCAGGACAGTTGAGAGGCTGTCCAGGCAGTACCATGGGCAGGGGTATCCAGGAGGGGGCCGGCTAGCTCGTCAGTAGCCGCCGGCTAGCGGGAGACTGCTAGCTAGCAAGCTAGTTGTCCGTAGCAGTGGAGAGCAGGTGCAACAGGTAGACAAACAAATTTGAGTCGAAGCATTTGCAGTAGAATTAAAAACAGAGAAGAATGGCTGTTTTATGGTGATTAAAACGTAACTACACCGTTAAAAAAAATATAACTAAAAAGTATGTAAATGGTATAAAAATCAAACAAAAACTGTGCCAGACGGCGCCACGTCCCCATGCGACCGAGTAACAACAAGTAAACCAAAAACTGTGTGAGACGCGTGTGTTTAATGAGCGTACGACTGGATGGATGAGACCTGGATTACACACGAGGAGGGTGAGAGTTTGTCCAGGGATGTTTGTATTTAGTTTAGTAACTTGCGATGCAAACCGCAGCAGCCTGAGGCCCTGGTGATCAGACAGGAGCGCGTTTTAGCAGCCTGGGAGAGACAAGCATTTTGCACACTGATTTCTTTGCAGTGGCGCCCTAAATGCCTCGAGTTATTTTTACTCGGTACAGATAAATATGCAGAACAAACAGCAGTTTCTGAATCAATTTACATCGTAATGTAACTATTAGGCAACGTGCAGTTCGTTAGCACTCATTTAGTAGTTGCAGAGCAACATAAAAAAAATAAGAGGCAGACATCCGTGAGATGCACGTATCGCTAGTCGCTCAGGCATCCTAACATTGACAAACAATAAATACTTCACAATTATCTGCAGGGCCGAGATGATGACGTGAACAACGCTCCTTCAAAGCAAATAGGGATCAAGTGTCACTGAATAGTTCAGAGGTCTCAAGTGCTCTGAGAGGAAAAAGGTCCTTCGCTCGCCACGGAGATCCATTCATAAATCAACCTGCTGTGAAGATGTAAGATCCCAAACAGAGCAACCAAGCCACAAGGAGGTTTAGGAACGCTCTACTCAGTCTCACGGATTTCCAACTTTGGACATGAAAACATAAAGATGACGAGCGCCGTCCGCGGACTGTTTGCAACGGAGGCGTGCAAAGTAAACAGTGTGTTGCAAACGCTTGGATGTGAACCAAACACTCCCAATCTGCAAACTGGACCTCGGTGACAGAGCCTTCCCTTCTCTGGCGATTCTACATCTCTCCGTTGAACGAGAGGAATCCAGTGCTGAGGAGGAGCCGGTGGCTCTGCGGTGAAGTAGTGAAACGAAGTTAGTGTGTCTTTCCCCCCAACCTGCACTTCTACCTTGAGTTTTGGAGCCGCCACAAGAGAAATGGCTGCACGCCGCTCTTCCAATTCGTATCCATTAGCGTTACTGTAAAAAAAAAAGAAAAATGCCAACTTGACTCTGGGCGACATTTCTCAGCTACTCAGCTGAAGCTGCTTTTTATAAATGTGAAATAACTGACGAGTGTCTGGGGATGCGTCTAATGCATCGGACATATCTGGACCCGTTCCAGAAAAGAAAAGAAAAAAATCACAGATCCGGGCCTCCGCGTCCACAGTGATGTCGGACAAAGACTCGAAACGATGACAAAACCCACGACGTCGGGTCGGCGCCAGACGTGCAGGACGTACAGTAACGTCCGCCAGAGCCGATAGGCAGCGTCACCCGACCAGCTGGACTTATCAGCAGGAGTTTCTACGTATCTCTTATTAGAAAGCGCTTCAGCATTTTATCTCTGCCACGCCGTAATCCAGCCAATGGGTTACGGCTGGTTGCTTAGCAACTCCTGTAAAATACAAAGAGTTGAAACCGGTTGAGGCTACAGAGAAGCAGCAGGCAGGAGCTTTATGAGAGCCCTGCTTTTTTTGGGGGGGGGGGGCGGTGGGGGGGCACATTCTATTCTTTTCCCATTTTTATTTACTCAACCTGCTGTTGACATTACGGAGCACTCGCTCTCTCCCCTCAGCCTGCTTCCACTCTTTAATCACTCTATAAAAAAAAAGGCCGAGTGGATCCACCGGTCAGGAATGTGATGATGTTAACCTGAAAGGAGCTGAACACAGAGAGGAATAACCCCCCAACCGTTCAAGGCCTCTCTCTCTCTCCCTCTCTCTCTCTCTCTCTCTCTCCCCCTCTCTCTCCCCCTCTCTCTCCCCCTCTCCCTCCCCTTTGGTACCCGTCTCGTCACTCGGGCATGTGGAACAGAAAAACCGAGCAGCGCCGCTCTGGGCTTTAAAAGGATCGGGCAGAGAGTTAGTGTTTTGATTGAATTCCGTCCGTTTTAAAAATAGTCGGTCGGGGGGTGAGCGGTGGGCCGGGCCGAGCGAGGGGACCGTGCCAGGCAGGGCCCGTAAACTCTGAGGAGGGACGCCGCGGCAGGAATCCTGCTGGGGCCTCGCAAATAGCAGCGCTAATGCCTCCGCGGGGAGCAGCGAGGGTACGTCTTACTCTCGGGTCTGACAGATTTCTGTCCCATGCTCCTGTGCCCCGAGCGCCTTTAGCACCCACGCTTTATCATAAAGTACACGGAGGAATGTGCCTGGAAAATTTAAAAAAGCAACACACAGCAAAGGGAGGAAGAGGGGGGTTCCAACTGCAAACCAAGATTATCGTTAGACACGTATACAACCTTAGATTTTTGCGATACCGGCTACAACTTAAATATAAATATTTGATTACTGTTTAATCCAGTGGGGCCCCACCTGGGAGATCAATCCGTGAGGTCAAGAGATGACGAAATAGATAAGAATAGAATCTTTGCTATTTACTTGCAAGGTACTGGATACGTTCACCCTTTCATTCTCAAAGGAACCGATCTAATAAGGTCTTTTTTTTCTTCTTCCTTTGCTCTTGAACTTGAACATAATTCATGTCAATATGAAGGACACCGCCTGTGATAAGGGGCCACAGGTAAAGACTGCCGGGGCTGGATGGATCCACCATTTATTTTATCAACAACTAGCAAAAACTGCCCATTGAGAGTTCCCAGGGCCCATGATGACGTCTTAAAACGTCTCATTAACTCCAAACCCAAAGACATTTCTGTTTATTGTCACACAAGAGCAAGAAATGAAAATATTCACTCGAGAAGCTGGAACTAGTGAATTGTTGCTTAAAAGACTTCCATCCTTCTTTGTTTATCTTAGTTTTCCCGCCATTAAATACATGAAGTGGACCAACTTGCAAATAAAAAAAGCCAGTAACATCGGGATCTTGCCAGCAGGTCGGATTTCAAATGAAGGTTGTAGTTTCAACCCTCGATTAGTATCGGCTCAAGCTACTTGAACTAACTGCAGCTTCAACACGAAAACAGAACTGGGCTGAGGCTCTCCAACACACCAACACACCCACACACCAACACACACACACACACACACACACACACACACACACACACACACACACACACACACACCAACACACAGGTATTGTTGCTGCATTGTGTGCAAACAGCGGCAACGAAGCTGGTTGCACACAATGCAGCTCGCATGTTGTTAAGATCGAGTGAATAACGTGTGTGAAAATTAGTGCAATAAAAAAACAATAAAAGTGTGTCCACGAGAACCAAAGCCCGCTCTGCATATGTGTGTGTGTTTGTATAGCGTGTAGGCGGTGTGTGTTTCACCAGCAGGTTGTGATGGACTGATAACGCTGCGGCTGCAGATGGATGGGTTATGTGTTGCGCGTGGGATACTCCTGTTCTCGTCTCTGCTCACACACCCTCGCTTAAAAGTAAAAGAAAATACAGTCAGAGTCAGGCGTCAAACTCTTTACCGCTCACACAACTGGGGTCGGGGTGTAAAGGCCCATCAAAAGAAAAATCTTCCATCAGTGCAGTGGTATCTAAAAACGCTGTTTTTTATCTTTTTGCATTCTCAAGCTGCGTTGTTTTTGAACGCATAGCTGTGTGCATTGCCCCCCCACCCTCCCAGCCACGGTCCTTATGTCTAGACGAAGGAGATCCGCCAGATTAAGACAAATCTCTGGCTGTATACGTTTCCTTTCACATGGGAACCGTATACAAACTGTAAACACCTCGAGACGCCTCATTGCAGCTCTGCTCTCTAGTCCAAACGCCAGACTACGAGAAGAGATTCTACAGCCGTTCATTTAAAGGTTCATCATACAACCAGGACGAGGTAGCACAGTCGTAGGGATGATGATGATGATGATGATGATGATGATACGTTGAGGCACTATTTTAGTGCTTAAACTTCAATTTAAGCACTAAACCATTCAATCCTAGAGGTTTTGTTCTTCCCCATTGTTTGCATTCCTTCTCACATCCCTGAGAGGTGGATCTTGGCCCGTCTTCTTCCATTTGTCCAAGGTATTATATAATGTGCTGTCAAGTATGTGTATATTTATCTATGTGTGCTTTAGACTTTGATTTTTGCTCGGCTTATAAAGAAAGTAATGTTTTACAGCAGGCTAGGGGGGATCATTTTACCTTGTAAAGCTAAATAACGAGACTCCAGATCTACCACAAACACATTACTTTTGAAGTTATTTCGAGATAACGTACCTGCCAGGAAGACAATTTTAACAGGCAATAGCCGTCTGATTTATCACAGCAGCTGGGAAATCCACAACAATCCAAACCGTTCAATACAAGTGCAGCCGGCAGCTTTGAGAGACAGAGTTAAGCACCGTTTCTATGCTATGCTAGGCTAAGCGCCGGCTGGCTTGAGCTTTATAGTCACTGAGCACACACATGCGATATCAAGCTTTTATCTTGAAACTCTGCAAGAAATCAAACAAGTGTAGCACCCAAAATGTCAAACTGTCCCTTGAAGAACCTCAACTTTAAAACAACTTTGTACACAGGCAGTCAGTACGTGGAATAGGGGTGTTTGTAGTTCAGACTAAGCCCACCGACACAAAGCGTACCATAGATACTCAGAAGAAATCTCGTGGGCCATCTATGTCTTTAGTAAACCAGGGATCAGGGGAAACCCTGACAAAGCTACACAGCTGTGACCACCAAAGAAGACCAGACGATGCCTAGCTGAAGTGAAGTGTGACATTTTAAGACGCCGAGGGCCCGCACACCCGAAAGACGACGGGGTCTTCTCCACTGGACTGGAGCAAAAAACTAAAAAAGACTGCGGAGAGGCTCTCACCAGAGGAGGTGTGGAGCAGAGAGACTGGCTTGTTTTGCAGAGAAGAGAAAAAAGAAAAGAAAAAAAAAGACAGAAAAAATTGGCCGGGCCACCGTCCCCAGTGCCTTATAAGGCAGTGTTTCTATCCAGCTAGCACATTGAAGCTGGGACTGCTGCTGCTGCTGCCTAAGAGCAGCTCCACTGCAGACACTCAGGGTTGACTATCAGGGTAAAGACCATCTGTCATGACACACAGGGGGCTATCCTTACCTCCCTACAAGAGTACACAAGAAAGGAAGAAGTTCCAGTGTGGAGAGGGGAGGGTGGAGAGGGCGATAAGAGAAGGCTGAGAAAAAGGGGAGACGGGAGATGCTGGATTAGAAGAAGGGTGGTCAGCAGTAGGTGGGAAATGAGCAGACAACGTAGGGAGTGAATAACCAACGTTATATGCCAAACCAAACGAGTGTGTTACTATTAGATGTCATGGTCACCTAACGCTGTGCAAGGATCACACTGAAATGAATGGGAAAGAGACGCCCAGGGACTGGGGCCCACCCCAAAAAAAAAAAAACGCGATCTGGAAGACATCAGGCCAGACTCTTCGCTATCCGCATCCCGTATCGCACGGCTTGAGTGCCGTGCACAAAGTTATCTGGCAGTGCCAGGTCTGCAGCTGCATCAAAAGGCTCTGGCGTTTCGGAGCTACAGTTAAAATACCTGCAGTGTGTTTAACAAGCCCGAGGGAGGGAGGGAGGGGGCTGAGCCGCAGGCTGAGAGGGAGCAGCACAGCCAGAGGAAAATAGGAGATAAGGCTGGAAAAGTGAAAGGGGAAAAGTGCAGTCATTCGAAAGGGGACTTTGAGCCCCATATAAAGCCGCCGACTTGTTTACCCAGTGAGGTCATTTCCTTCAGGACAGCAGTAGAGGCGACTCGCGTGACTCAAATCGAGCGTCCGTGGTCGTTTAGTTTTCTCTCTTTTATCTCGAGAAATGCCGTCTCTTTTGTCGCTCTCGGTCCAGCTAAGTCCGGCACTCCAGTCAGCGGTGGCGTGCTGCCAAAATATGATCACCCCGGTTTGCACAAGAGGGAAGGTTGACTTTGGGTTACGTTTGATCGAATGCTGATCGAGGCCGCGATAGTGACCGACAGTGTACATGACCAAGGCGTATGGCGCCGTTGAAGCATCATATATGTGCAAAGCTTCAATGGAAGCAGGTGAGATGTGAGGGTTCATTAAGAAGATACTGTTCATCCCAGCTTATTTAAGGGTCAGATTGCTTTACAGGAAGGTCACCGAGTTTACTCGACAGATGCTGCAGATTCCTCACCGTCAGCTTTCCGTATCCTCAGGGCAGTCCGCCCACTGCTCCCCGTCGAGCCCCAAATACATCCGACATCCAGTCCACTGACGAGCACAAACCCTGCATTAATTGGCGAGTTCCTTTTACGAAGCTGTTATTTAAGGAACTGTGTAATAGTCAGCAAAGCAGCCTCCTCTTCTGGTGTTTTTCTTGCTGTTGCTAAGCCACACTAGCAGCGGGATGTGTGATTCATTATTTACCGAATATGAGCCTGTGAGCAATTATTAAGGAACTTAAAGTATGCATGTTCTTATTCCACCTGCAAAAAAATAAACAAAATAAAAAGGACATTTCTGAGCCCTCGGTGCTTGTGTGTTTGAGTCAGCGGGCGTTTGAATCCCACCACGAGCAGCAAAACTTCTTGATCCCTGCCACGGCTGTGAGGTGGCTAAAAATGGAAACCTGCAGCCGCTCTCCCTCTCCTACGCACGCTGCCCACTCAACTTTTGTCTCGAAACACTCAACGCCTCTATCTCTCCGGGCTCGCGTGCAGGAAGTAAACACACCGCCGGTGTTCAAGCCAGTATTCTGCTAAATGTTTTCCAAGGAAGAAGTGGGGGACGGACCAGGAGGGCCTGGAGTCGCGGTGGAGGGGGAACAGGGGGGGGTTTGGTACAAGGGGGGCCGGCGGGAGCCCGAGCTAGATGGGGCCCATTGAAAGGGTGATGCTTTTTAAGATAGACCCCGACAGCGTGTTTGCCCTCTGTCAGATCCAGTTAGGGGGCCAGGAATTCAAACGCCGACAAACATAAAGACGGGTGTAACTTTACAGCTAAAGCAGTTCCTGTGACACCGTGCTGGCACCGATTTTAGAGGCGATGGTTTAAAAACGGTGTCCTTGGGCATCCCTCAAAAAGGGGTACACCACTCGTGATACTCTGGAGGGGGGTTAAGAAGCACAAGTTAAGTCTTTCCACTGCAAAGCATATTTCGCCAAATAATGTAACTTTGTTCTCCAAAAAGAAAGCTCATACTCCTGCTGTTTGGAAACAACCTCCCATTGCCTCCGTATCTGGCGGGACACGTGCCGGGACCGGATCCTCTCAGCAGAGGAAATATCAAACACCGAAATCTCATCACCTATCTGGAAGTCCTGGTCCTGGTCCATCCACAGCAAGACTGGTCCAATCAAACATCAAATGCTCAACCGTGACACATGCTGTATAACACAGAGGTGAATCAATCCTACAAGTGTAAACACAGCGGCATGAGTTGCTCACCAACTGCAAACAGCAGTGGAAACGCACCGGGTCACGTCCCCAGTGATGAGATGTGGGAAGCAGGACAGGAATACATTGAAGTGGAATCAGCATGCTTCACAACGCGCTCCATGCAAATGTGAATCAGTATTCACTTCAGCAACACACGGGCTTTAGTAGAAACATAGAGATGGAACATCGGGACCATTTACTCAGGGACAGTGTACGGGTTTTAGTTTCTATCAATTGATAATGACAAAGGTAGCGAGTCCTGTTTTTTGGGGAGGGATTTGGGATGATTTAAACAATTCAGCCTTAACAGTGTCATACTGGTTTCAAGGGGGAAATAAACACTTTTAGATGCAAGAGTTTGGCAAATTCAAAGCAAAAAGAGAAGTGGGTGGACAGCATCTCTCTAACCGCCCATCAGACCAGAATAGGGGTCTGGTGGGACAAAGCTGCAGCCCAGAAGGGGAGTTTGAACCCGGAAACATTGGGACATTCTCCATTGGTTAATCCTAATCCGCAGACACGCTTCACAGCCCCCCAACGGCACTGTCTGCACTCAAGTCTTAAGTATTAATCAGGCCAATTTACAGTGCAACCGCCATGATGCTTATATTTGTGCAGATCTTTCCCATTTTTATTTTTCATACAAATTAAATATGAAATAACAGAAAAGCGTATTATGGCAAGGTTTCTCATTTCAGGACCCTATTTTAAAAAGTGTGCAATTTCATGGCTCTACAAATAATAAAAGAGGACATGCAGCCAAGTTAACGATGCTAACACGAGCAGGTCACACGTCGGGTCAAAAATGAGGAAAGCGAGTGAAAACACATCGTGTCAACAGCCAACGACGTCACCCAGGTGTATGCACGCGCGTGCGTGCGTGCGCGCGTGTGTCTACTAGGCGTGTATCCCCACTTGACTTACCAGCAAACTTTCCAGGTTTATGGCAGACCGCGGCTCTCGGATCATGTCCTCCAGCTTCTTCAGCCGGGCTTCCATCCTCTTCTCCGCGCCGAGCGACATGGCTGCAGGGCTGCTTCTCGATTTAAAACAACAACCAAAAAAAGTTGCGTGAAACGTAAAGCGCTTTTCCAACTTTGTGCGTGTTTTACATGGGTTTTAGTGGGGCTGTGTGTGCAGGCCGTGGGCCTTCGCGTAGCAGCCTCGGGGCTCTCAGCACCACCCGAATCGCTTCCACCAGGAATACTGTGCAACAATGAAGAGAGAAATATCCCCCTAAAAAAAAAAAAAAAAAAAAAAAAAAAAAAAAAAGCAGACTCGCCGCGTTCCCAAAAAAGAAAAAGAAAAGTGTCCGCGGCGCGCGGGTCGTCCTCCTCCCGGTGAGCTAGCTGGTAGTCGGTCGGCTAACGGCGGAGCTTCAGTGAATCACCTCCCGTTGAGTGAACGATGCATTTTCTTCTTCTTCCCCCAACAAGTAAAGTTTGAATGTGGAGACTCCAGCAACAGGCAGCAGGGCGTTTCTCTGCCCCTCTCCTCCCCTTCCCTTCAGGGGCTTTTCTTCTTCTTCGTCTTCTCCTCCGGGGGGCTTCGGGCCGCGGGGCTCGCTCACGGGACTCGCTCTTTGGGAGTGAACTCCGCTTCGTTTCCCCCCATGCGACAAAGCCCGGAGCCCTCAGCGCCGCCACGAGCCCAGAATAATGTCCGCTCTCCCGCGCTGAATCTTTAATAAGCAGACGCTCTCTTCCTGGACTTCTTCTCGCATTTTCGCATGTGTGTGTCCTCCTCCCGCGTCTCGTGCCCGTTGTTGGCTACACACACACACACACACACACACACGTAGTTTAGCTCGCAGAGAAAAGTCCTCTCCAGCGGCTGAAATTCTTCTCCGTGCGCTCACATCTACACGCCAACACACACTGGCGGAGTCTGAAGTCTCTCTCCTCCCCCTGACATCGACGCAGAGAGGACTACGTTACCCAGAAGCCACCTGTCCCGCTGTCCTCGCGCACCTCTGCCTCCTTCTGTGGAGGCAGAGGCTCGTTTGTGCATTTAAAGTTGTTTTCAGAGGAACAACTGGCTGGTAAACAGACACAGCGTCTTCAATAGAACTTGATAACACACACACACACACACACACACACACACACACACACACACACACACACACACACACACACACACACACACACTTCTCCTGATTGTCTGTTACTCCTACAAGATTCCTCCAACTACATTTTTCAAAATAAAGTGTAAAGCTTTCTGAAGTTTCACATCACCTGCTGACCCCTGGTTCATTTTAGTTGGTAGTATTAAGGATCATATTCACCCTCTGACAGAATAACAAAGAGTTGCTTTTACTTTAATTAATTAGGCGATAATCTAAATTAACCCCATGACCTCGGTTACAGAGAGTGTGTGTGATCTATTCAATTAGTCTGGATGGCAGACACATTCTTTCTTGACTTATAATTGTTTTTCAATGAATGAATTATAATAAAGTGTGGTGGTATAGTCAGAACACGTCATATATATATATACATATATATATATATATATATATATATATATATATATATATATATGGCAGTCGGACCCGCAGATGCAGCTTTAATGGTCACAGCTCCGTTACAATGAAGTGTTTGTGTTTCTACAGTAATAACTGTTTCCCTGCTGTTTTCATTGAATTCCACTTTTGCAGCCATTTTCATTTTGCCGTTGAATACACAACTGGAATGTGTGCTCGCTTTTTCCTGGAGGAGAGGGGGGGCAAAATAACTCCCATATCACCAAACAGGAAGTGATGCATTTGACATTTTCTTTATTTGGAACAGTGAGTTAGTTTAGAACGAGGAGCAACTCAAACCCAGTGGAGGAGCTGGGCCAGCACACGAGCGCCACCTAGAGACTTTAAGAGGACGAAGAAGGAAGACAAATCCAAGGAATTGATTTGTTTGACAGGTGATGTTTAGGAAATGTAGTGTGAAATAACACTACCCCATATTACACTCATGTTTCCTTTGGTGAGCATTATTTAATATTGACTCAGTATTTCCCAACACATGCTACTGAGCAGCTCCAATCCAGGTTCATCTTCTTTTGTTGTAGTTTCCAGTAGAATACCAATATGAGCCTCATTATTATCCCCTCTGGCAAATACTCTTCAATTGCTAGACCATGTCTAAATGTACCAGTTTGACTCTGAACATGGTGAAATGTATGGATTTGACTGGCACCGATTTCTGTTAGCTGATAATGTTTCTCACTTTATTTATACTAAATAGAATAAAGATAATTATTACTTGTCTAGTAGACACACGCTGAGCATGTTTTATTATTACATTTTAAACTTTGAGCGTTAGCATGGACAACGTACAGGACCCCGAAACAGAAGCAGCCAAATTGATTACAGCTGTCATTCATTTTATTATTTGCACATGCTTTTCCTACTGTGACATGTCCAAAATCCCTATTGATTTATTGTTATTGTGCCTTTTAATACTGAAGGATCAATGATGATTACAACTGTTTTTATTTTCCTGAATTGCATTATTTGGCCCATGAAAACACCCAGGACAATGGACAATTTAATGTTGTCAATAACTCAATACATATACATAGTGTAAAATAATGCACACCTAATATAATACCTCGTGCAGTTTTTTGCAGCTTAATAATCTTCAAAAATAAGTTTATTTTGTCTCTTGCACACAAGGTGGTGAAATATCAAGAGTTGAAACAACTCAATAGTCTCTTTCTTTCTTTACGATTGTTGGAGGGTTAACACGTGTGTTGTGTTGTCCACGTACAAAGCTGTTGCACAGGAAGCATTCGATTGTGAATCCATTAAATTGTGTTTCTTCCCCTCTGAGGAAATCAAGCCCCGTCCCCTTACCTCCGCGCCCAGGAGTGCGCCAATGCTTACAGCAGCCACGGGATGGCGCCAGAGACCACGGCATCCCATTTCTCACCAGCAGAGCTGAGCGTCACGTCACATGACTCCAGCTGTGCGCCAAAACAGATGTTATCAAAGCGGGCTGTTGTTTCTGATGTGTCTGAAATCATGTCCAGCTTGTCACCGTATCATCCCGCTGTGATATTTTCTTAATTCATTAAAAAAAATGTATACATCATTGCTTAATGAGTAAGCTGAGCTCATTATTTAGTGCTGTTTTTTTAATTATCAATATTTATTTCGTATAGCCAAAGCCAAGTTATAAATGATTCAATATTCTAAAATGTGTAATCACTTGTGCATTCATTATTAATAATGTCAGGGCCATGCTATGGCAGGTTCATATTTGTGCTCGTGGTTGTGTGTGTGGAGCCATAGAATGAGCAGATACGACTTATTTCAAACCGAGTTGTGTGTGTGCCTCTTATTTATTTGTCTTCATGAGCAATTCACTGGATAAAACAAATACTGTTACAACACAAAAAAAGAAGAAAAAAAAGAGAAAAAAAAAGATTCCAAAGCAAATTTGGCCACATGTTATGTACACATGTTACATGTTATGTACACATGTTACATGTTATGTACACATGTTACATGTTGTGTACATGTTACATGTTATGTACATGTTACATGTTATGTACATGTTACAACGTCATAATAAAAAGACAGGAGATCACCTCCTCCTGTCGCTGCTTTTTCGCATTTTTTTTTAAAATAATAATAATTAAAAAAAATGCTTTTCACTGTTCACCAGGCATTCACATCGGAAACCAACGCTCCGGTCGAACCACCTTCACTTTTGTTTTTTTTTGTTTTTGTTTGTTTTATTATTTGCAAATGCAAAAAACTTATCAACAATAAATAATACTATAAAATGTACACAAAATAAGTTTTGACAGTCCACCACAAGTTAAAACGTTGAAACAGGTCGGATGTTGGGAGGAGGGGTTCCCTTCTTAGCAAAAATGTGACGAGTTACATGAAGAAAAGAACAGCTGATCATCTATACATTGACACTATAGCGAGATAACAAAGTCGTTGTTTCTGGTATGTCTTCATTTTGTACAAAGAAGGGGGAGCTCTTCTTTACAAGCGGGCGTCCTTGTCTTAACTGTGGGGATTATACAAGCAAGAGTTAAGGCAACTTCTCTGTCGTTTCTGAAAAGGATGACATGGAGTCGTGCTTTCTTTTTGTCTGCGGACCACTCGTCTACATTTGGGGTTGAGTGACTTGTCGTTGCATAATTCAGTCCATCATCAGAAAGAGGGACGCTGGGAGATTCGGCACGAAAAGGGCGGATTCGGTCCACGTGAGAGTCACGGGCTCAGGCGCGGGGCCGGTGCGGTGCACGACCCGGTGCGGTGCACGACCCGGTGCGGGTATCAGGGGGCGGACGTCACGTGCACGTTGTTTCGTTTGGTGTGTGTGTGTGCGTGTGTGTGTCTGATTGTGTGTGTTACGGTGTCAAGCAGGAGGGGGAGGGGGAGGGGGAGGAGGACATAACAGCAGATTTTGGTGAGTTCCTCAGCCCGCTTCACCTGTAATAATAATAATAATAATAATAATAATAATAATAATAATAAAGGAATATAACATAAAGGAAGAATCCGCATTTTGGGAAAGTCACTTCTGAAGCTGCTATAGCTTAGCTTAGCATAAAGACTGGAGTCATCTTTAGAAGAACCTTTTGACTGGGAGAGAGGGAACATCCTTCCATTTGACCCTCAGAAAGACAGCAGTTAAGTGCACTTCCCAACATGTTGAACTATTCCCTCAGTTGGAGCCCAGACCATGAGCTCCAGATATTTGGTGTTGAGACAGTGGACAATATTGTCCTGAGGGTGGCGCTAGAGGACAGCTCACGGAGAGTCCAAATGGGAAAAGGGCTCATCCTCTGATTAACATCCCTGTGCTCCATACATGTGATGGCACCGTGCCCACAGAGCCATCACCCGTCTCCGCTGCTCACGGGACAAAGAAACCAAACAAAAAACAGATCAGTCTGCATGTCTTCTAACATCATCACCTTTCTTTTCCCTTTCACAAGGTCAGGCTTCCTGACTTTGACAATGCTAGCAGTGAGGGGTTAGCCTGGAGCAGCAGACAAAGGGGCTAACGGGGACGGCACGGGTCCTTTTGGAAAACTTAGTCCTCCTCTTCCACCTTCTGTATACCTGCATGGCTCAGGCAAAGGACAGGGCCGTGTCAGCGCTTCCATTGGAGGTCATGTCCTCTGTATGCTTTTGCATCCTGGGATCGGGGGGCTTTACATTCTCAAAACCTGCACACAATGAGTGTTTTATACGTGATAAGATATAGCATTTACAGAAAAGTAAAACTGAACAGACGACTGAATAAATAAATATAAACACATTCTAGATTTTGGCTTCTGGTCAAAATGGTGAGGGGTGTGTTGGGGGGGTCATGACCTCCAAAAAAAGGGAAGTCTTGCTGGAGTAGTCGGGTTGCTTCTGCTCAATATTTGAAATGCTGAGCTCACGGATGTCTTGCAAAAATAATTACAGAAAAGGAATATCACTGCTGGACAAAAGGTGTTTCAGCAAGAAAGTAGACCAGACAGAAGCAGAAGACGCTTCTCACTGCCATTGCTTGCGGAGCAATGAAGCGGGGGGGCGGGGAGAAGAGAAGTGCTTAAAGTGACACCAAAGCTGGGCCTTGGCAAGCGGCAAGCTAAGTCTAAATGCCTGACTAACAGGCAGCCGATAGAGTTGCACACTGCTTACTTCTGAGTCAACACTCTGTAATCTCCACTGGGCTCTCTGCTTGCACCTGCCTCACAGACACGTACACACGGCTAAATGTACTCTATGCATTGTGTGTGTGTGTGTGTGTGTGTGTGTGCGCGACACAAGTATGAGCCTCGTTTGGACACAGAATGAACCGCACAGTGTCGTAGCGTGACAATAAATAAATCAACGGCGGCGGCGGTAGAAAACAGTGAGATGTGTCGGGGCTGCAAACGGACACACGTAACGTAGCTCGCGACCAAGCATCACTCACTGTTTTTCAATCCAGATTCATATTTGGCCTTGCTTGCAATGTGACACAGCGTAGGCCTTAATGGAGAGAGTAAACCATACGGAGAGACAACGGGGTCATTTTGACACCCACTTCTGTATCTTCCCTTTGTTTTTAAGTGCTTGTTATTTTGGCAACTATAAATTATCTGTTCAAATCCTCAATTTGAAATCCCATTTCCACAAAAAACAACAACGAGGTGACGCGTTTTGTCTCGACGCAGCAGAGGCCTTTGGCATGTGATGGTACCTTGTCTCGCGCTGGTCCAACGCACCCTTCTCCATAGGAGTGTAAACTAAATGCTGGCTTTGTTTGACCATCGCAGCTCGCAGGCTTCAAGCCCGCGCTGTAACTGGATCAGATCAAACCGGATGGGTTGCCCAAAAGGCATGCGCGTGGAGCATGCTACTGAATCAGGTACAACGCTTGGCTCCGAATTTGGCTGTAAAAACAAAAAGAATTGGCCAAAAATAAATAAATACAATCAAGCAACTTGGCAGGACTGGTGCACAAGCAAGAGGCAATGTTTACCCCAAAAATCCGTCCCGAATTATTTTCCAAAAATGAATTTGTCTTCGCTGTGTTTCTTGTAGAAAACTGAATTTCTTCAACGGTGTTCCTTCAGGTCCCAAAAGAATTATTTATGAAGAAAAAAGAAAAAGAGCTGCTTTCCCTCTCTGCCCCTCCAAATTCAGCACAGTCAGTCTCAAACTCGCCCCTTCCAGGAAACATCACCGGTAATGTATAATAGAAAAGATGAAGCGCTGCAGGTCGTGCCGTCCCGGTTGTTTTGGGTTAAGGCGCTTTGCAATGTTCTGAAACAGCAGCGATAGCTGTGACACCGGTGAGGCTAAAGCACACTGACGTTCCAGAGGGTGGAACAACGTCAATAGCAGGAATGATTATCATGACAGCTCTGTCTCAACATTTCAATTCAGTGATATTTAAGAGCAAACAAATAGGTGCTACAGGGAGGAAGGAGAAGGAAAGAAATTAAATGGCAGAGATTGTATGATTCCACCCACACACCATTACTTGCTTGCTGGTGAAGGTTAATATTTGACCCTCCAGTTTGGGGGAATAATTCTCAACACAACTGGTGATTTCATGTCTAAGGACAGTTTTCCAGCCACTGATTGAAACATCTCTTTAAAACTTGCCCTTCAGTCATATTGCAATGTATTTATGCTTCTTTTTAAGCTTCCATCCATCCAGAACGCTTTGTGTCAGGTTGGCAGGAACATTTTTTATTTATTTTTTGCTGGTTAGATAGAGCAGAATTATTGTATCTTATTGCCAGCTCTGCAGCTTTACAATCTAAACTTCGTGGAATCGCTCTATGCCTTCGTGAGCAGTTGTGCGAGGATAAAAAGTAATTTACTGGCGCTGAGATTTTTTTGCACCTGTGGTGGGGCGCCAGGTTGGACCGAAACAGGAGCATTGAGTTGAGGGATGGAAATCTCTCCTTGGGGCTCCTTCGCTAATTCGCTCTGGTGTTGGTTCCGTAGTGGCGAGACCATACGGAGGGCACTTGCTTTGATAGGGAGAGGTCTGAGGGGCAGTGTGGGCCGAGAGTCTCTAAACGAGAGACTCTCCCGAGGGTCCTCCCGTCGCAGGGATGTATGTCTGCAGTTCAAAGGTCGAGCGATCCTGCTGGCCACGACGTCGAAGTCTGCAGGAGTTCGGTCCATCGGAGTGTCTGCCCCACGGACAAAAGCCGCTCCGCTGTGATGCACATCACCGCGTCCGCTTGGTCTCTCATCCGTCGTCAGAAGGCGATTGTGGTGCTGGTAGACTGGACAATGGTAGACTGGAGGACGAGAACAAATGTGTGTGTGCGTGTGTGTGCGCACGTGCGGCGGTGAAGTTTGGAGGTGGGGGGGCAGGGGGGTTGGGTGGACAAGTGAGTGTCGTTGATGGCACTGTGGTCCTCAGAGCGTCCATCTGTGAAACAGAGTGGGAGGAGAATTAGACTGAGTCACCCCTCACCCCCCTCCAAAAGCTGTTTTTGTAAAGTCGATGCAGGAAACCAAAGCAGGCAGCTCCAACTTTCAGTTCAAGGTAAGTGGGAGAGCGGAGGGTGTTGAGTTCAGAGCAGCGGGGCTCATGCAAGAAGGGCTTCGGTGTTCAAAACACTGAGGATCAAACTGAAGGAAGTGCACATTTACACCGGTGCCTCCTAATTTGGGGTTTATTCTCTTTGCTGCACGCATTCGGTGTCAGCTCGAGGACACTTTTGGGCAAATAAAGAATGAAATATTCAGCGTCTGTTTCCCCGGTGGCATTAATTTTACATACTGTTTTAGATCATTCATAATGAAAGCCCTGCGATATTGCACACAAGTGGGAAGAGGCGAGATAAGAGCATGCAAAAAACGTTTTATTCTCCCATATCAAAAGTCAGAAATTGTGTATCTTTTGGTATCTGAAGGTTTTGCTATGTTTCTCCTCCGCTGCTTGTTTGCGTTTTGCAGCACTAGCGGTGCACGGGATGTGATTTCTATCTTTTGTCGCTATTAATTACTCTCATTCAGAGCACTCGCCTCGTGTTACCGCAACTTGAAATGGTCTTCAATTGCTCTTGAATACAATGTCATTAAATTAGCAACCCTTAGGAGTGCATCATTCATTTTGGTATTAATGTGTTGAATAAATCCTTTGACATGATAGACATTTCCATTCTGAAGCTCATACATATTAATCTATCAGTCAAACTAAAGCAACAGGTAATTTTTCTGTAAAAGGAGAGACGAAATTGCTCCGGCAAATACAAATCAAGTCTTGGTATGTTATTTTAATGTTATTAACAAGTGGGCTTCCCTCCTGGTTCACTATCCCTTTGAGGCTTTTTGGAGTCAGTGACCCTCCATGTCACATTCAAATACACTGTCTGATAATCTTTTTGGATAGAAATGAACCTGCTTGTTTGACCACTGTGTGTGAATCAAGCATCACATTGTGAAATTGATAAAAGCTTTTTCTTAGCTACGCAGGACTGGACAAAACATAAAATAACTTCAGACTAAACATGAATAATAACCAACTCATTTTTGGATTAAAAGCGGTCATTTTAAATAGTTCTGAAATACCCGCTTGGAAGTGAGAAACATCAAACATCAAAAGAGAATTGACTGAACAATAAAATATCAATGAATAAATCGGTGTAAATTCATATTTAGATACAGAGTCTGCACAACTACATTATAATGTTTGTAGGAGCACTCTGGGTTTGACCCACCTCATTTATTTTGATTGCGGATTCGCAGACACCTCCTCTTCAGCGGCGGCTCCAGCTCGGCGGTCCCGTCTGCTGACACAGGAGCACTGATGGAGCAGGACAGGATGGCCGTCTTGTCAGCGCCGGGCTTTGGCACAGGCTGGATGACCACGCAGCCTCCGGTAGACAGCAGCGGCAGGGCATAGGCGTGCTCACCGTCCTCCGTGTTGGAGTCAGGATCTGGCTTACCCGCCACTGCCTCCGCCATCTCGTCTTGCACTGAGCCCCGCTTCCCCGGCTCCCAATCTCCAACTGAGCAATTGTTCTCTTTCAGTGCCTCGTGCTCCAGCTCACCGTTGGCTGGCTGCTCCTCGACGTCTCCTTCTCCTGCAACGCTGTCTCCTCTTCGGTCAGGGTAAGACTCAAAGGCGGGAGCGAGAAGCGAGTGCCATCCCGTACCATTGACTATGACATTGCACGGGGCGCCAGGGCTAGCTTGGAGGTGGGGCAGGGTTTGGGGCTGGGTTCGTGCTGTGCTGGGCAGGGGTGGTGGGGTACGGTTAGAGAAACAGGGAGTTAACTGGCTCACTGGAGGATCCTCATGGAAAGAAGGGCAGCTATCACTGGAGGGAGGGCCTGATGATTCCAGTGTGTTTGTGTGTGTGGCCCCTTCCAGCTCCATGGCACTGAGGAGGCCCTGACAGAGGGCCCCTTCACCCCCATCACGACGGCTCCTCCCTTCCCAACTCAGCCCAGCAGCTGGTGGAGATCTCGATTCGGCCTCTGCCTCTACTTTGACCTGGACCCCAGGTAGCATCCTCTGAATGACCTGCTGTTGGCATGGCCTCTGGCCCACAGTTAGATCAATAACCCCCTCAGCTGGTGCGGGGCCACTGGCTAGACACGTGTTGCCCGAATTGTCCTCTGCCTTCACAGTCAAGTCCACCAGCGCTGTCCTGCTTCGCTCTGAGCGTACAGGAGAGAGACGCTCTGCAACAGCTGGCTCTACTTTCTGCTCCCCTCTGTCATCTCCAGAGGACCCTGGAGACTGGGGCCAAAAAGATGAAGCTTCGGAGTTGAAGTAGCCCCTACTCTCCGGTTGGTCCCTGGAAGTTTTGGGGTTGTAGGGCATTGGGATTGGGATTGGAATTGGGATTGGGACTGGGAGTGGTACTATGACAGGGTAAGGGACCAAGAGAGTTGGTGGGGGTACCAATGGGGACAAGGACGGCATGCCAAAGTTCATCATTGGGGGCAGAGGAATGCGTCCATTGGGCATCATGTTGGGGAAAGGGGGCATGCCTGGCATGGAGAAACCAGGGAAAGGGGGCATCATGCCAGGGTTGTGATTGGACGAAGGGTGGAGCAGGGGCCTGTGCATGGGGCTTGATGCTGAGCCCATGGTCCTAGGGGGAGGCGGTTGACCAATACCAGGGATGATAGGGTTTGACAGGGGGCTATGGGGACCCCCTGGGTGACCAGAGGGCCGAAGGAATGGTGGACGCATATGCTGCATCATTTGATGCTCCATGAACAGCGGCAGGGGCATGGGTCCCCGGGGCGTCATCACCATGGGAGGGCTACCGGGAGGAACCCCGACAGGTGGGTGCAAAGTGTGCATAGGCGGGGGGTGAAGTGTGGGGCTCTCGTGGGGTCTGGGCGTGGGGATCTTGGCTGACGAGGACGAGGACGGGGAGTAGTGGGCAGCAGTGTCTGAGGGTGAGGTCGCCGAGTTTGTGGAAGGCCCCCCTGGTGAGGGAGCCTTGCGCCGCAGGTCCGTTAACGGCGTTCCCCAGGATTCAGGCGTGAGCAGCTGCACCCCTCCACCGCAGTCCATCTTACCCTCCCCACCCGGCCCGTGGCCTGGGTTACACAACCCTCCAGGCAGTGCAGCCTGGGTCTCCTTGTAGAAAATGTCCATCTTATATTGGTTCAGGCATTTGGCACTGCAGAACTGCAGCCTCCGCTCCCCAGCACCAAAGTCCAGGTACTCCTTCGTGTGGCGAATATGTTTGCACCAGTCACACACCTGTGGCAAAAAACACACACAGTACACACGACACATCAGCACTTGTCACTCTGTATACAAAAGACTTGTTATTTGTTTGTGATGAAATGCAACATAAGCTCCTCTGAAGTGACCCGGCAAGCAGAAGCTCAGCCTCCAAACCAACTGGGCACATTTACTGAGGCCGTCTCTAAATACTTTTACAAATCTGTCAGGAGCAAACACTTAACTTTGCAGCTTGTTGAGATGCCCATGTATGTGTGTGTGTGTGTGTGTGTGTGTGTGTGTGTGTGTGTGTGTGTGTGTGTGTGTGTGTGTGTGTGTGTGTGTGTGTGTCTGAATCAATGTGTTGTTACTGAGAGGTAAATATGCACATGATGACATTCTGCTCGGCTGCTAAGTGGCATTGAAGTGACTTTGTCTTTAACTTTCTGTCCTAACAAGGAATGCTCATTCACACCTTCTGTCGGCAATAAAAAACACTTTCAGTCTCATTTAACCACAGATCCCTTGGAGACTGACGGCCCAAACACAACAAGACAAAAAAGATGATTTCCCTCAAATGGCATTCGCCACTTGGTATTGAAGCGTGTGCCAACTGGTAGACATTTATTAAAGTTAAGTTACTTTCAATGCTAGGGAAATGGATCAATTGATCGATACTGAATTACACAGACAAGAGGCACCCAAGTTATTGTTGCGGTGGCTTGATGCAGACGTTTCTTATTTTGTCATTTAAGTTCACTAAAAAGAGTTTGGCTAAAAACTAGCAAGGTATCAATTATGTTGTTGTTTGTAATTGTCTTATTCCTGTGAATGGCTGAACATACATGATGGGACTATATTAGTGACCACTGCAGTGCCGATTATTACCGGAAATGTGTCACTGTTTTAAAACCTTAATGATACGTATAATGTTTTGTAGAAGAGCAGAAGTATAAAAAAGAAAAAGATGTGTGTCAGCTCTTCTATGACAGCACAGACTTGTTATGTTCTGTAGTGTTGCCCTTTACACAGGTTGTAATGTAAAGTAACACAAATGCATATTGTCTTCAAGAGGATACACAATACAGCAAATATGCTGTATTGTGTTGAAAACGTGATCAAAATACTCACGCCTATCTTTTTGCGATACATGTAAAGAGACACTTTATCACAATGAAGGCTTTATCTTTTAATTATTGTTCTTAAAATGTTACTGCAGCTATACTAAAGTGACAAGACCACTTTCAGATCCAACTTTTTAGAGTCATATTAGGATTTAAAAAAAATCTCAACGCCTATAATTCCATTTCGCCAGTTCAGTCTTCACACCCCATTCCTCTGGGGCTCAGTTGAAAAGTTGTCTCTCAGTTGTTTCTCTTGCTCACTGCAATGGCAAAGATCCCATAAACCACTCGCTGCACTGTCTCACCACTGTTCTACACCTTTGCAGCACACGCACACACACACACACACACACACACACACACACACACACACACACACACACACACACACACACACACAAAATGCACATTTTCCTTTGGGAAGAAAATGAATGTGACCCTGGTAGAGCAGATAGCAGTGGGCGAGCCCCGAACACGACGTTCCTCGTCAGGCCGCACACAGCTCACTCTGTCAGCTCCGGGAGGAGTGGCAGGTCCTCGCTGGAGATAATTAAGGCATTAATCAGTTGTCAGACCCCTCAACGACATCCATCCATCACGCAGACCCTTAAGCCCCCCTGCTGAATGTTAATAAGTTGAGGGATGCAACCGGAAGGCGGACAAACTCCTTTTCTCTTCTTCTTTTTCTTGCAACGCTGCAAAGCAACATTGGTGTGTTTGTCGGGATCCCGTCTGGCAGCGGCTGAGAGACACGTGGACTCACGCGGGCAGACGCACCGCGGCGCCCCGCAGCTGCTACACGCGCACAGCACCGGGGTGACCGCAGCTCAGGAGGAGTGTCTTCCACCAACGTTGGGGCGGAGGTCGGGGCGGGCAGCTGGAGGGCACGGGGAGCCCCACGCGGGGCGCGGGATCAGGGGGCCGGGCTGCGCGCGGCACGCAGCGCGCTCCCGCATGTCAGCGCCTCGAAGTCGACACGTGTCCAACTGGCCATTTAGTCAATGAGCCGTGACGGAGTACAAGTCAAAAAGGTGCTCTCGCAAGTTGAGTTTGATAATGGTTGGCCCAGGATATCTTAAATAATGAATGTGCTGAACATTTTTAATTTTTTTCTTCTCTCTCCTCGACTCAGAAAGACAGATGGAGAGCACTTAACGACTTTCTGCACTTTGAGTGAAATTTCACTGCGCATTACGCTAATGGAGTTGTGCTTGCTCTCCCGCTCTCTCTCCTCTCTCTCTCTCTCCACCACCACACAGATGTTTGCAGTTGAATATAATTATGCTCATTTATTTCCCGTCGTGACCAACGAACCGGCGGCGGCGGTGCAGCTTAACCGTTTGCGTTACAACAATTAGACGCGCTTCCAAGCAAGAGCGCCCTCTCTCTCTCTCTCTCTCTCTCTCTCTCTCTCTCTCTCTCTCTCTCTCTCCTCTCACCCTCTGGCCCGGTGGCGCATAAGAGTCACAAAAATCAGGCACCAATAATGTCTAATCCAGTGGTTCTCAAATTGCGGTACGTAAAATATTAAAAAAAAACTATTTAAAATTAGCATCATTCAAAAATCCTTAAAACTAAATTTATTTAATTCATATTCGATGAAATATAAGTGTTATGTAAATGTTTATAAACTGAATTAAATATATATTCTGTATTAAATCAGACACTGATGGCACAGTGCTGTATTACATCAACCAAAACTGATTTTGCGCTTGGCTGAAAAAAGGTTGAGAACCACTTCAATGGGCATGTCAGGTGAGGCCATTCTCAAGGGGGTGGAGGAGTCTGGGATTGGGTGAAGAGCGTTATAAAGGTCTGCGGACGGAGCAGGTTGTGGGCCTACAGGTGTGAGAGATCCAGGCAGCGGAGGAGAGGAAGAGGTTGCAGATGTTGCAGATCGCACAGGAAGCGGAGGATTAAGATAATGAGGAGGAAGAAGAGGAGGCGGCTGCAGGAAGGGTTAAGACCCTGAGCCGAGATTGTAAGTTTCACAAGAGGCCGCAGCGCCTGAAGTGGTTTTATATGTAGAGCGAAGAGGTTTAAGCAGGAGCGCATAAAGGGAAAGGCTTGTATGCCCCCCCACCCCCCACCTGTTCAGGTCGATATGTGATTCTTTTGACACATCTCAGATTGCTGCTATAATCACCAAGTGCAAAAACACGAGGATTAAACCCATGAAAAACGAAGCAGGTGCTTGAGGCGAGCCGGTTGCTTGGTTTTTACTGGAACCGTCTCAAACAATCTGCAGCAACGTCTTCACTGCGAAGACGAGTCCACCGATGGCGGCAAACAGGAACGCTGAGCTTGTTGCATTGTGGATCCAGTCCAAAAACTAGAATATGGAGCAAGACACCGCAATCGTAAAGCACGTGGTCCGCCGGGAAGAGAAAACAGAACAAAGCTCCCACTTACGTTTACACAAGAAGATTAAACTTTGGCAGCGCTTAACAGACTATCTGCAACATGTGGACTTGTTGCTATGATTAGTCAAAGAAATATCCTTTTCCAGGGGCCTCATTTATCGGAATATATGCATCCCGATGGTTCTAATTACCTGGCGTACAAAAAGGGGGGGGGGGGGGGGGAGGATATATCTGGTTCGTATGCTTTCCCAGTGCTTTAAATTGGCTACACTGTGTACCTGATGTCTTCGTTAAAAACACCTGAATGGAGCGTGACGAGTTTGAACTGCAGATGAAAGCCGAAGAGGAGCAGAGCTGCACTCCCCCGTGAGGCGGCTCTTATCATAGCCAGCCATCGGTCATTATAGACGCGACACACAAGGGCTCTCACTGGGCCAGCGAACCTAATCGCACACTCGCGCCCGCACTGAGCAGAATGACTCCAGCCAGCTGAAAGGATGATGAGACCGACCTGGTGGGTCGCGTTTGAACTGGACCACTCGTGGACTAAAGATCCCTGGTGGCTTGTGGCATGTCTGGCACAATGTTTGCTTGTCCCCCCGTGTGGGACATCTTTACTTGAAGCAAAACGTTTACATTTCTTGGGAGATATGTGTCTTCCCTTTCTTCTTGACGAGAGTTCCACGAGAAGATCAATATGAAGTATTGCCGTCTGCAGCTGATTCTTGTACTTTAGCATGAAAGAGCTCGTCTCTTCAAATGTCACACAATCTGCTCATCGGCATCTGAAGCTCACCAACAAACACCTTATATATCTCACTTGTTTAATCCGTGCAAAAGCCAAATCATAAGAGTGACACACTGGTTTTTAATGAGGATTAAATGTGCTTTTGACTTTTGTACGGCTTAAACAAACGAGGTGATAGACGGAGCTAGGCGTCACTGTAGTTTATTACATCTATTTGTCAGGGACCATGTGCGAAAACCATTGACCTTATATAAGGACGAGAGATGTATTGTACTAGATTTAGCTACCAGACCATTTCAGTCTCTGTGCTAAGCTAAGCTAACCAGCTGCGGGCGATCACATCATATTTAGCTTAGCTTCGATGTGCAAGAGGTATTGATCTTTTCATCTAACTCAGCAGGAAAGGCAAAGAATAACAACTCCCAAAATGGACTAACTATAGATTTAAAGGAACATTTTGTCCATTAACAACGCGGGTCTCTTTTCCTACGTTACTTCTGGCCATCGTTTCTATCGGTTGTGATAGCAATGAGCTCATGAATCACAGCAACAATGCTGTGGACAAGGAAGAACAAGGAAGTCCGACGGGGCAAGACGCCAACGATCACACAATCAACGATCAGATTAGCAAGACTTTCTAAACCACATTCTGTAGAGGTAAAGCACCCATTCAGGGGTTAGGGTTTCCAGGACCCAAACATGCAATTTGGGTTATAATTTGATGGTTTGATATTATTTAGAATCCGGCAAAAAAAAAAGAAGCCAAATCCGTCGGGGTGTTTCAAACCTCAACGGTTGTCCGTTTGTGTTTCTGGCCCCATTGGACTCCTTGTTGGGGATGCTGCCACAATCCAAGATCTCAGGCATCTACCTCGATGAGTACGATGTTATTATTAGACACAAAGAATACCACAGAAATTAAAGACTATAAAATGATTAGCAAAATTGTAATAAACTTCCCAAAGCAACATACGTGGCAGTAAGAGGTATATTCCATTGTCCTTTGTTGTGATCTAGACCACTGATTTCTTTCACTAAATTATGAATGATCTATGTAAAACATATAAAGTATAATGCTTAATAATATATCAAACATAAATAAGTAAATCCTTAGTTTCCTTGTCTGATAACTCCTACAAATCCACAACACGAGTCACTGAATATGAATGAAACAATGAAAATGAGCAAAGCAAATAACAACACATGAAAAATAAAAGTAATGAAAAGCTCAAACTTAAACATGAGCAAACTTGATGTAAAAATAGTGTGCTGTGTGCTGCGTCTTATCTCCTGGGCTGACCGGAGTCTGATGGTTGATGTATGCTTTTACAGTAATGCCCACAATATGAACCAGTCTATTGAAATGTCAGAAAGAGATGAGTTGGAAATTATACACTTTGAACAAAGAAACAACATCAAAACATATTTGTGCAGTAGCCATCAAGCTTAAACTCTATCTGGTGGTAGAGGGTTATGGTCCTTACAAGCACATCGCTGTTTGTCTTGAAGACAAGCCTGGGCGTGTCCTGAGTAAAGCTGTGCTGGGGTAATTTCCCACCGAGGCCACCGTCGTCTCTCGCCTGGGGGGAGAAATAATGGCTTCTTTTTACGAATGGACAAAATAAACAGGTGAACAGAGGCAACAAGGAAACTCAGAAATGGAAAACAACAGTGAGAAAGATGAACAGAAATGGTGACTGTAAAATGGGTGAACAATAATTGGTTTGTGTTCAAACCAATCAACAGGATTCTCAAACAAAATGTGTGTGTGTGTGTGTGTGTGTGTGTGTGTGTGTGTGTGTGTGTGTGTGTGTGTGTGTGTGTGTGTGTGTGTGTGTGTGTGTGTGTGTGTGTGTGTGTGTGTGTGTGCATGCATGGTGGAGGAGTCTGCAAGGCAGTGTGTGTTCATTCAAACACCTATTTATTTCGGACAAAAGAGACAAATTAAACACATTTAAAATAAACAAATGTAGTAATCAGGCGACACTAACTGTGAAGAAGTTCAAATATGTGGTGTGGTGTTCTGAAATTAGTACAGGGCCTCTTTTAATCAAGATGTTTGCAGAAGCACTGGTGAAGTGGAATGTCCAAGACAGTGAGTAACATCTTCAGCCATGGCTGTTTATGTGTGTTGTATTTCCTTGATAAACTCAGTAGGATTAGATAGCATATCTAAAGGCACATCCACACATGCACATAACACCTTGGCTCTGGTTGAAGATATAAGTGCACTGAAAAAATAGGGATTTTTTTATTTTTTATTCTACGATTCTGCAAACCACTAATCATTGAATGCCGACGTTGAAAACACTGAGAGTAAATTAACAGTCAAATAGAATATAAAGCTCACTGTGATTGACAGGTCGCTGCCACTACCAGAGCAGATATGGCGTCTCTACATCCCTCCTCTGCATTCCAAATATGGTCATTTCAGAACTCAAGGCTTCAAAACGGCAGCCCACAAACCAATGTGTGATGTCACAATGACAACGCCCATTTCTTATATACAGTCTGTGAAATTTAGCCTTTCAAAAACAACATTTTCCTTGCTGTGAAAAAAGTGTTTACTCTCCCACAAGCACCTGTATTCACGAGGCGGTTAGCAGCAATTCAACAGCACCAGTTTACAGACACGGCGTCACACAGGATTAAGATCACTTTCCTTCCTGGACTTAATGAAGCATTATATTATTTTGACAACGTGATACCTTTTGTCAGGATTTTGAAGAGGTTAGCATCCAAGTGGTTAAAGTCATAGGGACTGCCGCGTATTAAGCTGATGTAACATCACACTGTTGGTTTAAGCTCGTTTATCAGATAATGATGGACTCAGTTCAATATGCAGAACCTGGAGATGGTTGGCTTGGAGAAGAATCTAGCATTGCTGTAAAACACAAAATGCTATGGCTGACCGCTAACATTAGCTGATGCTATTTGGTGTTTTCGGTGTGACCCTTGCCAAAAAAAAACAGTTTTTTACAGTAAGTTAATGTATTCTTGTAAATTGAACAATTGCATTTGGTAAACAAAGATAATATGTTTAGTTTGTTAAAACAGTAGCTGTTGTGGGTTTAATGTGCCCATACTCTAATATTAAAATGAAAAACCCCTTTAAACATTCATACCATTTGTAAAGAAGCAACCTGTGAGTCATTCATTATGATGTGAAATCTAAGGCAGTCAAAGCTGGTCTTGGTCAAATGTTGTTACACAGAGGTTAAAGGCTTTTTCTGGCACATTTCCAAATGTTTTTTTATTGTGTTTCATTAAATGAGATGCGCTTTTAAATCCAATAGTGTTGTATAATTGGTTCATATTTTACAGCCACGGGGCAACTGAGCCACCGTTATCAGAGATGGAGATTTTAACCTGCGTGTTCCCCCGTGCCGCGTTGGCAGCCCCTAATCTGACATTTCACAGCGAGGCTCGTGCCATTGACAGGTGACCAACTGGCCCGAGCAGCCCTCTTTCATATCATGTTCCCCTTAAATTGTCCGCTGCAACCTTTGATTTGTCACAGATAATTTGGCCCCCCAGCTCTGCCCGTCTCTGGATGACACCAAAGGGCAATTCTGTTGTATATTCTACATTTTCGTCCCCCTCCAAAGACTGATTGAGTTTTGTCTCGGCTTCCATCTGCTCCCCTCTCCTGCAGGGATGGGTTTCCCATTCCAAGCGTGGCATGAATCAAATACAGCGGTCTTGTGCGCTGTCTTTTGTGAGCTACTGGAAATACTGTGTAGGAATCTAAAAACATTGTTCATTTACAATGTAACAGGGGAGACTTTTTAACTTTGTCAAAAAAAGAAAACTAAACCAGAGATGATGAGGTCATGGCTATTTAGAATAACAGTGGGTGTAGTAGGCTTCTCCATTTCAGCTCTCACACACACACACACACACACACACACGCACACACACACACACACATACACACACACACACACACACACACACACACACATATGCTGTACATCTCCTCAAACTCATCACGCAGACACACTGGGAGATGCACGTGAACACACACAGGTCTGGGCAGGCATTTGAGGACACACACACACACGTGCGCGCGCGCACACACACACATCGATGCGCCATTGTGCCATTATTCTGTCTCCAGTTTGTGCTCTGACCTCCTGGCCCCGCGCCAGTTCATTTGCATATTGCACTAATGAGGTGTTGGCACTGTGAACGAGGCGTGAGGCGCACACAAGGAGCCGCAGACAGATGAAGGAGATGGGATGAAGACAGATAGACGGACAGATAGATAGATAGATTTCTTCTTTATAATGGTGTTTCTCTTCCCCCTCATTGCCCATCCATCACGCCAGCGAACTGCAGCTGCCGCCCCGGCCGAAGTTTCCTACGCGAACGACGGAGCAGGACATCGGCTGCCTCGCTCCCCCTCTGGCGACTCCGGCCGTCCTGAGGGACGCGTCACACCAGCTGCCGCCGAGCTTGCCTCCATCTGGGCACGGATACATATCCAGGTGTGTGTGTGTGTGTGTGTGTGTGTGTGTGTGTGTGTGTGTGTGTGTGTGTGTGTGTGTGTGTGCTCCCTGTCACCTGCCAAGAGCGCCGCGTTTCCCAAAGATAGACGCTCGCAGGCAGGCTTTCCAAAAATCCAAAGACAAACACAGCCGAGCTCATCCCAAAGCCCCGAGCGTGGAGGTGCAGCCCTGGCACTGCAGAACGCGTGACGGGCGAGACGCAAACAAGAACCACGAGAATCTCTGCTCGCCGTGTTTTTAATCGGCTTGCAGTGCTTAGGCCGCGATCTTTGCACTTGAATTTGTGTTGATCAAAACCACGGGGTTGTCAAGGGTGCGGGTAGTGGTACTTTATGGCGCTATACTAAGTAGAAGGGTAATTTCTCAAAGAACTGGAAGTCGGATTAAGGTAAACACACTTTAAAAAAAAAGATGTTGCTCGTTTGGAGTTTAGTGTCGAAACATTTGAGCATATTGCTGTGAATGTTACCTCAAGGCCGGTTTCTCACATCTGGAATATTATCTTCTTGGCATATTGATTGTGAATTTTAAATTGTCAAAATTGTCAAAATTGTCAAATGTCGCAAGTTTGCAAAGAGTACTTCTTCGCTTACGTTCGTCATCGCGACGCACACGAAATGTGCAATATGAGGCGCGCCTGCCAATCCCCCCCACCCTCAAAAAAAGTTAATGTGCGTGGCTCCACTTTTTTTTACAATCTCAACGCCTAGTTAGCCGGGGTTACTTAAAAAAAAAAAAATCTTTATTTAAGCTGGATGGCTGGCAGCTATGAGATAATCACCTTCCTCTCTGTGCCCTGGAGCTGTGTCAGGCAGGCCTCAAGGCTTCCAAGCCTGAGCTGCAATACGCAGACACATTTCATCACACGCAAACAACACGTTCATACACATACAAGACGCAGTCACACACACACACACACACACACACACACACACACACACACACACACACACACACACACACAGACTCCCTCTTTCCCTCTTATTCATTTTAGGTGTGTGCCCTCCTCGGCATTCGCTTGGAGAGGCAAAGTAAATTGTGTGTCTGTGTGTGTGTGTGTGTATGTGTGTGTGTGTGTGTGTGTGTGTGTGTGTGTGTGTGTGTGTGTGTGTGTGTGTGTGTGTGCGTTTGAGGTGAGGTGACATTTCTGGGCTGACATGAAGCGGCACTCTGCCCCCTCGCGCCTGGGGGGAGCTCCCGGGGAAAGACACTGATGGAGGTCTGAGGGTCCCCGGGGAGGAGTTTCATGGTGTGAACTAAAAGCTGTGCGCTGCGGCAGAAGCGACCTGTAAAACACGAGCTGGAGTCTCCTCGCTATACCTGCTTTTAATGCTCCGTTTAAATAATAACGGGAAGACATGGTTCATATGTTTGTGTGAGATGATTAAAGATAATTGCATGCTTTAAATGAAACGACAATGTGAACCTTTACGTATTTTGGCTTTTTTCATTTTGCATGATGAAATGCGATTAATAAAAAAAACAAAAGAAAACTACAAATGGCGCATAATAGGCCACTGTTCAGAATGTAAACGAGTCCTCCCTCTAGCTGCCCTTTAACAACCACATATTGGTCTACAACAAACCAGTAAGCATTATTTTCCCGGGGGAATTCAACCCCCACTTCCCCCCACCAAAAAAACAAAACCCACTCCAGACACAAACCAAACTGCAGAGAAAAGCAGATCGTTGGAGCTATTGCAACAGCAACAGGCCACATTTCATCACAATCGATGTCACAGCAACAGACTCCTCATGCAGCAATTTTTTTCAACCCTAAATGATACTCGATGGGAAAGCAAAATCCTTCCCCTCTCACCGACACCTCGCTTCACACTCGCGGAGGGTAATTCATCACCGCTAATTGCCGTAACTCAATCTTGGCACTGTGTCCAATGAGCAAGCATGTTTACCGGCGTTCGTGTTGGCTGCGAGATAACGGCAGGAAACCGCGCGAGCTAACTCCGACCTGCGGCTGAAAGCAAAGCTCCGACCTACGTTTGACTTAACGCCTCTAATCCCAGAAACCGTACGACAACGTCGCCGCTGTCTGTCGACTCTCGGCGAACGTTCCCCCCTTTTCGGTTGGTGTTCCCGCTCAAATCGGGCTTTTGTCGTTTCCGCGCGCGATATAGCGAAGCGGGACGAGAAGCCAAGTGTCCGGATCAATGGTGGACAGTTTAAAAAAAATTAAAAAAGTAAGTGAAAGTGAGCAGGCAGGAGTCGAGGTGACAGACAGAATAATTGAGTGGTGCGAGCGACGAGGAAGCAGCGCCCTCCATACAAACTAATCCTGAGGCTTAAGGCGTACAGTAAACAGGCACATAAGTGATTAGCCGCAGTTAAACCATCAATCATCTTTCGCCACACACACAAATGCATGCACACTACACTATATATATATATATATATAGTTATGCAGGGATGTGAGAAAGTAGCAACCATAGTCACCCTAGGAGGGGATTGGGTTTCATGGACGAGGCAGCTGAAGATATTTCATGCAACATAATGCCAGAGCCGTTTGCCCGCCCCCTAAAGCCCTCCGCCACCTCCTCCCCCACGTCCCCTATCCAACGCACATGCAGACACGAGATACTTCTTTTTCAGCCATGACGATATTTTGCAGTTGGGGGGGAGAAAGCCTGCAGGCCGTGTTGTTGTGGCCAACCTTGTGGGTGCATGAGAAAAGAAACACGTGGGTATCGCTTACACAAATGGCTCCGTACGAATGTGCGAGAGCCAGACAAAATATAGAATCCGAGCCGCTGTGGCAGAGCAGGCCCTTCCTGTGTTTGTGATGTCTGAAATGTGTGCATTTTCTGCTGATGAACGAAAGAAACATGGCTGACTGGCTAAGAACAGGACCGTGTGTGTGTGTGTGTGTGTGTGAATGATATTCGTTTTATAAAAACGCCACGTGAATGTCCCTCTAAATTGGTGCAACCCATTGATGCCGTTGCATGACTATTTGCACATTTCTTTTCTGCTGAGCACTAAAGGCCTCGGCTATCTCAACATGAGGTTGGCACAGGTCACCCCTGGTTACGCGCCTTCAAACCATGGAGGCTTTCGGGAAGTGACGCGATAATCACGGTAAGAGACATACTGCTGTTTCTTCAAAAAGAAGTAGGCTGATCGGTAGTACGCAAAAAGAGGATGTAGCACATAGCATGCAATTTCATCCGTAGCGGTAGTTTAGTTCTGAGGTTTCACAGAAATATGATGGATGCAGTGAACTCTTTAGTACTGCAGAAAACTGTCGAGAGGCATTCTCCCTTCAAAAACTATCTTTCACATTTTTCAGCAAACAATTTATATATATATGAAATGTTAGCATCTTAGCCAGAACACCATCGTATCAGGTTAGCAAGTCTTAGACATTAAGTAGGTAATATGCAATATAAGTAGCTTCTTTGAATTAACGTTAACATTATACATACATAATGTTTCTTTGCTGAAAAATGTGAAAAGTAGTATTTGAATTGAAGGGAGAATGCCTCTCGACAGTTTTTCTGCAGTGCTAAAGATGAGAGTTAACTGCATCCCCAAATTTCGGATATTATAGAATCTTGCTGGGTCCACGCATTTTCTGTAGTTTAATGTTTCACAAGACAGGCTGGACTAACCGCCGCCACAAAAAAGATGACAGCAATCGGTGTGACAAAAAACGGAAGTAGTTCTGACTACATACTCCCAAACAGTTTTATAACTTTGCAACTCAGAGCGGTTGCCAACTTCAGAGTAAAATTCATTATTTTATTTTTTCTCATAATTATTAATGAGATAATATGTCAAAACAATCCATAATTATACTTGGAGGGTGTGGAGTTCCTTTTTGGGGCAGAAATGGGCTTCCATACAAAAAGTCCTTAATTACATTATCATGATCTGATTTGTTTACAGTTATAATTCCAATGTATCACATTCAATTATAATGCTTCAACAGGAATTTTAGCAGGAATATTTTTTGTTTACAGCATGTGTAACGTAATAAAATGAACATGAGTTTTTTTATTTTGTATTTATTTTAACATTCGTGGAGCACATAATCAACTATAATTGCATCAAGCACAGTTACTGTAATGAACAAAGTGGGATTAAAGCACCCGGACTGATTGCTAAGTTGAACAATACTATAATTAAACTGCATGTGTGTAATGAAGGTATACTCCATTGGTTGACTGGCACACTGTGTGTCAAGGAGAACGATTTTCATCTCCGACCGACATGATCCAGACTTTATACGTAAACTTTACACGAGTTTGAACTGTAGACTCTGGGGTTCGTAGCATCAGCTTCACATTTAATGTCACGTTTACGGCCTCCTGGATTGATCTGTGATTGACATAGAGCTGCCTTGTCAACTGCGTTGCATGTCAAATGGCATACACTCTTATCTACTTTTCTTTTTTCTGACCCCCTCTGAAGCTCAGAGAACAAAATAAAAGCCGTTCAAACGCGGCTGCGTCTTGATCGGATACGAAGCGCCGCAGCTCTCCCAACTGTCACAAGCGGTTCCCCCGCGAGGCTTCAGCGCGTCACACTCTCCTTGACGTCGCTCGGACGAGACAGATCATTTGTCATCATTTCAACATTTAGTACAATGAAATAATACAAAAAGAAACTACAAAAAAAACTACAAACGTCTTCTATAAACGTAAATGAGCTAAAATGTCAAGGTAGAAAAATGAAAAACACACAGTATGAGCAACAGTACAGTAGACGCAAGGCTCAGCTTGATTCTCATGCTTTGGGAAAAAAAGTGTCAGAAAAGAAAAGGAAACTGGGTTTCACGAACTGAAATGAATAGACAATACTCGAAGTGCACCCCTACTTGTTCCTGCTCCAGTGCAGTGCTTGAAAAGTGATTATGTTTAGATGGATAACTGACTTCAGGACACACAAGCAGGAGAGTAAAACACATCATACTCACAGCGTAATTCCTTATATATCCCAGCTTTGGTACAAGAGAGAAAGGAAATTGTTTAACTACAGTCATCGGGGTTGGGGGGGAACACAATGAGAACACAATGAAAACTTTGATATTTGCTGTCTTGTGTCTGATGCACCATGATGACCAAGACACATTGGAGTTGACTGCCTTGAGGGTGTTTTTGGAGTAAAGTCCGGTGTTATGCATTTTGTACAACATAAAATGTAATTTTTGTTTTAGTTAAAGTTATCTTTTGATGTCTGGAGTTAGATCAAGCTCAATAATTACCCAGGTTACAACAGATAAAGCCACTACTCACAGCCGTATTAAGACTGTCGACATGAAAACCTGATTTAGCTCCGTCAGAAGCAGAGTATGCCGTGTGCTTATAAAGAGCTTTACCAGATGGTGTAACATTCTCTGGCAGCCATATTAGAGGTTTTCTGCTCTTGCTCTAATTACAGAACTCCTGAGCTTTGTTATCCCGAACGAACTCATTCGACATTATATGTGTACTCTCTTTACGATCAAAAAGAATGTACACTGAGAAATAAAATGACCGTTTCTTTTTGTTGTGTAAATATTGTCTGCATCTTAGCTAGTACGCTAGCAGTATCACGTTAGCTAACCGCCAGTCTCGCATATCTTGTGTGCCCCTTTAGTAAAGATAAGTGTTCGCTAAAGTTAGCATCATAGCTGTCAGTTGTGTGTTGACGTTATGATTAGTTGTTCTGCAAAACATATTTCTTTCTTCCTTTTTCTCCATGAAATTAACTGAGATGACGTCTCAAGCAACAGTTTGGTCTGCGTGTCAGTGCTAAAAGATAAGAGTTTACTGCGAAAGCTAACTTAGAAAATAATGTTGCCTCATCGGCCTTTCAGCCTGGTGTCGTGGGCATTTTAGCTGACATGAGGGTACTGTCTCAAAAAGCCAGTGGGACAATTGTTTCCCCTCCACAAAGAGGTAACAGTGAATGAAGACGGTATGACTAGAAACAGGAAATATCTCTGACACTAAAATGACAACGGGGTGGTAGAATGCAGTTTATAAACCATGTGTTAACCAAACTGTTTCATTTTAGAGCCAAGTTTATTTTAGCTACCTAACCTCACAGAGGTTGCCAGAAGTTAAAACAATATTGTGCCGTTTGGGAAATACACTTTTTTTATCAAGAAAAAGTCACATTGAGTGTCGCCCTGCAGAACCACAAATTGTTCGTTTTTCATTACTGTCGTTGTTGTGGCAAATGAGACACATAGGGTTGATTATGGGCTTTTGCTCGACTACCAGTCCTTATGCTAAGCTAATGTAAAGTGGGTAAGTGTATTTCCCAAACTCTCAAACTATTCCTTTAAATATTAGAACCTTTACAGCTGATGAACACTGACACTAGCATCACGTCCAATTCATGCTACTCTCAACATTAACAACATGGTAACAATACATTTCCACACAAGTATATATACACAATAATATCATGCTTGTCAGTCTAATATTCTCCCCCGGGACTCACTGATGGAGATCACATGTACTTGCTAGGAGATGTGTGACAAAATGTAACTGTAAATCCTGTAAAGATATCATATTCAAGTGTCCAGCTGATGAGAAGGAAGCGACTGTACCTTGTTTCTCTTGAAATATGCCCTGCGGCAGGCGGCGAAGCACTTCTCGCTGCAGAAGCTCTTCAGCTCACTCCCCATGCTCAGAGAATAGCGTTTGACGCCGATCTTCTGGCACCAGGCGCACATGATCTGCACGTTGGATGCATCTTCATCTAGAAAGAAAAAAACAAGTCGGTGAAAGTGAGATTTCGGGACATTTGCAGAGGGATAATGTGGCTGTTGTATGCATAAGTATCAACACGCAACACCTCAATGCATTAGACACAAGGACCCAAAGGCATTAACTCCAACTGACTCAGGCCAGCTGCAGAGACGGGTAAATCTGCTCAAGAGCCAAGCCACAAAACCTCTGTAGGATCTGTAATGAAGGCCTGCCACGGGTAAATGTAGCAGAGCCGGATGAGCCGGGGACATGGGCAGATGCCTATTTGTGGCTGTGCGGGTGTATTAGAGAACCTGAAGTGGACACAAGGATGTACTTTGATGGTGCTGGAGATGACGGATGTTCACAGAGGAGGAGGAGAAAGTGGGCGTGGTCTCCCTGCTTCTGTGCATCCTGTGTGAGTGTATCTACCACACCATGTTTCACTGCTTCTCACAGTTTGTGTTCTTACATAAACATCAAAGTCCTGACAAGTTACACAACTCTGATCTGAACTGACCTCATCGGAAGGAAACCCCATCCATCCATCCAACTACCACTCAGTTACATTAATGATTATTCATGATCAGAGCACTTTGAGGGCAGAAAGAAAAAGATAAAAACACAAGGAAAAACAACCAGAAAGACCAAAAATAATATTTCCATCAGAGAAAAGACTGGACATAAAATGGGGTTTACGTGGATTAGAAATGGAGACAGACGAGACATTCATAATTATTTTTTTTGTAAAAGAAATACAAAAATCTCAACCTAGTATGGATTTAAAATGACAAACAATAATAATGTTAACAGTAGATTTGTGGCTGTTTATTTGTGCCTTTGATAGACGCGGCTGCAGCGGCTTCTGTGTGGTCAGTGTGGGCAACAAATCATTTTAACACACCCCCGTTGACAGTGAAATGCCTCTTATGTGGTAAACTGTGACTGCTGGTGATGAGCCGCGGGCTTTTAGTGCCGTCGCTGTTGCAATAAGAGAGATCCTCCGAGATTCCCTCCAGTATCTCCCAATTATCACATTATGACTGCGCGGGTGTGAGGCCAAGGAAACGCAGGCCCATTAGTCTTTCACCCCCGCTCACCTCCTCATCGCACGCTGGCCGGGCTTTTCACCTCTTGTTGAGCTTAATGGATCTGCGGGGCCATCAGATTTTAAGTAAAGACTAACTCACAATTAAGGGAATAACTCCCTGAGGCCCTAAAGAAAGCACAGTGGACCCAACATGCATATTTTATGTCTTTCCTCTCCTCCGCTGCTCTACCTCGTTCCTTTAGCATCTCTGCCTTTTTGTGTCTGTCTGGATTGCTGCCCACTGCAGTGATAACCGTAAAATAGCGCCCAAAATAACAAGACATAGTTTCATTCTTGGCCGGGTGGATCAGGGTCTGTGCATTGCTTGGAATAATGTCTGTGCCGCGGCGTAATGAACTGGATCGAAGGCCAACGTGAAAACACAACATCTCTCGCATTAGCTCAACATTTTCACAAAACGAGACCTCTTGAGGTGGATTTTTTTTTTTTTTCTTGGCATCTTGTAACAAGACCGTCTCAAAACACTCACATCTGCATGGGGGGGGTGGCGGGGGGGGGGGGTAGGAGAGGCTGCGCGTAATTATGCAGCCTCCATACTAAATGCCACCATCATCCACCGTACCTGCACCTCAAAAGGTCCTTTGTCGGATTCTGCGGGGCACATGAATAATTCAGCATATGTGTGTGAGGGGGCGAGTTGAAGGGGGCGGCGGCCGGGTGGCGGGTTGATGCTGGGCTTTAAGTGGGACCACACCATCTGTTTCCCCGCCTAGGCAGGGCCAGCGGGGGCTCCTCTTGGGCGATGCCAAGGCGTTTTTCGCTCCCTCCGCCGGGGCGTACCAACCTCCTGTGCCACAGCAGACGCAAGGGATAATGAAGCCCTCTGTCTGGCGGAGGAACGCGGACATTCCCTCAGAGAGTTGACAGGGTTATATTGACACTCGGGCAGGTGGAGGAAAACAAGGTGTACAGCAGGTATAGCTAGCTCATTAGTCGCCTGTCCCCGCCTGGTTTGGAGGCTTTTTTCGGGGCTCATTGCAAAGACAGAAAGTTTTCACGATGCATAAACATTTAGTTTTCCTGCTTCAAGTGTCGAAGAATCAGGTAGTAGGTTTGTCCTTTAGACACGATGTGATCTGTCTGGAGAACAGCTGTGGACGCGATCACTGCCAGTTCTTCCAGTCCACTGTTTTGACTGGAGACATTACTGTTTGTGCTTTGTGCTTTGTGCTTGGCAGTTTGGGCGAACACATCAATGATCTGCCGTGGGCTGAAAATTACCTTGATCTTTTTTGAAAGGTAAAATGTAGCCAAGCTCAAATCACACACATTGGTAAGCATGAAACAGTTGAAAATGTATGCATCGGCTCTGGAGGTGGACGGGTTCAGACATTTTAGTCGATTTTGTTGGTGTTTTTTGCTGGCAGTCATCACGTTTAAGTGTTTTCCTGACAAACAAGGACTTGTATGTGCCTAAACTACTTTTAATTAATCTCCTGTATGTGTCTTTCCAAAAATGGTGTCATTGCTCCCTACCTGCAGGGGGCTTGATCAATGGCGGGGGGATCATGGGGCCTATGATGGGCAGGCTGCCATGCTCCTTGTTGCTTGGCATGGAGGTGGACGCTGTGGTGGAGGACTCTGTGACTCCGTTCCTGGAGGCTGGCAGAGACTGGGAGCTGTTGGCTCGATCCGGAGAGCCTTCGCTGCTCTCTGTTGAAGTTGGGATTTTTGGCAAAAAGTTTTCTAGACAGAGGAAATTGAGCGAAACAAAGCGTTACTGAACAACTGATGAGATGCTCTGGCAATTGCTGCAAACCCTGCCGTAATGTAAAAGCCAAGGAGGCCTAAAATCTGACACCAAGGATCCCTTTCTACCATACTGGAGGCAGGTGTGATGAAGCATGATTGTTTGGCTTCGGAAAGGTCAATGTTCAAAGCTCCGAAATAGTGACGAAGTAAGCTACAGTCAAAGTTACAGCTGAACTTATCAGTTGACCAAATGTAATGTGAAAGGGGTCACTTGTAGAGGTAAACCCACAGAGAGTTTCACCCTGCAGTGTGGAGCCTGTCACCGCTCTCATCAGACCTGCTCCCAAGTTTATGGGTTGCCTCCACACGGCTCTCAACATGGCGCCGGCTAGCAGCTGGGTGCACGAACAAACATCGGCAAAAGTGCTGACAGAGTTAACACGACGCATCCGCGAAGAGCGTTATCAACAGAAACCACTCCACTACAAAGGAAAACATTAATGCCCTGAAGTTTAAGTTTTCACACTCGACAACGTCAGTCAATCTGCTGCATCAGAGTGGCATGTGGCTTCACATAAGACTGACTGCGGCAGCATAAGCGAACAGTCCATCTGTCATCACATTTTCATTCAATAGATGCTGAAATCTTATTGGTGATGGAAATATGTGACGGCACAATTTTCTGACTGAGACCACTGAAACCAGTGAGGAGCAAAACAAAAGTACAGAAACTATCAAGTGTCATAACCTAAACTTGTAAAACTTTGTCAACAAAAAGTATGTTCATTCGACCCCATTACTTATAGTAAGAAGCTGTTTCATAATTTAAGTTTTAAGGGCCTTTCACACAGTAACAAAGAGGGGTAATAGTCATGTTACGTACATCACGTTTCATCATTCATTCATTTAAAGCAGTTGAGTGTTGAATGCTTGGCCAAGGAGGCGAAACATTGCACGTGCTTTTCAATAACCACGTTTTAAACCCCAACATGGTGCAGTTCCATACCTTTGAGGACAGAGATGTGCTGTGGCGTCTCCCCAATCTCCAGGTTGTCAGAGTCTCTCAGTTCCACCTTGTCGTAGCCGTACCAGCCCAGCAGCTCGTTCATGGTGCTTTCTGCAAAGCTCTGCAACACAGACAGTCGGCTGGTGAGACAAACTTCAACACAATTTAAGTTTGTAAATCTTGCAACGCAAGCTGCTACTTCTGATAAGAAGTGATTGAGTAAGCATATCGTACGAAATTAAAGGTGATTTTTTTCTTCTTTTTCTATGATATACTTTGTAAATGTTACCCAGGCAAACATCTTGACATTTGGAAAACAGGATGCGGATGAATGAGACTTGAGGCGAACAGCAACAGTCTACTTTGGTTGCATTTGCTGGGCTTCTCCTGAGACCTTGACTGTGAGACCGGCTCCTTAGATTGGCCCACAGCGTTCCACAACTAATCAGGCCGAGATATTGCGATCCCATTTTTTCCCCTCCGGGTCTTTTTCTTCATAAGTGCAGGTCAAACTAATTGACTATGTCCAAACGCTGGACAGTCAAACTAATGGACTGATGATGACCTCATCACGGCACACAAACCAGCAGAGAGAATTCATCACTGCAGCGGCAGCAGAGGTGAGGGTGTAACCTCTCTCTCACGGCTCCTCTGATAGGCGGAAAATGTTGTCTCTGCTGACAAAAATAGCACCGGGGTTAAGTGGACCACAGGGACCACTGGTTCACGGGCCCCCAAAGCTAAGGAATCCAACAACAGCATGCCAAGGTCCATACAGGTTTGTTATGTCATGGCTGCCGTTCAGCTATACTATACTCTTGTTTAGTGTGAAAAGAGATGTCATATTTATTTATGATGACTGATTTGTATTTGATTGTTTGATGGTTGGAGGTATCTTCACACGGAAGAAGCCAACTTAAAGTGTTAAAACCCCCTGAACGTTATACATTACATTACATTTAGCTGACCCTTTTATCTAAAGCGACTTACAATAAGTGCATTCAATTGAGGAGAAACTCAACATGCATTGTCCTGTTCTGTTTCCCCTGAGGAGCTTTAAGGTTGTGCAGCAGGAGTCTGTGAAGGCCGACCCACCGCATGTGATGCTGATTTAGGAATATGGCATGATTTGGGGAAATATAATTATTTTCTTTCTCTGACTGCGAGTTAGAAGATTGATACCATTCACCACGCATATATCCGTACTCTAAATATGAACATATGAACCAGCAGGTGATTAGCTTATCTTAGCATTCAGACTGGAAGCGAGGGGAAGCAGTGGGCCTTGCTCCATCCGAAGGTGACAAAAAGCAAAAAAAAATAGCAGTGGTATGTCTCGTTTTTTGATACCGCACTAGAAGACGAAGTGTAAAAATGACGCGATTATATGTGCTGTTTCCCCTTGTTTCCAGACTTTATGCTAAGCTAATCTGATGCTAAGGCTGGCTTTAGCTTTATATTGAGCGCACTTAGTGGCATTGATGTGCTCTTCTGTGTCTCAGGTCGAGAAAGCCAAGAAGCATTTTTCCCAAAACGTTGAGCTGTTCCTGTAAGGGATTTAAAAAAATGTAACTGGTTAAATATGAGAGCAGCTAAGTCTACATCACTAATAACAACTGTGTATTTCAGAGCACTAATCCATCTCTGTGAAACAAACAACGGCACAGTGAAAAACATTAATATAGAGTAAAACAGCACTGAGCAGTAAATAACATGGAGCACTCCACAGCCTCCAATATGCTTTGAGTAGGTCTGTAAAGTCCCGACATACACCAGCGGCACGGCAACGCAAGGTGCTATGCAGACAGTTAGTGCAGGCATGAAAAAATAAACACACCTAATCTATGCAGGTGAAACATTAAAGTATTTCCTCCATAACAGCCTCCAGCAACACAGTCAATAACACACTCAAAACTGAAAACCATAACCCTGCTAATGCACACAGCCCATTATCACCATCCACCTCTCAGCTGCAATATTCCCAGAAGCGTCCATTCACTGAACCAGAAACTGCGGTAAATGGTTCAGCTATACTGTTTGACTCGAACAACATAGATGGAAATGGGCTTTCTCGAAACAAACGACAGCAGGGACGAATCCGCTGTAATTACAAGATATTAGTCACAGGTCACTAAACTATCGGCTTAGACGGAACACCGGTCCTCAGCGCTGTAAAAAACGCTTCCTACATGCTGAATAGTATATTCGTCTTATAATGACAAACACATCCAGCTCAATTTTCTTTTACTCAATTAGCCTCAGGTACTGTCAGTTTGGCGCGAAACGACAGCTTGCAGAATCACATTACAAGGCTTGCAAAGGTGAACCACGATGCCCCGTACAGTGCTTTGCTACGGTGATGCCTCGTACAGTGCTTTGCCACAGTGATGCCCCGTACAGTGCTTTGCCACGGTGATGCCCCCTACAGTGCTTTGCTACGGTGATGCCCCGTACAGTGCTTTGCCACAGTGATGCCCCGTACAGTGCTTTGCTACGGTGATGCCCCGTGACAAGACTCGAGTGAGTTCACGATCAAATAGCAAGTCCCACTTTGTGCATGATCTCAGCCGATACTCATCAGTCACCACACTAAGCAGCTAAATGTCAATCGCAAACAGCTTGTGTTGATGCGTCAGAGCCGGAGCGATCGTGTCGAAGGGGTTCATCCGACTCTTGGCTGATCTAAATAAACGGCGAAATACAGACGTGCACATCCACAGGTGAGAAGAGAATATCTGCATCTGTAGTCTTCAAACCGTTGCTACAGCCTGAGAGGAAAAAGGGGCAAAAAGGCTCATTCAGATCGGGGCCTAACTGTTGCCGGTACCCAAATAAACGCAAAAGGTAATTGCTATCTCAGAGGGATGTCTGATTTGACAGTCAGGAAGCCGGAAGACAAGACTCACGCTGAGACTTCCGTGTGAACTTTAAAGGTGGGCACTGGGCAACTTTGCGTGTTGGTTGTGCGAGTTCGAAAAAACTATAGGATAAGTTGATTTTCACGCCAAGTTCATGTCTATCAAGAAGGCCGGAGGGAGAGAGAGAGAGAGAGAGAGAGAGAGAGAGAGAGAGAGAGAGAGAGAGGGAGAGAGAGAGAGAGGGAGAGAGAGTTCTCACTGCAGATTTCTCTAGAGAGTGTGCACTCGCTGCTGGAGGCAGGGCTGAAGTATTGATTCGTGATTTCCTGTGGGTGGGAAAAGTGACCGTGTCTGCAACCGGAATTTCATTTGGGCAAATAAAGTGAAACTATGAGGTCTCAGTGGAGATGGGTTTGGTGGGTTTCTTTCACAATAAAATACCTTATGCAAAAAGAAAGAAATGTCTCTGTCGAACACGCAGCATGTCTGAGTCCACAGTTGGTCCACTGACTCAATTACTTAATACAAATTCAATTAACGGAGCGCCAAAAGAAAGCGCAGTTTGGATGTTGTTTACAGTGGGAATGAGCCCCCAACCCACAAACACACACACACATACACACACACACACACACACACACACACTTGTTTAGACGGCGGCAGACAGGTCTCTTTGCATATTTGATACTCTGTAGCACAGAAGAGGAGCGACAGAGGCAACATTCCCTTTCGGTTCAAAGCTTTTAGGTAGAGAAATGCACGATGGGCTGTTTTCATAGACCTCAGAGATGTGGCACTGCTCTCCGGTCGGTTTTGCTTTGTCCGTACGGAGCACGGCTTTCCTGCTGTTCCACACAGGAGTGAACTTTCCCCACTTGGTCGCAGGACTTGGGCTAAATGCTGCGGTGGGATTGTTGATGAAGAATGACAGGAGTTATTGATCTGCCTGCTATAAAATACTACCATGTTGTGGTGGTCAGTGGGCAGAGGTGGCGCACAAGGTGCAGGGCATGGGTCGAGTCGATCGCAGGTGAAGTGGAAGCACCGCGCAGCTGTTGTTGCGTGAACATCTGGAACTCAGCATCCAACAATTGTGAGCGTTTGCACCGATTATTTAAAGTATTTAACGTTTAATCCAAAAACACTTACAGCCCTTTTTGTGTGTTTTTTTTAAAAGATGCCTGTTAGAGCGGCCTGAAAGACGTCTGCTAATGAGGACAGCTCATGTTTGACAGCACTTCTGCCTTGAACAGTGGTGAGTGACAGCGGTGCTCACTCCGCCTGGAGGTTCCTGAAAGTTGGATTTAGCGTCACGTCCTGAGCAGAGCTAAAGTTAGGTCCTGACAGCTATATGTACAGTCGTTGTGTTTTCACCCATGGAGATGCCCAGTGACTCCATGGCATTTTGAAATGGCCAATACATTTCTTGATTTAAACTGTGTGGGTTGGGGGCGGGTTGCAGCGGTTTGATTCCTGTGCATGTCAGATACAGCAAATAGCCCACGGCTGTGAATGCAAGTGGCCCGATTAGGGTGTTTTCTAGCCGTACACACATTGCGTTCCATTCTCACACAATTCTTAAATGAATCAATCAGGGAAGGAATCTAATGTGTCTAATACATTCACTGTTCTTAAGAAACTGACAGACTGCAGAGTGCAAACGCATGACAAGCACAACTGCGTTGATTAGCACAACTGCGAGGGTAAAAACCTCAAGAGGAAAAAAACATCCTTTTGAACAAATGAGTTGGAGCACAACCCAACCCGAGAGGACTGCGGAGCAAAACGGATGTAGCTGTAAAATAACCACCTTGTGGGAGACAAAAAAAAAAAAAACACAGCATCTCTCTGTCTCCTGTTCTATCGTACCAAACTGTCCTCTGTGTCACCCTACTACTTTGAGAAAGTGGGAGTGATATTAAGAGTGGAATCTAATCCCGGCTGGCGGCTCATCAAAGCAGGCGGCACCGGCTCTGGCTCTGGGCGAGCTGGGGAGGAAGAGGCGTTGGAAGCACACGGGCAGCTACAGATGTCTATATGTTACACCAGATGTATAGCCCTTTTATCAGCTTTCGTTCTTCCCAAAGTCTTCTAAGAGCCTCGGAACAGAACAAAGGTCACGCGACTGCAAGTGTGGTTTCTGTTTTCAGACAGCCAGACATTCGAAAAGATTTTTAGGTTTCAAATTAGATTATTTTTCTTTTTTCTAAAAGGCAATATTTGCTGAAATGCAAAGCCCTGAGATGGGGGATTTCATTTTGTCCGTCACATCTGTCCTAATTATGCCATTGATCTTTTGTTAACCGCCAACATCAAGTCAAAATTCCCACAAAGTTTTGCTCCATGCCAGGGTGACAGTATCTCAAAAACCACAAGGCAGGGTCTCTAAAACATTTGTTCTCTGTGATTATGGTCCCCAAATAATTAATATATTTCATATATATATATATATATAATCATCAATATACGTTTTACTTTAGAACCAGTGTCAGATCGATATGTTCACAAATCTAATAGACACGATTAGTTAGCTTATTCATGCTGCCAAGAGGATGAACCCTTTCCAGCTATCGCTCAATGTTGACTGTGTAATGCCCCCTCTGAACAGAAACGGTTTGTGTGTTTAGTTCTGTTGGCTCTGTTAGCTGTATCAGCCGATAGCTATGAGCTCTGTTAGCTGCATCAGCCGATAGCTATGAGCTCTGTTAGCTGTGTCAGCTGTAATCTATTAGCTCTGTTAGCTGTATCAGCCGCTAGCTATGAGCTCTGTTAGCTGCATCAGCCGTTAGCTATGAGCTCTGTTAGCTGTGTCAGCCGTTAGCTATGAGCTCTGTTAGCTGCATCAGCCGTTAGCTATGAGCTCTGTTAGCTGTATCAGCCGTTAGCGATGAGCTCTGTTAGCTGTGTCAGCTGTTATCTATTAGCTCTGTTAGCTGTATCAGCCGTTAGCTATGAGCTCTGTTCGCTGTATCAGCCGTTAGCTATGAGCTCTGTTAGCTGCATCAGCCGTTAGCTATGAGCTCTGTTAGCTGTATCAGCCGTTAGCTATTAGCTCTGTTAGCCAAACACACTCTGTTGGACTCTGCTGCTCACCGGCTGCTAACAGCTAACTAGCTCTCGTCCTACCGACGTGAGAAGACGCGCTCCGTTATAGCCAGCACTCGGTTCACTTGCTAAGCGCTTTGTTGAAACTCGACAAACCAAAAAAAAGCTCACCAAAATTGTCTGGGTTAGCCTTTTCACAATTGTCAAAAATAAACCCTTAATTCACCAAGTTAGATGTGAAACTATGCTGGTCCTACACGCTAATCCCCCCTCACTGTCTATCTCTCTCCTTTTCTAAATTAAATGACAAACATCACCCCAAATTGCTCGAACAAAATTAAAAAAATAATTGGCACTACTGCCCGGCAGCTGCTAACAGCTTACTAGCTCTCCTCCCGCCAAATGCCGGTTAAGAGAAGTGAGGAGGAGGCAGCAGTCAATGGCTGCATAAAGCTGTCAATAACAATGTTTTAATAACCACAAAATTGTGAATAACCACGAGAGGTCCTCAAGCATAGTCATAAATGAGGACAGCAATGAATAGGCTGATGGGTCCAACAGGATGCAAGATTAGACGTTGACAGACAGACAGACACAGAGATGCACACCCGCTCTCGACTGAATACATAATCTCCCGGCGGTGATAACAATAACGGCAGCAAGGACCAATTGCTTGCTAATCAATGCGTAAGTCATTGGAAACAGTCAAGAAATGGCCTGAGACATTATTGTTATAGAATTATTCAAAACTATGGAACTGATTGATGTAACACCACTGGCATTTTAAACACCAAGCATAATATCTAGTTGACACAATATCAGATTTAAAGCTGGTGATGTTAAATAGTATCTTAACAAGGTGAAAGGTGTTTTTTTTAACATTTCAACCACCCCCATATATCATTATGGCAATAGCTTGGTGCACCTTATACGCTGCCTCTCAACGTGCACAGTATGTGATGTTTTATGATCATTGTGTACAATTAAGGCTATTTGAGCTTTGAAGTGGCTTTGCCTCTGCTGAGTTAGACCTTCTGAGTTAAAGACAATATGGTGGTTTCACAGTATAGTTGGGGATGTACTCGTGATACTTTCCCCACAGATTCACAAGCTGGCACCTCCCTGCCGTGTACTGAGCAGCGAATACCGATAAAAATACATTTAAAACCTCCACAGTCGTCCCCCTTGTTTCCCTCGAGTACGACCCAGTCGTGGCCAGTAGGGCTTGTGGTAATGGTGATGGTGGGAATTGGATAGCCAGCGGGTAGAAACCAGAGCAGGTCACTGTACACCGTGATAAAATTCACAAATCCACACGCCAAGTTTCCCTTCGCCTCCTCCTACTTCACTTCTCCACTTTTCCACTCCCCTGCTCCCTCTCTCCTCCTCTGCCTCTCCCTCTCCTCTGCTTTCATTTCCCTCTACTTTCCTTGATATCCGATCCAGCGGAGAGACACTCAGGTTACAGTTTTTACAGCTTAGGCAGCCCAGCGCTGTGTACATTCCTTTCTCCACTGTTTCTTACCCCACTCTCTCCAGCCTCCCATATCCCCTCCAATGCCCACTCCTCCTTGCCCTTGATTACTCACCGGGGCTTATTTTACCATGGCACACATTAAGCAGCCAGATGAAGGAAACACTGTCAGACTGTTTGGTTTTGCAGGGTATGATCTCCTCACAAGGGCACATTGTGTGTTGTTGTTTTTTTGGGAGGCCTGCAATATTGAAGATGACAGAGGGAACTGAGTCATTTTGTTCTGAATCCGAATCAAAGAAGTTTTCTACAGGAAATCAATACGTTAAACTTCACATGCTGGCTTTCCTGTTCCTGAGCTATTATCATGCAACCCTGTTAAGCAGCTGCACGTCTGCAGCTCGTAATGCTCTGTCCGGGTTTACAGTCTGATCCGTATCCAGGTGTAATGTTATAACATAACCAACCATGTTCCACCATATCAGATACAGCCGTATATGCTGAACATCATCCAACTTATCAACTCCCGTAATGATAACAATGAAGGTATCGAGCGAAAGAGGCTGCAGCTACAGTTCCCTTGCCTTCTATCCGTGTGGATCAGTGTTTTCCTAAATTAAATCTGGAGACAGCCACATGTGTGAGAATGTGTGTGTGCAATAGGAGACGAAATTCAAGGTTGCATAATGATCTACAATCGAACTTGAAAGTGTTTTGACACCTTAACCACATCTGCTGCTCCGTTCAGCAAAGCTTCCCCTGGTATTGACGGGAGATACCGGAGTTGCCATGGGAGAGTGGTGTTTTCCCCCTGTACGCACCAGCAACACAGCTCCGTATCTGCTGTAAAAAAAATATAATTCCACAAGCTGACATATTTGCTCAGTCTGGTACATCTTCATATTGACAACTCAAGAACCACGATGTGACAGATCACTGCGCTAACAAATCAAACGACAAAATGAATCTGCTTTAATCGAACAAGATAATAAAGTGACACGTCTTCTCAGCAAAAGACATATTGTACAGTAAGATGTGTCGATTCACTGAACCCTGAATGATGCCGCTTCCCATCACCTTCTAAATAACAGCAAAAACCTGCAGTACCTTTAAAATAGAACATCATGTCTGACCGGTGACTGACATCCTGTAATTACTCAGCCAATCTGATAAATTACAAGAGGGGACATTACATTTTTGGGCTCCCCGGCTGTAATGACACAAATGACCAAATAAAACCTGGACGGACAGCACTTCAGTGTGCCTAGATGGCGCTCATAAAGATTTCATCCATTCTAAATGCTCCACTGAGACTATCTCAAGTGCTCCCCTGATAGGAAACAAGGCAATGTCTCAATGGAGAGACCCTGCTTGACTGACAGCCCCCCCAGCAGACACACATGCACGCACGCACACACACACACACACACACACACACACACACACACACACACACACACACACACACACACATTCTCAAACTGAGGATCATTATTTTTTTATATTATTTCTTTTTTTTTATCAAGAAAGAAAAATTCCACTTCAGCCAAACAGTTCCTTTTTGCCCTATAATCACCAACACATCATCTAGACTGTCATTCATAGAATTAACATGATTTTTATTATTTTTACACTAGAAGCGGTGACACGTGAACGCAGATGGAATTGAAACCCCCCAAAAAAAGGCTTTATTCCAGCAGGGGTATTTATTTTTTTGCCAGCACCCTCGCTACTCCTTTGACAGCCTCAAAATAATAATAATAATAATTTCCACAATTATTTCCGATGTGATCACCTGCATATCCTCGCATAACAGCAGAGCCCCGGGTGCATATGTGTCTCCAGCCAAATGTGTATACAAACAATGAAGAGATGGAGACAAAGCGGACACATAGCCTGCCTCTCTCTCTCTCTCTCTCTCTCTCTCTCTCTCTCACACACACACACACACACACACACACACACACAACTGCCAAGAACACTTTCTTTCTCCTCAATGAGCCGCGCGGAGCTCAAATATCATAACGTGCATCGAGCAACACAACAAAAAGAAGAAAGGAATAGAAACAACGTGTGGGGTGAATATTGGGGGGAAGATCCGCTGCAGGCCGAACACAGGAGACAATGTGCTCCTTGTCGAGTGCGTAAAGCTCACAGACGCACATCTGGATCACACGCCTCTGGGCAGCTGGGCAGCACGCACACACACACACACACACACACACACACACACACACACACACACACACACACACACACGCGCGTCCTCGACTCAAGAGGCAAACCCACGCAGTCGGACCCACAAAAAGCACCGTGGACACGCGCGTGCCCCCCCCCCCCGATTCGCACTAATTATGCACATCGGCTGCCCTCCGTTGCGCCGTAGGTTCCACCGTATTAATAGTAATAGTAGAGGCACTGTTGACGCCTTCACTGACGCACTGGATTTTCCGTTTACTCCGGGAAAGCCATGAAAAGGCAGGCGCAATGCAAACAAGGCGAAATGATGACACGAGGCGACAGGGAACGTGCGCGGTCGCCCTCACCGAGTCCAAACTTACTCCAGCAGCAGTGAATGGGCGCCGCATCCATTGTGCGAGGCGGTACGGTGGCAGGGTGCGCTGCTCGGGCTGCCGTTCAGCGTGGACAATAGTACATGGGCTAAAATAATACAAATTTAAAAAATCATAAATCAAAGTTTGCAGCTATCATGCAGCCTATTGCACTTGTGTGTATCGCCTATTTCCACTGAGGACGCCCGGTGCGGTGCCTCCACGGACATGCATGCTCCTCACAGGCACTCTGCTTCCACGCGTAATCACATGCAAGTGGGCAACAGACCCCCTGTTTGGAGGGAGAGGGGGGGGGGGGGTTGTTTATTACCTTCATCTCTTCATTTATTTCCCTTTTCACCGGGTGAGCTGGTTTTCGGCTTCTTTTATTTTCCGGAGGTCTGCCCTCTTTTTCCATCTCTGCCATGTTTTCTCTGAGATACTTCTGTCAATATTTGCGGTGAGGAGGGGTGAGGGAGAGGGTGAGAGAGAGAGAGAGAGAGAGAGAGAGAGAGAGAGAGAGAGAGAGAGAGAGAGCGCAGAGAGAGGGGGGAGAGAGGGAGAGAGCGCGTGAAACAGCGGCGGCTGTTTACAGTCGCCAGGCGGCGGATGTCTTGCAGCTTTTCAGCGGCCCGTGTGACGCTGGTGATGCCGCCGAGGGCTTGCGGTGCGCGGCTAAGTCAGCCATCTTCTGCCCGTATCCTCCGCGGTCCGTGCACCAGTGGCGAGCCGCCTCTGTGAGTCAAAGAAGAGGTTGAGTGAGTGTGAGGAGGGGGGGCAAAACGAGACAGGGGGAGGGGCGTGCGCTGAAACATTATATGACGCGTTGATGATCAGAGGTGGGCTATTTCTTCTCGCTTTTCCCCGTGGAGCGCAATCAGCGCGGTCACATCCACTTAGCGCTGCGCGGCTCGCGCACGGTGACAGGCTGCGAGCAGCAAACAGGTGCCCACACACGGTCACACGGTCACACGTTGTTCCTGAAGGGGAGTCTCACAGCCTACACGGTGTTTGGTCAGTATGCAATTGTGGTCTTTCTATCGTGTTGCAGACTTCACTGCTTCAGTCGCTGAAGACCACAAACTCCACTCCAGTCCGGAAGTTCCAGTGCGCATAGGCCAATGGTCATAAAAGGCCCACTTTTTGTGGACCTGTCAGTCTTAACCAGAGCAGCTAGTGCCGGAAGATGTTGGGATTTAAAAACCACGGCTTTGTTTGTCTTGCGAGGTTCAATGTTTATTTATTGTCATTGTACAACACAGGGTTGCAGAAAGAAATGCAGCTGTACAGAGTCCTATGTTGCTCCACATAAGAAAAACAAAAGTATTCATGATTTATTTTATATTGGAGGATGAGGAGTCTGACGACCTGGAAAGAAGCTGCTGGTCTGGTGGCACAGCAGCAGATACTTCTTATCTCTGGGTTGGGCTTTGTCTTTTAACCCTTCAGGCTCTTTGCATGCACCTCTTGTCACTGATGGGTACCGATGATGTTGGTCCGGTCCTGAGCCGTTACATCCCAAATGTCAGAATGTCATGTTTGCAGGCACGATGCTTTACATGTTCTTCCCTCTTGCGTTTCCTGAAGGAATATATAGCCTTTTTGGGGGACCATGTCATCGAGAAACATTACAGCGGAAAGGAGCGTTTGGGGCAGGTGCGTGATGTTGACAGTCTTCTCAACTGAGAAAAGGCAATCAGAATAGAAGTGCAGCCTAAAAAAAAACCTTCATCAGAGATGGAAAAGGTCCAACACTCTCAAGGCCAAAGGAAACTTTTGTAGTTTCATAATGTCCGAACCGTCCTGATTCAAATTAAGTTTGAATCACAGCCTGCACTGTCTCATTGAAAATAAACAGATGCTATGGACGTTTTTACACACAAAAGCCACTTCAGCAACAAAGCGTGTGTATATTTCACAAAACGACATGCCTTCCATTGAGGTGAACTGGTTTCAATAGTCCTGGTTTTGTGCATGCCGGTTCCCTCTATTGTGGCATCCTGGCACACCTAAATGGAGCACGAGTGTTGTTCACCGCATGCTGCCCCTTCATGCCGTCAAACAACAAAATGTCCCATGCACATAGCGGTTCACATCACTTATACACATTTCAAATGTACATGTGTTCAGATGTTGTTGTACGGCTGTCTTAACGTCCTTTTGGACATCACATGCTTTGACAAGTGACAGTGTCACAGCAGGATGTTTCAGAGTGGGTTTCCTCAGCGAGAGGCCACTCAGTTATGTAAACAAAAAGAAAAGCAGGGCATTACTGCATATGGAACAGTTCCAGATCCCCATTATACGTTTTTTTGTGCTGCTCCGGGCATGAATTTACCTGTTTCATCTGTGTGCTACAGGCTGTCACAGAATTACAACGAGTTGGCAGGTGGAAAGCCACTGAGGGTGCCGGGGAGGAGGGGGGAGGGCAGGGGAGGGGGGTGATGCTGCTCATGGCATTGTGACACCCATTTGAGCCGGAAAATCGGCAGGAAAAACGGGAGCTGTGAACCGTGATGCAGGTCAGAGGGAGATGAGTGGCGTTACAGTGCCGCTGCCATGCTTCACGAAGCCATCAGCATCACAAGACCCACAGCAGCTCGGCTTAGCGTAAGACTGTAATGCTGCCGGTGGCACACTGTGCAGTGATGCAGGTGGCGGCGAGCGCGTGAAGGAGGACGTGTGAGGAAAATACTTTTGGGGGGGAAATTGTTGATTAGAATAACAAAGTGGATTCTGGTAAAAAAAAAGAAAGAAAAGAAAGTGCTACAGCTAAATATTGTTTTGACATATATTTATAAAAAACAAAAGGGACTTGATGGGAATTCAAGATTGGCTCAGGCATAATGTACTCGTGCGTGTAAGTTATGCTTGACAGACGCTCTCTCGCTGTCGGGGCATTTCCCAAACATACTGTGGAACATATTGTAACACGGATTGTATTACATGAACTGAAACATGAGGGGGGTTTCACAATTTAAACTTTTGTTTTTCTTTTTCATCTAGTATTCAATTTGAGATTTGTAGTTTGCTCTATGACGGTGGGAATAAAACACTATGGGACGGAGTTAAGACGGATTTTATCCAAACGTGTGTAGCATCTCAGTAAGCAGGTTCTCGGTTTGCAGTAATCTGACTTAATCAGATGCATGCACACAAATTGTCACTGACGTTTCAGTCAATTAAATGAGGAGCAAACTGTGAGGCAGCATTGCCTCTTAATACGTCCAAAATAAGCAGAAGAAGAAGAATGTTTTTAGTCATAGTTCCTGGCCTCAATTTAATTAAATCGTTCACATTGATTAATTCACCGGTACAAATGAAATAATGAAATAATGTTGGTGGTGCACAAGGCCGAGTCATTCATTCCATCCGCCACCTGAAGGCATGCCCGTCCTTGTGGATATAAAGACTCTTTAATTAAGCTTTACTTTAGCTTGGGGGATGAGTTATGAAGACATGTTGACAACACTTGCTTTGCAAGGGATTATTGTTGTTAGTAAAAGGCAATTAACAAGAATGTTAAAATCGTGTGGATTATATCGTCGGCTGACTCGGACGATGCCAACGAAGCTTCTCGAGTTTCCTCCCAACTTCAGTTGGACGGACCTGCATGAGACCTTCATCGCTACTGATGCACCTGCGCTCCTTACTGGCTTCACTTATCTGCACATATTACTAAGGGATGTTCTCTCACGATCAAACATTAATACATCAAATCACAAATAGCAATTCAACTATGCCAGCCCCGAAATATGATCCACTTATAAAGCAATGTATAGGCAATCAATGCATTGGGCCCTTTTGATACCACATTTAGTGATTCACTTGATAACGAGCACAATACACAATCTAAACAGACAGACAAATACTGGTTTGTGCTGGTTTGCTTTTAAAATAAAGCACAAGTGGCCCACAGTTGTTGTTGTTGTTCTTGTTCTTGTTGTTGTTGTTCTTGTTGTTGGTAGTGGTGAATGTTGTGACATCTTCACAACCGTCGTGACTGCTAAATAAATAATAATTGACCTGCTGTGTATTATTTCCACAATCACGTTGTGCAACCGTTCAGGGTCGACAGGTGTCAACCAACTGTAAACGTTTCTATATTTGATGAAGGGATATTTTGGTAATCTTACCACAACTGTATTCATGTCACGTGCTATCACAGAGGGACTTTGACGGCATTCAACCAGAAGTACTACTACTGGACATAAAGGGGCGTGTCCTGTCTACGTTTGACTGAAGTCGTCATCACGTTGACGGCGACGACGTAACGTATGACGTGAATAAAGATGGCGGCGCGCAGTAAGCGACAGGTCGTGTGTTGTGAAACGTCTAGTTGCTTCCACGGTGACAGCACGTTACTTCTGTCATGATGGGAGAATATATCTGTTAATAAACGACACAGACGCGGTCCTGTTATATGTTGTATATCCATTATAGTCAAGAGAGGACATGTTTCCTGCGACATGGTCGCGACTGTCCCGCGCGGCGCTGTCCCGCGGAGGACCGAGGACGCAGAGTCCGATGTCCAGCTCCGGACCCTCCGGCTGGAGCAAAGTGGTGTCCGACGCGGAGAAGCTGGTCGGATACCCGACCTCCTTCATGAGCCTGCGCTGCCTGCTCAGCGACGAGCTCAGCAACGTGGCCATGCACGTGAGGAAGCTGGTCGGGACCCAGCACCCGCTGCTCAACACCGCAAGGTAACCGACATGGATGAGGAGGCTCAGGTTGTTGGTTTGAATCCCGGCATGAATTTAATCCACCAACCGACAGTCTGAATTAAAATCCAATCTCTACTCAGTGAGTTTTAGTGCCACTGATCAGGATAACCAAGACGAGCAGCACGTATGGAACAAGGTCACAGGTCATGAGTTCTGTGTTCATCATTCCTTGTGACTGTTTGATGAAAAAACAACAAAAAACACACAAGTCAAACTTAAATTGGAAACCCAGCATGTCGTTGTTTTTCAGCAGCAACTCTCATTGCGGGTTGATATTGAATGTTGTGGCACACGCGCACACACACACACACACACAGACGTGTGTGTGTGTGTGTGTGTGTTGACCCCACCTGCAGATCGCTGGTGTCCCCTTTCATAATTCTATAGACATGTGGGTAAACAGCCATTGTTTAGAATCAATAAATCAATATTCAGTCCCCAGACAGAGATTGGCGTAGCTTTCAAACACTTTATTGCGTGTATTAAAAAAAAAGGTGATTAAATGGACTGGGGTGTTACCACGAGAAAAATCAAGTCCAAAAACGTATTGGTCTTTCTCAGACCAGCGTCTCATATCCTGACATGTTTTACTCGCACGCATCTCTCACAGGATACTGCTGTTTATAACGTCTCGCATTCAATGATGAAACTTTACAACCTGTGACAAACTTCATTTCATATCTCTGTATCATTTCATATCACGACACCGCATGCTTTCTGGTGGTTTAATAAGCAGATAGTCTATATGAAATAACCACATTCGCTTGTGTGAATTAGTATTTGACAAATGAGAAGCACTGAGTGTCTACTCGTGTAATTAAGAACTTAGAAACATGCAAAATAATCAGATTTGTCTGAGAAATGTCAGTCGGCTTGTGCTTGTCAATTTTAGACGACGTGATTGTGCGTCACAATATCTCAATATATGATTTCATCATGATATGATCATTTTTGAAATATTAAAAAAGTTATATTGAATTATATGCCCAGCTCCTATTCACCAAAGCTCTCTGAGACAGCATCTGGAATATAATGGAGTTTAGGTTTTAGTGAGTTTAAAGAAATAACTCAATGTTAGTTTTTTCCCCCTCTTAGCATCCATCAATTCATTCAGGAAAGTGACACCAAAAGGTATAAAAAAATAACTTTAATACGTTTGGAGACAGTGATCCTAAAGCAGTCAGTCAGTCTGGTGAGACACGGGGACAAATGAACCTTCAATTAGTGCATCACTTTCCAGCTTCAGATGTTCATATTTATATTATTATACAATAGCATCGATACTACAAAGCTCACTAGCTCATAGTTTTCGTCTTCCCCTCTCTGTGTTCGCACATCGCTGCATATCTTGGTCTGTTGACATCCACCTGTTGTTTTGACTGGAGAACCAAAAGTACCATTACAGTGTAAGTTGTGTATTAAAAAGATTACTTCAGGTTATTCAAGCATAGAAGTATTAGCAGTACAATGGACCCAATGCATCAAAAGTAGTGGATTTATTGTTGTTATATATGACGTTATTAGAGTCTTATACTGATTAATGCGTAATGCTGTGTTCACGTCAAAGGGGGCGTGGCTTGTCTTTGTTGCTTCTCTCTAGGGCTGCAACAACGAATCGATAAAATCGATTATCAAAAGAGTTGGCAACGAATTTCATTATTGATTCGTGTCGCGCGATTATTACGGCAGTCATAATGTCTGAGATTGGAGTGAGACACGGAGAAAAGCTGAGGTTGTGATCTTCACAATAAAACATCTTGATGTGTCGAGTCTCGGCCAATCAGCGTTAAGATGTCTACAGCGTCTTCATCTCCCTCCAACTTGTTTTTAATGAAGCTAGTCAGCTTGCTGTCACGTTAGCTAACATGTTTGGTTGTGTGTTGTCGTTAACGTTACTTTATGTTCCGTTACAGTTCAGTCTTGCTTGTGAACAACCGTAACGTGGTGAAACATGCCGTCACCCCCCGGTCTGGTTCAGTTCACCAGTCACTCTTAACGTTAAACCGGCTCACCGGAGGATCTGGATAAAGGTTGTAGTTTTTTTAACTCAAAAGTAGAATGAAGCAAATCACGTAGTTGGCGGAAAAAACGCTTTTTGGAAGCCTGTTGCGTCTGTGCATTGACTTGCATGTAATCTGGTCGCGCGTCAAATTCGCGCCGCGTTTGGTGTGAACGCAGCTTAAGAACCATTTTTTGTGCTGTGGCTGGTGGAGAGGTAGCTAGTTTTACCTATTTCATATAATAATGTTCTTAATCTTTTGGTTTATTTTGTGCTTTTTATGTAAAACATTGTTTAACTTGTATGATTATTTATTTTAATTTTTTATGTCTCATATTATTCTGAAAAATAGGCCTATCTAGTATATTCAGCTGCCAAATAAATGTGATGTAAAATAATCCAATATTAGAAGTAGAAGTAGAAAGTATCTCAGAACATTCAAGTAAAGTATAGTACCTGTAATTAGGTACAGTACTTCATCTTGACAGAAACGAAGTAACTCACTCAAACTAAATACTTCCTGAGGAGGCGAGTGGGGCAACAGCGTGGAACGGAGACACTCGGTGACTTTAAAGAGCATTTTCTGCACGAGTCTGGTTTCTGGACATCTTTAAATGACGGAGCAAAAGCAGAACCATGAATTGGTCTGTCCTGTCATGAATGCTTTACTTTCAGAGAAACATTCAAAGAAGCTTTGACCAAAGACGCACAAACCTTTTAAATCCTCGTACCACCGTTTCCAGTTTGTTGGATAAATCACTTTTTTGTTGTTTTTTTGTGAATGTTGTTATTTAGGACCTGCATTCAAAGGGAAAAATAAGACCGTTCACTGTAAATCAACTTTATGAGACATCCCTAACAGACCGATGGCCACACCATCTGTTTTGTTTTCATATCCAGTGTGGAGCTTCATCCCAGCTGCTTTGTGATGCAACTGCAAAGCCGCAGGAGGAGCTGGAGCAGGTCAACATCTTCCAAACATCATCGCTTTGGGATAGGAGTTGCCTGCAGATTTCTTATGTTTAAAAAAAAAAAAAAAAAAACGTTATCAAAGAAATCAGGCACTCGGAGCACCAAGGGAAGAGAAGGAGAAGAGCGAGTCCTCCAACTCAATCCAGACGGGTGTGTTGGAAACAGGAGCCCAAGGGTGTAATAACCTATACACCTAAATCTGATATGACAATCCATTTGGGTGTTGTAGCAGAGGAGGGGTGGCGGGGCGGTGGGGTGATAGCAGCCCTCTTGACAGTCTGACTCCTCACTGTCAGCTTGGGTTCGGCTGGTTCGTATTTCCCACTGTGTCTCCGCCATAGACGCGCGGCGGATAAAAATATCCACAATAGCAGACAGGCAGACCCTCGTGGGGTCGGGTTTCGGTGTTCCCTTTCCCTTTCATTCTCAAAAAACTGCAGCTCAGCTAACTTTGCCCCAAAGTCTGGAGTTACAGCGACACGGGGACCGCGGCCCGGGAGAAGAAACTTAACTTGCTTTAAGGACAGTCCTTGAGAGTTTGATTTGAGCGTTCCTCTCACCCAGATGCACGGCCCGTTGAGGATTAGTTTTAAATGGAGCCTGGCTAGACAGAGTCTTTCATTGTGGATATGAATGAGAAATCAAAGACCCTCTCCGGTCTAAGACGCAAGAGTGGCTTGGTTTTTTATTTTATTTATTGATGCCAGAACAAGTGAGAATAGTGTGGAGAGAAAAGGCGCAAATGTCTAAATCTCCGAAGTGTAATGACCAACATCGTATGAAGGAAACAACGCTTTGGATCCTTTCGTTTAAAGTAAGAAGCCTGTTACTTGATGAGTAAACGGATTTCCAGAGCCTTTTAAAACCAACTCTGTTTCATCTGGACCTTTTTTTTCGAGGCAAAAAAAAGGCACATTCCCTCATCATAGTAGAAGACCCCGACCTGCTGTACTCCAGACGTTTTGGAATTGTGGGAATAAACTGCCGGGCAATTTGTCTGGACCGGTCATTATGACCACGCATAAAGGCGTCTGCGAGAGGGAGGGGACCGGACGCATTGCAGGAATTCTGTCCTCCAAGAGTATTGCCCACGTTCATTCTTTCAATACAAAAAACAAAAAGGCTGACAGAGGATCCACACACACACATACACACACACACACCTGTGCGGTCATACATTCGCATGCATTACTTCCGGCCCCTGCACACGGCGTCTAAAGTTCCTGAAATTCCTGCGCTGCAGATGCAGAGCGGAAGGCGTGGTGACCCGTTCACAACCCTTTTTAAAATGACAGCAGCCCATTTCTCTCTCTCTCGCTCTCCCCCAGCTCTCTCGCTCTCCCACCTCATCCTTGCCCCACCCCTTTTGCGGGAGGGCGGTTGTGATTGATTGATGTGTGCTGGTGTGGATAGTGACATAAATATTAATCATCTGCCACCGCCAGGCCACTGGCTTTAACTGGACTCCCCAGGAGGAGAGCAGCTTCATCATCTTTTTTTAATTTTTTTTGCTCTCTTGCCTTTTTTTCCGGTTCATCGGGCGATGCTTCTGTATTCATCAGTGCGCCGGGCTGTTTTTCCCCATTGAGAAGAAATCTAGAGTGACCATAAATAAATCTGTGATGAAAGACGGCCCTGCATAATGTCAGCTGTATCATAATGTTTTGGGGGAAGCAACATGAGGTGTTTCTTTTTTATTTAGAAGGAACAAAGCTTTAGGGTATTTTTTTCCTCTGTGTGTGTGTGTGTGTGTGTGTGTGTGTGTGTGTGTGTGTGTGCGCGTTTTCCCGTCATGTTCTCTGGCATTTTCATTTCTGTCTGGCCTCTCTTCCCTCCATCTCTCTGCGGTCCCCTCCCTCTCGTCATGCTTTATCTCTCGCATCCACTCTCTGCGTCGGGTTCCTCCACCTCCCCCATGCAGTGCAGGGGTGGGTCAGAGAGAGAGTGTGTGTGATGAAGGGGGGCTGGTGGAGGTGGCGGCGAGGGCCGGTGTCTGGGCATCGAGGGGAGGGGGCGTGGCCGCCTGTCTGCCTCGGAGCCCCTAACGAGAGCGTGATTCATGGCACAAGGGGCTCCCATAGGGATGGGATTAGAGGTGCTCTGTCTAACCGCTCCCCAGAGAGACTAAAAAGATATTTAATCTGCCCGCCGCGCAGGCAGCCACCACGGGGCTCCGTGTGCATCTTCATGGGGAGTGTTTCTGTCTATGCCCCCGCCTTCCTCCCCTTCAAACCCAAGAGACATATGCAATCCTACAGCAAGAGACTGATCAATTATATTCCTGTATTTGTCATCGACCATGCACGATACATTTAGTTAAGCATTTAGCACAATTTGCATTGTGTCATCAAGTCGCAAATATTTTTTCAGTTGCTTTGTTCCTTTTCAAATGTCCTTATGTTAACATACGTACATATTAAAGCTGCTATGATCAATGTTCTTCTATTAACAATGGCTCAAAGGAATCGTTCATAGCGGCAAACCCACAGGGAATTATCTTTTAATTATCTTTTAACTCATAGTTTTTTTGGTGCAGTGACTTGTAAACTTTTTACCGCTTTGGTTCAGTGTCTCGAGTCGCTCTTCATCCGCATGATATTCGTGACGCTATCGGAAACCATCAGCGGCCCTCGACGTTGCACAGCGAGCAGCCGGGAAAAGAGCCGCGCTCTTTACATGCATTTATGTTCGCCGACGTCGAGTCCCTTCCACTGTTTAAACCGCATAGCTGTTCAAGCTGTTACCGGCTCCTGAAACCTTGCTCGTTAAAACGGGGCAGTGGGAGCAGGTGGAACTGGAACCGGCTCTCCACAACAGATGGCAGCAGGGTGTCGGGGAAAGATGTTAGAAACACGAATGCTACCGGTCTGAGTCGCTGTCAAGGACTACGAGGAAAAGCTTTTTCCTGCAGAGCTAACGGACCGTGGATCCTCATGACTTCAAGTGTACAGTCGAGTGAAATGACCAGTGTTTTGATGTTTCTTTGCAGGGGCTACGTGTACGACAGCCGGCACAACCTCCAGACGAGGGGACTGATCGTGCTGCTGCTGTCCAAGGCGGCGGGGCCGAGCCACGCGGCCTCCGGCCTCCTGTCCCAGGACATGGTCAGCGGCATCTACCCGAGGTACGCGGCCTGCCGTTACTGACGCCAGGCCAACGGTTTGCATTACGTTGGTTTGGGACAACGGGTTCTGTGCACTCCTGCAGCAAACATTGGATAACAATAATACGCCCTTGAGAATGTTCTCAAACGCTAAATGGCGTCTACCGACCTTCCTCACGGCTCAGGAGTTCTGGCCGCACCACTGCCAGTTTCCCACCGGGCAGCTCTGTTAAAAGATGGTCACGCCGGTAGTTCCAGTTCGCAGCAATTGGTTTGCATCAGTCGTCGCACACGAGCCGACAATTCATTGTATGTGTTGCCTGGGAGAAAACAGCAGGCAGGAAACATGTGTTCCATTGCATCGCAGAGCCATAAATGTGCACGGCAAGCAGAGCGAGAAAGGCGATGCCGCTTTCGCCCCCGTTACATGGCTGCAGAGGGATAAATAGTGGGGGGATCCTGGTGAGAGGTAATTCTATCTTGTCGTCTGTGGTTATCGTCCATATCTATTCCTGTAAACGAAGCACTACATCATCTCGCGAATATGATGGAATGTGAGGCTGATGTAACTACAGTTACAAGGTGGGACATTTTAAACAAAAGAATATTAGTTATATTTAGATTGTCGCTAATTGAGAAAATATTTCCAAACCATTTTGGTTCAGATTGAAAAATCACATTATTTGTTGGACGGATTGCCATCAAATTTGACACTCGTGGTCCCCAGAGGATCAATCCTACTTTTCATCCAGCGCCAACCTCGAGTCACACTTTTCACTTATTTATTGGCTCTACATCTACTTGGAAATGTTTTAGCAAACTGTAGACACGGATATTTGTGGTCCTCAGAGGATGAATCCTCATGACTGAGGTAGGATCCCCAGACTTTTTCTCGCACCACCACAGATTGACAATTTTGGTTTTGTCTTGAATATCATTGTGAACTTTGGTGATCCCCTGTCTTTCCATCTCATACCATCCTCAGGTCAAAATTCCACTTTGAGCCTTTCTTCTATTTTAAACTGTTGCAAAACCAAAGACATTCCCATCAGGCTCAACCGCGCTCTGTGACTGTTTACATGCTTAACTAAATTGCAAATAATTTCTGTTGGCAGCAAAACATTTGCAATGATTTGCAATGCATTGGCTGTGATTGTTTTAGTTTTTTATAATTCTGACACCACCCTCTGGCTAATTATTACATGCACTTCAACTTAAAAAACCTAATATTGGTTGTCGACTTCTTGGTTCTGAACAGTGACCGTGTGTTAACATAACTCGCATGCCTGGAGCCACAACATACATTGATGTATTCATACACGTTCAAACGTGAAGTGTTAACTGTGGTATTAATATGCTGCTGTTAGGTCCTCTAGCTTTCTCACACATCGGCTAGCAGCACGCAGACAGGGGGAAGTGTGCCAAGCGCTTTCCAGAAGTGACTGCTGTGTTTGGCGTGGCTGTGCGCCGGGTGCCTGAAAGGCCCCTTTCTTACTGCTGGCTAACACAAGGCACACGTGTGTGTGTGTGTGTGTTGCAGTGGCACCGCGTCCGTGCAGGAACATCCTAATATTAGCACTAATTGGAATAACCCCGGGCGCCGCGGAAGCGCTTGAAGGCCCGTCCCTTTCATTCGTGGCCAGCGACGGCGAGACCGCTAACGCCAGGTTGCGTCTCTGCAGGAGGAGCTATTACCAACGCGCCTCACGTCACAACCGGCCCTCGCACCGCTGTGAGTCTGGATCACTGGATCCAACATGCAGCATTCCCTCACTCGTGTGTGATGGATACAGCAAACCCAAACACACACACACACACACACACACACACACACACACACACACACACACACACACACACACACACACACACACACAGCATGACTTGATCACCTCATTTGCACTATCTGGCTCTCTCTTTCTCTCCCCCTAGCGATCCCCCCACCTCTCCCTGGGCTCATTAGCACCTCTGATGGAAGAGATGGAAGGATGGAGGGTGTTGGGCTGGGGCGGTTTGGGGGGGTGGGATGAGGGGGGTGATTGAAACCTCCGGGGGATGGTCTCCTCCCTCCTGACAGGCAGCATTTGTAAAACATTTCCCACTCTGCTGCTTGACACTGATGGTTCACAAAAGCACCACCATGATGGATGGGAGGATGGATAGATGGATATATAGCTATATATATTGATAGATAGATAGATGGATAACACACACTCACAGATAGTGCAAGTTGTGCCCACCACACCTCTTAATTTCTCGTGACAAATGAAAGCCGTGCCACCGAGCTCGCATCTCGCTGCCGGTCTGATGGACAGGCCGTCTCTTTAAATCACACGGGGACGCACTCGCATCCGGGAGGCTGCGTTTGGTGGCGAAGGCAGACTGCGGAGGGAGGAAAATGGAACAGAGCAGTCAGGACAAGGGGCGTGGCAATGGGCGTTACACCTCGGCAACATGGCATCGGTTGCTATGCAACTGGGTACCAAAGCTATTTATACACCGGCCCCCTTGTTCCCCTTTTTCCTCCCCAAGCTCCACTGTTACCGATCAGGACTGCGAGATTGGAGGCACAGCTTTGGGATGCGTACACCACACCTTCCACTGATTTGGGTTTTTGGTGGCCGATACTTTATCAAAAATTCCAACTAGTTCCAATGGATGTGTGTTTCCTCATATTTCTTAGTTCATGTCTTTACATTTGATCATGGGACACTTAAAGTGTCCATTGAAGCCCAATCAATAGATTTGTGATCTCTCGACTTTGTAGATATGACTATATGTGTCCCGCATGACTATATTAGAGCGTCCCCCATGGCAGGTTGTACTATTTATGCCACCACAGCTTTCTCTTTTAATATATTTGGGTATATTAGGCCTTTTTTTAAATGTTGCAAATGAATGATTTGGACTGCTTTATGGCAATATTATTATTTTTTAGAATCTTTGCATCATTATGATGACGCACGCACCCGATTTTAGCATTTGGTAAATTTGCCAAAACTAGGTGTCCCCATCTGGTTCTTCTATCCATAAATATTTCTCTGTGGCTTTTTCCATAAAATGTACTATACCTCAATATAGTACATAGATATCGCAGCGGATAATATTGGCCACTGCTTTCCTGAGATTAAAATTATGAATACAAGTTGTTGGGGCAAATTCATTCAAAAGAGAAGACTTTCTAATGATAAATGAAGAGGAACTACACTATTGCACAAAGAGAGGAGCTGTATGAAGCGAGATTGCCTGGAGTGACGGTTCTTGAGTCGCCGTCCGGCCCGTAGTTTGTGGCTCAGGAAGAAGTGCGTGAACCAGACCTCTGTGTTCTGCTGCTAGCGGCTCAAGGTTGCATTAGACGCTACTGGGGGCAGACCCAAATCTCAAGCCAAATTTCATGCATTGCATTGTGGGAAATGTAGGCCCCAAGTTATGACAAGGAATACGACTTCATGGAATCCAAAAAAAGAGGATGATTTTGGACCCATGTGTCCACTATGAGTCCTTCAATCTTATGGGTGTGCAACGCTACATCACAGGAGAGCTCTTTGTAACACAACAAGGTCTCTATTTTATTAGAATATATATATATAGTAGAATGAGGACCACAGCCGGCATCACTTCCTGGTTGCTTTATAAGGCGATGTACAACAAGTGCTCTGTGCCTGTTTAGTCAGTTTAGATGTAGCTCCAGTTTTACTTCAGGCCTGCAGTCACCGTGTTTTCCACCCTGACGGATCGTCACACTGGAGTGTTGATGTGGAGCCGTAAGAATGAGCCGACGACGGGTTCATTAGAGATTTATAGAAGTTAAACAACCACGTAAACGGTCACAAGTCTGACCTCGGCCATTTAAATACGTTAGTTCTGTGACCCCGAACTCATCCGCCGCCCTTCATCGTCTCCTCTCGCTGTGACGAGGAACGAGTTCTCCTCTTAACAACCTGCCGAGCGTAGTCCTCCCTCAAGAGGCGCCTCGAGAACACGCAGCCGCCAATCCATTCATTTCCTCTTATTTTAAACCCTGAACTTTATTAACTCTCGTCCGTGTTGTTGCTCTGCGTCAGCGAGCTGAGAAACCAGCCAGACAATGGATGTGATTGAGAGGCGAAATAGATGACATTATTGAATTTTAATCACATCTTTTCCACGGCGGCGTCGAACACGGCAATTACCTGGCTACAAGACGTGTGTGTGTGTGTGTGTGTGTGTGTGTGTGTGGGTGTGGGGGGGGGAAGGGTTTGGAGCGCAAGGCAGACGACTGGCTCATCAGGTTCTCACAGCGGCTGAAAGAAGGTCGTAAGTGGCTATCAGCGCACCCAACCCTGTCTGGATGGATCCCTCCTGTCGCAGCGTGGCGAGCTCCTTCCATATGGAGAGGGGCCTAATTATCCCCCAGCAATGGCTGAATCAACATTTGATTATATCCTCCCTAAGGCTGCTCTAAAGGACTCTATTCAAAGGACACTTTTATGTCGTCTCTCGCTCATAATCAAGAATGGCTGTTATTTGCTAATGATGAGTTTTAATTTCTTCTTTCTTTTCTTTTTTAACACAACCTCCCCCCGACGCTGTGCAGCAGACGTCTGACATATGTGCTGGTTTATGCCCTCGAGTGCTCCGAGTTTGACTTGGAAGGTTTTTAAACCAAATCTCCTCTTTTTTGTTATGATTCACAGTAATTTATTCTTTTAAGTTGTCGACTCAGTTAATATATCAGTTGAATGAACTGTGGTGATCCCTGAGGAGCTGTTTTGCATATTTAAGTCAAATACAAAAACTAAACGAGACTCCACAATGTGAATATTGCCTTTTATTGACTAAATACATGTTTTTCACCCATTTCTTTGCTAAAGGGATGCCATTAAACTCACAAATCCTTTGTCCCTGATTGATTTATTTTGTGGTCAGCACACCTGTACGTGATGCTGCGAATGAGTTTTCCAACCTGCATATTTCACCAGTGTAAAAACAATGAAAAGGTTTCTGTCAAAAAGCTCTCTAACCGTCAAGCCTCGGGAACACCTCTCTTAAAAGCTGTTGAGAGAGAAAAGAAAGAGCAGTGATTTTTAAATGTAGTTCTATTTTTTTCTTTCTGTTTCATAGCCAGCGGAACTTGGCAGAAATCACTGAGTTGATCCACACGGCGTTCCTGGTGCATCGTGGGATCGTCGACCTGAAAGGGTGGACGGACTCGGACGGCTCGCTGAAGGACATGGAGTTTGGGAACAAGATGGCGGTCCTGAGCGGCGACTTCCTGCTGGCAAACGCTTGTACCGGACTCGCCCAACTGAACAACACCAAGGTACCCCGTCTGACCGGACATCAGTGATGAACGCCGTCGTCTTAACACGAGCTCCCGGCTGCCCTTACGGCATCAGTGTTGGTTCCGTTGAACTCGACATCTCATGCCTGCAATGATTATATATTGCGCAGTCACGCAGTGTGGAATTCGTGGAATATTCTCCCTTTTGAGAGGTATTTTCACCTGCAGTGCAAACGTCCTCTGCAACCAATCCTGCAGTACCTGGGTTTTTATTTTGTCTGAATCTCTGGTGCTCAGCATGCATCAGTGCACGATCTTAACAGCGTAGCCCGGTGTTACCCAACTCTGGCGGCCGCGAGATAAACCTGAGGGGACCGCGAGATGATCAGCGAGATTAGCCTGTTGGAAGACCTCTGAATTAGCACCCGCCACACATCCAAATCAGTCTGCAGCTCAAACAGGTCTGGTGTTCTCTGCTGTTTCTCCTACTTGGAGAATAGCGTGGATGAGATTGAACCACCCTTCTATTAGAAAAACGTTCCCCAATCAGAGTTCAGTAGGTGGGAGTAGGAAAGGGGACGCCATTTTTGCTACATTGCTAGCTAGCGCCCTGGCTTAAGTATTAATAAAAGTGCAGATGACCTTGACACAGCTGCACAAGTTTATAAGGATTACATTAATATCAACTCCTAAATCCACATATGACCACCAATGGCGCAACGGGGCAAAGTTTTTTTAGAATCGGGTATCAGGTTTGTCGGTTCTGTGGGCAGCATGATTCACATTTCATGCAATCAACAGTTTGCAGCCATCGTAACGAGCGAAGCAAATGTTTTACGCATCTGTTCGAGCTGTTTCAGGCTCGTCAGCTTGGTCGTCATGCTGCAGCCTCTTTCAGGTCCGGATCGCACGGACCGCGTCAAAGTGACTGACTCGGAGCAGCTGTCAATCACAGGTGTCACTCGTTGACGAGGCGCATCGGGCTGAGACGATGTGTTCTGCTGAGTCACACAGAATCACGGAAGAAGAAAGAAAACTACAAACGGCAACTTCCGTGTCAACTGACGCATCAGCGATCACTCGCTGATGCGTCAGGGCGAAGCTCGAGCCACGGGGTGAAGCTCATCCTCACACCGTTCTTAGTGTGTTTCCCACTGCCAATGTAAAACACAGCAGTGCTCTCAGACGCCGGGCCCTTGCAGCATCCTGCTTATTGAGTTTTCAGCGTTGGACGCGGCGTGTGGCGGTGGTCTCGTAAGTGCACCACAGATCATATCTGCTCCGTGGCCTGGTAACCCCTCGCTGACAGATGCTGTCACCGCGCCGCTCTGTCGGAATGCGGTTTGCCCGAGCGGATCAAAATAACCGTCTCTCCCACTTGTGCCGTGAGCCCCACCCGGCCCTTATCGCCTTCCCTGCAGCCTCTTATTCAGCAGGCGAGGCTGGGTTCATGTGGCAGCAAAGAGACACCCTCCCACAATATGATGTAAGCGGCATCCGTGTGTGTGCGTGTGTGTGTGTGTGTGTGTGTGTGGTGGGTGGATAGCAGGAGGTACGAGCAACCAACATTTCCTTTTTATAAATGAAAGATTATGTGAAAGAAGGTGTGCCGTTTCCTTTGCAGCGCTAATCAGCTTTCATTAGGATTTGTCCTAACAGTCTTATGAGCGATAATTGTCAATCTGTGTCTGTGCAGCAAATTACAGTAATAATATAATAATAATAGTTGATGCTGTTGTTTCCCTGGAAAGATGGAGAAGAAACAACGACGCTGGGAACGAAGCGAGGAAAAAGCTGCTGATGACTCGAGCTGATGAGGATTTAATTGCATTAAGCGGTCATGTCGGCAATCGGTTGAATCTGAGTTTTGGAGCGACCTGTCGTCCCGACAGCGATGCGCCAAAATCACCACACCACAAAAACATCCCCCAAAGTGGACTTTTTCCTTCTTTTTTTAAGGGTAATGAGGTGGACATCCGATAGCCGGCAGTTACTCGTGTTGGAAAAGGTTCGCAAAACAAAATGAACGGAGGGAAAACCTCAGGATGCCTGATGCTCATGTTTGGCTGTGTTTTTGTGAAAGCTTTATAAGACGGGGTATTAGATAACCTGACCGTAATAATATGCCCATCACATCATACTGCGCTAAAGTTACACCAGTGGGATTTTTTCTTACCTGTTGGGAAGATTATTTGGCAGTTCATGTTGACTTCTGACCACGATTTATCTGTAGATGTGATTTACCTCAAGAAACTTTGAAGTCTTGGAAATTGAGATCTTGGAAAGATTCACACAGCATCATCCATATGTTGTGCCTGTCTGCATAAATTGAGGAGACAAACTCTCCTACTGGCTCAATCAATCAAGAGGAGGTTTGACATGCGGTAGCTAGCATGGTAATAAAGACCACCCTCTGATGGGAGCCATCAATTCAGGAGTTAAAGGTGACAATAGACTTTGATTTTATTTAAAAAATTTATTTATTTTGTCTTTTAGTCTGGGGTGAAGCTCCAAAACAACACTACATTTCCCATGATGCAGCTAGAAATCATCTATCATAAGACCCGCCCCTTTCTCCTAAATGCCATTTCAAACCCTGCACCTCCAATTTGTAAAATAAATTAAAAAATCATCAGGGTTATTGTTCTTTTAAAACATGTTTTCAAAGGCCGGCAGAATAATAAAGCTTTCTCTGCAGGCTGGCTAGTCCTCCTCATGATGAGTAAAGTGCTCTTTTAAACACGGCATCCATCCTGGTTTAGCTACTCCAACACAAACAACACATAGGTAGTCTGCTATGCGTCTATTTATAACTCCGTCAGCTCCAAAGTGCGCTAAGTTTTTGTGTGTGGTCATCGCCCCACATCGTCTTCCTCCACAGGACCGCGGGTCAGTAGCTCTCACAGCTTTCCAAGTTTCCTCATAACCCAGCTTTTCTTTTCTTAAAGTGAGTGAGAGCGATGGAGATCATGTGTCGTGGCCTTGAGAGGAAACCTCTGCCGCTACTTGTATAAACTGTAAAGTAATCTCACCGCGGGGCTCCGGTTTCTCCCTCCCCTTGCAGACCTGTCGGCAAAACACGATCTGGCTGGATTTGGGAATGGAGTAAGTGGGAGGCAGGGGGAGAGCTTATCTGATACTTTCCAAAAAAAGACCCCCGCTGGCCCCCGCTTCCCAAGGCAGGCAGAGACACCACATCTGGTAATACTGTAGGCACATTGTCCTTCCAGGTCTGTGGGCGAAAGCTCGGGTTTCCTCAATATTTTCCCCCGGTGGATTGGGTTACCCAAAGGGCACCGCGAGCCAGCCAGCGTCACCAGACTTTTCTGATGAACCAAGGATGTCTGGGATGAGCTGAAGGAGCTCTAAATTTAACCTCATTCATCTGGACCGCACCGGCGCGGCTGTGAATGGAGGACGGAGAGACCGGCCTTCGCCGCGTCAATGGATCCAGCTTTTGAATGATCCTTTGAAAAAGATGCAGCTTCTCCTCCGGCGGTTGATAAAGGGGCCCGCTGTGTTTCCATACGCTGGAAATGTAGTCATGCATGCCCCCTGCAAGAGGAGAGGAGCAACTGCAGTCTGAAACCTACATTTTTATCTAATCTTTTTGAAATGTATATTTTTTTTAAAGGTAGGAAGTTATATATTATCGCATGTCGTTTTTTTTTATATTGACTCGTACTGAAAATAGAGAAGAAGTGGTTCTTTCTCATTTTTCACTTTTCCATCTCTCTCTATGTGCCTCTTCCGCAGAAAACCACCAATGTATAGATAGATAGACACCAGATTAATATTACAAATCTGCAATGAGGAGAAAAAAATGTGATGAAAGAGTCAGATCAACTCCTTCAACCCCGTTAACCTCTCTGCTCTCTGGACTCATTCGGTCTCGCCGTCTGCTCTTTTAGCTCCATTGTAGGTCTCCATCATCAGCACTATATATAAATATAAATATATATATAAATACAGAGTCTAATGAACGAAGGAGAGCCTGGATCTGCGTCCCCGGCAGGTCACCTGGTTTCCAACCCTCGTCTCACCTCCGACTTCTTCGCCAAACCAGCTGTTCAGATGAGAGCGCTGATGGCCTCAATCAGGGGAAAATGTGTTTGGGTTTTTTCAATTTACAAATGTCACGGATGAACTGAGCAGCGTGTCGGTTTTGATCGACCTCATTCACGTCTACATTCTCAGGAGTTTAATCGAGGCTGTTAGCCAGAGTGATTCATAACGAGGGAGAAGGTTATCGGTTCGGTGCCCGAGTCCAAGGACACTTCAACGGGACACCCGGCGGTTAGCATGTGGACCGTCGAGCCGATCGATCCCATTATTTAGCTGCGTCTCACAGGTGTGTGTAAGTGTCCTGTCGTTGGATGTTCTGATAATGCATGAAGATTTTAATTAACGTATTGTCATGTTTTTAATCTGCCTGGCAGGTCGTTGAGCTGATCTCGAGTGCCATCGGTGATGTGGTTCAAGGAATCTACAGTGAGAATTCCAGTAATACTGAGGTAAAGCATGTGTGAGTGTTTCTATGAAGACAAAGCATTGGAATTGGAAATTGTCCCTTAAAACAATAGAATGATCCAAAATGTATGACTTGAGATGAAGAATGAAGGTAAATCCATTTATATCATTCATACATACTACAGAAATGTAGATTTCTGTTTTTTTTATGCATGCATTTTTTTTAAAGGTTAAAAAAACACACAGTTGCACACATCGCATCCTGCATGTCATCCTCCGGTGAAATGCTCACCAAGAGCACCACGGGTGGATTATTCCGCCCCTGAAAATAGTCCCCAAACAAATGTTGGACTGACTTGTTTTTCGTAACATTTGCTAGAAACTGCAGTGCCCATCTGTGTAGAGGAGACTTGCTGATCCTTTTGGAGACCGCGGTGCATTCTCGTGAAGGCCATGTCAACGCCTTGTGCAACTTTTATTTAGCACAACTGTCCACTTGTGCTTAAGGATAAACTGAATTAGAAACCTCACGATACACATTTACAACGTGAACCGCCACCGTTTCCCTCAAACCACGTTTCAATTCTGACCTCTAGGAAACACTCGCGGATTAATGAACATGGATTCACTTTTTCTCCACCATCCGGTCTTCCATACGCGCATAACGAAGGTCCTCTGTTCGTCCCGCAGGAGAGCAGTCCCGGCGTGGACGTGGCGGCGTGGGAGGAGCACGCCTTCCTGTCGCACGGGGCGCTGCTGGCCAAGAGCTGCCAAGCGGCGATGGAGCTCGCCAAACACGACAAGGGCTCTCAAAGATCGGCCTTCAAGTACGGAAAGCACATATCGCTTGGCCACAAAGTAAGTCTGATCGCATCGTCCCACGCGGCCAACAGCAGGGAAATTTGTCTTTAGGCGGACAAATCAATGGCGGTCAACTTCCACAACGGCGGGCTACTTTTCGAGGAAGTCGCAGATTCGTTTATAGGCCCAAAAAAAACGTCTTTTTTAAATCGCCTTCTTGCAATGAGTGATGGGTAACCACTACAACTTAACATTCATTGCCTGTACCGCAGTTTTACAGGAGGCAGCAGTATCTAAACAGTTCCCTCTTCTTATTTTTACTTTCACAATATAAGTTTGTCCTCACAGTAAGTAAACGCTTCACATTGGAGCGGATTTTCATTCAAAAGACATGTGGGGTGGGAAAACAACCTGCCAGCTTGGAGCCGTTTTTTTATACTCTTCTGTCAGTAATTGACATTTAACGGTCTTTTTCTACTGACAACTATATATATATATATATATATATATATATATATATAATATATATATATATATATATATATATAGTGCAGCTGTGGTTCCCTGCAGCCGCCGGTCTGCGGCCTCCAGTGGCTACAAGGACCCTCAGCATGAGCCGGACCCTCAGCGAGCGCTTCAAAGGACGACCGGTCCTCTTCCTCTTCCTCTTCCTCATCCTCATCCGGCTCGCCGCTCATTAGCAGAGTCGGTGGGCAGAGAGCGCGCTCGCTTGTTGGCGCTCTCGCCGCCGGGCTGGTTTAATTGGCGCCCGAGAGTCACAAAGTATGATTGCCGCCTCATTGGCTGATGTGTTCTGTCTCTCTCCCCCCCCCCCGTCCCCCCTGCAGCTGAACTCTGACCTGCAACCGTTTGTGAAGAGCGGCGCGGGAGAGACGGCGTCGTTCAGTCTGAGCGCCGCCCCGGTGGTTTTCCACCGTCAGATCGTGGGCCAGGAGAGGTGGCGTCAGCAGCTGCAGCAGGTACTGCTGGGTGGAGGTTGTGGTGATTGCAGACATTACTTTCAACAACAACCCCCCTCCCACTCTTGCGCTTCATAATTGCCTGACATTTTTTCTACAGATAGAATCTGTGAGATTTATTAATTAATAGTTGAATGGTGCAGCATTACTCAATGCGAGTGACCTGGACTTCCAAGACACTTTGGCCTTGAACATCTTTTAGAGGGTTTTAGCGAACGGACCTAACAAGCACCTAATTAATTACTGTAATAATTTGTTTGATCCGACTCGCACTTTTCTTTGCTTATTGAAAATGGTTCACCTCCAGGAGAAAGACTTGTTGGGCGTTGGAGACGCTCTGCAGCAACAGGATTTAAGACGAGTCAGAAATTCTTGACCTGACAAGTTTTAAGTTTCATCGAATGATATCTTTTTGTAAAACAGTTGTTGATCACAATGTTAAGGCAACCGTTCTTTCTCTTTTCTTTTCAAGGCAACAACACTGAGAAACCAGCTGGATTACTCAAAGGTAAGCCCACCGGTTACATCCCCTGTTCAGAATGCAGCGACCTCCGGGTTCCACCTGTCATTCTTCACCTGTTTGCTCACCGGCGCGGCAGCCGGTCGGAGAGAAGTAACCATAACGGAGACACCAGCCTCCCAAAGTCAATGTGAAGGGAGGACGGAGGGCCGACGGGGGTGCGAGAAGAGCCCGGAGCTCCAGAGGAGGGGTCTGGTGGTGTCGTGGGGGTTATCTGGTCCCGTCTGAAACCAGAGCAGGAAGCATCGGTTACCGAGGACTATTTGCGGAGGAGACACTCAGGCTCTGAGACAGTGGCATTGTGAGAGAATCTCCTTCAGCAGACCTGTCGAGAAAGGGGACATGGGGAGAAGTTTGAGGGGAAGGAGAGACGAGGGGACACGAGGAGGAAAGCTGAGAGCAGGACAGCAGGGGGAGGGATGTGATTTCTTTTCTGTTTTTTTGAGGGGGAGGAAAGAGAAAGACCTTGGCGGGCGTCAAACTTTGCTTTGATTCAGCATAAAGATGGGAGCACGTCATTACAGGAACTTTGAGAACTTTTCTGGCATTTACATTGAGTTAGCATTACATCCCATTAACTCTGATCAATCATTTAATACTCACAGAAACTCACGTTATACTGGTTTGCACTCTAACAAGCCCGAATAAACTTTTTTTTTTAAATAAAATTGATTGAAGGATCAAAGGAGAGTCCACATTGGGTCGAAGTGAATATTATTTAAAGACATCAATATTTTTTTGCACTTATAATACAAGAAAATGTCTTCCAGCATCTTCAACCCATTCACTGACATATAATGATAAGTCTGTGTGGGAAAGAAATGACTCAAACAAAGACAAAAATATAGAAACGTAAAGGACCTGCTGGCTATATACATATATATGTTTTTCTGAATATTGATTGGAGCAAAATGCACAAGATGGAACAATATTACTAAGAGTAACAATACTAAGAGTTACCATGGAGTTGATGCAGAACAAAGCCGGGTTAACGGATAAGACGGTAAAAATAATCTGTTCTAAATTGAATAAGCAGCCAGTGTTTTTTAAAGAAGGAACGCCTGCGGGGATTTCCACCTCGGAAATTCATGAGTTATTACGCCTCCAGCAAAAAGATGTCCCGACACTCCAGCAGTAAGACACGGGGAGACGCCCAAACTCACTCTGTCTGAATACTTAAGGTGTGTGTGTGTGTGTGTGTGTGTGTGTGTGTGTGTGTGTGTGTGTGTGTGTGTGTGTGTGTGTGAGTGTGTGTGTGTGTGTGTGTGTGTGTGTGTGTCCGTCCCAGGCCTTTCTGTACACACCTATGGTGCACTCTCACAGAGACTTTCTCCAAATGATCAAGTAGTCTTTTTGATATTTCATTTAAACTCACAGTTTTTTATTTTTAAAGAAAGGCGGGAGAAAAAAAAGCGTATTGGTATTGAAATCAATCACAGATTTAGTCGCGCTGGAAAGAAACTATTGACACCGCCGGGTGAGCAGGACATTTTAATTTCCCCGCTCCGCACTTCGGTTCAACGTATTACCTACAAGCTGTCTGTGCAGAGCTCCTGTGATCCGGTGCCATAATTAGGAGACGAAGAAAAGACAGGAGAGGCTGCGTACATTTCTCCTCACCGTCAGAAATGGCCAGGCAATTATTATTTATTTATTTTAAGATCTAACTCGCAGCGATGAGTCTGAAATGTTCCCCTTGTAGTTAAATGCAGTAAGCTGCCTCCAGTGGTGCCGGGGGCCGCTTCATGATTGTGTTATACAAAGTCATTTCTGTTTTTATTCTTTTCTTTGCACCAACTTCGCCGCGGCTCTCGACAGTTTGCCGCGGTTCAGCGGCCGGGCGGCACAACGGCAGCGTCCCCAACGTGACGGGCTAACGTGTGTTCTCATCCCCTCTGGCAGCTTCTGGCGGCGGTGAAGTCGGAGAAAGGCGTGAGCTCGGCGGTGGACTTATGCTGTTTCCATGGCAACAGGGCTCTGGAGGCCATCCAGGCTTTCCCCTCCTCCGAGGCTCGATCCGCCCTGGAGAACATCGCCTCCGCCGTCAACAAATTTTGACCTGGACACACACACACACACACACACACACACACACAGAGTGTCTTTGTCTGCAGAGGCAAGGAGACGAGAACCACTGAGCAGTTGAGACAAATCAACTTCTCGCGTCAGGAGAAGCTGCTGCTGGATGACAGTGCAACGCAATGGCTGTGCCCATAAATGGTCACCATTAAAAAGAATAAAAGCACATTACTTCAGCATCATGTCATGCATTGTGCTGCGCGCCAATCTTTTCCCCGCGGAGAAAACATCACGCCAAGCTGTATTTAAATAAAAAAATGCCAGTTTTATCACCACCTTGCTTATCAGCGGAGGCAAATTCAAGATGTTCCGTGGATCTGTCGTTCACCTGGAAAATGTGCCATGAATGGCAAACGATGCGCCAAGCAGCGTGCAAACTTGAGCTTTTTTTAAACCCAGGTTCTGTGGTGTGCAGTGACAAGCTTGGGGCTCGTCACTGCACACCTCAGATGGCGCTGCCGCCACATAGCTGCTGGATGTAGTGGGTGTTTGCCAGACTGAAAAAGAGCAGCTCCAATCCGGTTGTAAAAATGTCCCAAAGTCATGTTCTACCAGGTATGTGAGGCTACTGATAAGCACAGCGCAAATGGAGTTTGGCGTGATATTCGCTCCACGTGAGGGAGGCGCATGAACCGGGAGTAATGTCATCCATGTTACCTTATTATGTGCGTCGTCTCCATCCCCGTGTATGTGATCCAAGTCGACCCAGGGGCGGGGAAAGGTCACGCAGTCTCTCCCCTTGGCCCAGAACAGCCAGCGCATTGAAGCTCCGCCAAGCAGTAATTATTAATGAAGAGACCTGAGCAAATGGACAGGAAATGCAGAGGTATTGATTGGGCCGGCTGCCCTGCTCCAAGCCCTACAGGCTGGCGCCAGCCTGGTGGCCTGTGGTTTCCCAGGCTGCTGTCTGCAGAGGAGCAGGGACGGGTGGGGACGGGTGGGGACGGGTGGGGGGCGGCACAGCAGCCAAGGTGTGAAACCAGGCCACCGCTGGCAGCTGTCTGTCACACCTAGGCCTCACCTGAAGGACGGAGCACCGGAGGAGAGGACTAAGCTAACGGAGGGTTCTGTTGTAAGAGAGAACGTTGGAGCGGTGGAGCATGTGCCGCCTAGCTAGGAGCTGCTTGTTGCGCAAGTAACGGTTCAGTGTGGAATTAGTTTTCAGTTTGGTGAGTTGGTTTCATCGGGAACGTCGCAATTAGTTGCAGTTGCAACTCCTCCCGGTGACACACGTATGGTTTTAGCCATGCTAGCGATGTGGCTCTAGAGTCCACCTCCACTGCATCACATGGATTTATTTTCATGCAACATTCTCAGTCCCCAGAGGATGAACCCTGCCCACGCTGGTGCAGCTGTGCTTTGCGTTTAGCGCTAATTGGCTAACGCTAAACTCTGTTGGTGAGTGTGATGAAACATTATAGAGACTTAACGTTAGCATGTTAGCCCTGTGCGTTTGAGCACGTTAGCATGCCGGCGTCGACCAGAGCTCTTAGGTCTCGGTCGTTTGATGCTTTTCCTTCCCCAAATACAACTTTGATCAAAAATGTGCGGTTTAAGTTGCATACAAGCTGCGCCACGGAAAACACATTTTGGTTCTGACCCATCTGTAAATCAATGATTCTTAGCTTGAAAAAATATTTTGATATTCACTGGGGGTATTGCTATTTTTCAAGACTTGTCAAGACCCACTTTTTTTTATTCAAAAACTATGTGGCGTGAACTATTTGGAAAACAAGCTCCTGTCTGTTGCTGGGTCGTCCGTCCACTTCCTCTCCTGTTTTTGGTTTTCCGCTTCCTGGGTACAATGAGCTGCAGCGTGTGCCAGGGAAGGCCTCCGGCTCCTCATGAAATATGTATCCTCGCCATGAGGAGACATGAGGAACGTAACATGGAAAGTTAAAAGGACCAAACAAGGAAGGAGGCCGGGCGCTGCCAGAATGACAAATATAGTTACCAAACAGAACTTCTTTTTTCAAAGGGGTGCGGTCTGGCCTAAGCAATGAAGCTGTTGCGTTGACGCTCCCATTAGAAATCAACCAGGCGCTGCCAAAGCGGATTTGATGGGACCAGTTGTTTTTTTGTGTTGCTTTTTTTCGACTTCAAGAAGGAAAGCACAGTTCTTCAAGATAAATATTTAATGTAGAACAGAAATTGTAGCCTTTTTTCCCCTTCTTCTCTGACAGCATCGTCAGTGCCAGCATTAATCTCTTTATATCTCCTGCGTCGCCAAACGAAGAGGGAGGAGGGATCCGTCAGCTCGGTGTCCTGCGCAGCAGAAACCAGACTCTGTGTTTGCTTACAGTTCCCAGTTTGAGAGTCTTGGGTTTCGTGAAAGCAAGAGTTGGCGCGACTATAAGTTTACATGCACAACATGACGCGGGCAACAGCGGCCTAGTGTGCCCCGGCCCAGACGATGAGTGGTGTAATTACAGCAGGGTCCAGTGGAGAGAGTCGGTCAGCGTGGATTCCATGACACGCACATGCAAACACAGCCGGGGAGGCTGGAGCGTTCAGCATAAGGATGCAGTGTTCTGTTGCGTCGACAAGGAGGCAACGCGGTGAGGATTGAGATCGATGGCCCACTGGTGGAAGTACTGCAATATTTATAGTATTACAAACTGAGTGTCTGCTGTATTCCAGCTTTTCTTCATTGTACACACACACAAAATATACATATGCACACAATTCTAGAAACTTGAAGCTTGTGTATCAACAAGTAGACTTAAATAGAAACGCTAAATGACCCACAACTGATATTCTGGAACTATTCTGTAATTCGAGTATTCCTTTTTCTATGAAAGAGTCAGAGTTACAAGGGTTGCATTTGGTACTGTCAGGAATGCTACAAAGTGGAAACAGAGTTACATTATCTCAGATCAGGTCGGCTGAAAAGCTCTGACAAATCTTGCAATTGAAATTTTTGCCATTTTCTTTTCTTTGTAAACTCTCATAACGGTACCAACATCTGATAAAGCGCTCTTCTTATTCATGTTTCAGACTAACGAACACACTATTGTGCAGCTACATTTGGGATTAGCAAATCAGATTTCTTAAAGGTGTTCCAGTCTGGTATCACATTGGTAATCTCGGTCGTTATGCCTCGCCTGCCTGGCTGCAACACAGACTCTTTCCTCTGTTGAGGAACTGGACTCTGAGCGTTCTTTGTTGGCCAACTCCAAAGCTAGAGTTGTTTAATGTGCACACGGGGCCTCTGGGACGCTCGTCCACCCCTGGTGTAGACCTCACGCTGCACCACCATGAAAGGTGGTTGGATGGATGACACTGTCAAATATTTAAATCCCAACTACAATTGGTAACACGCTTTTTGTTTCAGTGCCACTGCCAAGTTACCTGAGGCACAGGCTTTTTTTGGAAAATTGTTTTTTTGTATTTGTTCGAGTCATTGTCAGCAATGATCCAGGAAGTCCAAGTGCTGCTGTCGTCCTTGTTGAGTGGGAACATCGGCAACTCCAGGTCAGACACGCAGCAGGAACTCAACTCCCTGGAAGCTGAAGCTGAGGCCCGAGGTTCCAGATTGCTCCGGCTGTTCTGCCGCAGGTCGGTGCAGTCGGAGACGTCTCTCTGAGGGACCGGACGTGTAGTTTTGTTGCCGATTTTATGATATAATCCCTCTTGCTAAATAGAGTGGAAAGCCTATATTATTCACTAAAGCATGCAACAAGAAAGTCCCCATGTTTTATTTGTTGGTGGTGAAGTCAGGAGCGAATCTTAATCGGGTCAACAATGGATGACATGACTGGCTACAGCAGGGTGTCCAACTCATGTTAGTGAAGGGGCCGCATGCTGCCCATTTTGATCTCAAGACCAGTAAAATCACAGCATAATAACTCATACATGATGACAATATTTCTCTGTTTAAATCATTGGTGAAGGTTCTTGGATGATAAACCCTATTTTAAGGTCTTTCTACAATAAACTAGAAACATAAAGACCACTGTTTACCTGCCTGGGCTCCTCCTCTGCAGATTCCCTCGCTTTGTGATGCGTTTGTGACGCCGCTTTCATGACGGGATCCATTTTTAACGACTTGCAACACAATGCCTCAAGGTGCAAAATACAGTGAAATGTCCAAAATCGTTATCCTCCATTTGCAGCTTTACTTTCTCCCTGAATTTCGTCACAACGCCTGTTTTTCTCCCGATCATTGATGATGCACCGTCTGTACCACTGACAGCACGGGTCCAGTCCACTCCACCCGGTCCAGTTCCACCCGGTCCAGTCTGACCCGGTCCAGTTCCACCCGGTCCAGTCCACTCCACCCGGTCCAGTTCCACCCGTCCAGCGCTTCAACGAGAGCTAACAATGTAATTCCTGTAGTGTCTGTCATGGTACCAACTCAAGGAACTCCTCGGTGACGGCAACATCTCATCAACACCACGAATGAATACGGCCAGTTGAGCAACATCTTTAGTGATGTCAGCGCTCTCATCCATTGCGACTGAAAATGCTACAAATGACTTTACTTTCTGCTTCTTTTGGCTCCAAATCTGCTGAAAGATCGGCGGAGGTCCTATCCGTCACAGTATTCCTAGTTAGGTTAATGTTGGCAAAAGCCTTTTTATTTTTTATTTTAACAGTTATCCGGCCCGCGGGCCGTATGTTGGACACCCCTGGGCTACAGTATAGATGCCAAGTTTCCTGATAATCTATGCTTCTTATTTTATTTTCTAAATGGGTTCACCCTCTCAAATTTGCCAAATTGACGAGGAGCTCCAAACTAGTTGTGAAAAATGTATTTTCTACCAAATATGTCATTAAAATCTTAATCTAAAAAAAAAAAAAGCTGTAAAAATGTTTCAATGTAGTTTGTGTGACTTTCTCTCTACAGCAGGAGATGAGGCAAGAATTCAGAATGATGTCATCTACGTTGCCCAGGAAGTTACATTTTAAATGTTTAAGATGTGTTGCTTCCATGATAATACAAACAAAAGGAAGTATTATTCCTAAAACGTTACTGACATGTGTCTGTAGCTGTTTGCAGTGGTCTGCTAGTCTTTGCGTTGCTACTTTGTCTCCGCCTGAGATATACAAGATGTACATCACATTCCTATACAGAGATAAAGCTCAGAGGCGCGTGCAGCGCGTGCATGTATCTGCGGAATGAGCCGACGTGTGAGAGTCTGAGCGCGGAGTGATATCAGCGCCACCATTCGTCTTCCTCTGAACGGCTCTCCGTAAACACCTGCTAATCCCATCACACGGTGACGGATGAGAGCCGTTCCCTCCGCGGTGGGAACGGCGCGGCCGGTTGGCCCGCCTCGACGCAGACGAGCATATTGGCCAAAAATGACACTTTAACGAGCTCTTCCCGGTGTTAAGTGCCGCGCGGCTGACCCGCGGAGCCGCGCTACACCTTCCTGCGCGCGGGGGAGAGGGGTGCACCTCCGCGCGCTTCATTGGCTGACGGATCAGACTGCCATGGAGACGGCTCATTAGTCCGATAATGAGAACCACCGCGGCCGCACGTTGTGTTGTTAGAGTGTGTGTGTGTGTGTGTGTGTGTGTGTGTGTGTGTGTGTGTGTGTGTGTGTGTGTGTGTGTGTGTGTGTGTGTGCGCGCATATGTGCATATGCAATGGCCGTTGATTAAGATAGAAGTATGGCACGGTGAGGTCATCTGTTCACATCTCACCAACTGAAACAAGAGGAAACCGGTTCACCAGCCCACACACACACACACACGTTTGCAAATCCAATTGCCCCTGGTTTGCAACAATACGGTGCAGCTCCAGATGATTGCCCTCTTAATCATCGTTTTTACTGCCACCAGCGCCAAGACAATACATTTCACAGCAATGCATTCTTTATTTAGTTTTGACTCCATAATCTTTGATACTGTGATTATTGATGTACAGACTCAAAACTTATCCATGTGCGTTTTCTCGCTTTTTTGTTAGAAAGAAGAGTACGATTGTACGGTATAAAGGTATCAAATCACGTGACAAACATGCTGAGCAACCAAATGGGATATTAATTTGTCTTTGGCATCGCATTTACAGATCATTACCTCGATTAATAAATGGTTGGGTGGAGCATGATAGGGACATCTGTAATATTTGTCGGAGACTAAGTCAAATCAGTTATCGACAGCTCTGTTAAATGTTTAGGGCACAAACGTTCTCTATAGATGCAGTGAAAGAAAACATTCTCTGGCATGAACATGTTTAATTGTGTCGGAAAAGTGAGTCACTGCCAAGTCGTTAACAATAAAATAATATCCTAATTTATTCTCCTTCGTCTAATGAGTGTAATTTAAAGTCTGTGCCATTCCCAGTGTCGCTATCCTCCTGGTTCACATGCGGCCCAGGGGCCCCAGGGTGACGGGGGGAGAGCAGAGCTCCCGCTGCTCCCGCTGCTGCTGCTGTTGCGGTCTCTGTCCACTTGAGGGCAGTGTTCGCCCACGTAATGTGGGCTTTGTACTTCAAGGTGTACAGAGATGATGAATGCACCAAGATGAGTCCCTCCTACCCACTTCTGTTTTTGCTTTATTAAACAACTTCCATGACATGAAAGTTCCGCTCCACTATTTACATGAAGTACAAACATGTAGGTAAAATGGGTTACTCTGCTATATATTATGATATACAGAAGGCTATGTTAATGGTTTAGCTGGGCTGATTCTAGCTTTTCGTATAATGTGGGCGGTTTGATTGACTGTATAACAATAAAAAAAAGAAGCTAAAACGTGTCCGCACGAGCTCATTGGTCTAGTTCTCCAGACCTCGCGTGCGTGAGGCTCAGCGTCATGACAGCTGTCAAACCCTTTCTTCTTTTTTTTTTAAACGTGGAACTATAACTATTGTTTGAACACAATAATACGAGTTTAACGTCAACATTATTTAATTTAGACGGAATAATAACTTCTTCTTTTGTTATCTTTTCTCCCCACCCGTCTCTCCACAGCTGTGCGGAAGTGACACAGCAGGCGCGCGCCCCGGTCACGTCACGCGAGAAAGCACAGAAGCCGAGCGAGAAAAAAAAAAAAAAAAAAGAAAAGAAAAGAAAAAATGATCAACAACAAGAACAACAGTTAGCTGCAGATGCAGCAGCGCGAGAGTCCGCAGGCATGTCCGACACGTCGCTGACCGTCCGGCGGGGCTGCGTGGACTCGTGAAGGTGAGCTCAAACCGCCGGTCACGCGCCTTTACCGTTAATTTAACAAGAGTCGGAGCAGGAGCGGAGGAAGGAGGAGGGGAGGACTCGTCCACGCAAACATTGCCGCGTCATTAACATTCACATATAAGATGTTGCGCCACCACATCCACGTCCCCGATGACCCGGCGCTGTCGTTCAAATGACAAGTTTGTGGCGGACTCGCATTCCCGCAGCTCGTAATGTCTCGTGTTTTGGTTCAAAGGTTCATGGGGCGGAAGAATGAGGAAGTAGCTGCCTAATAACGGCTGGAGGCGCGCGAGGAGGCAACTCTGTGCGCGCTGGCATGCGCGCAGCCTCCGGCAGTAATGCACCAGGATTATTATATTCTCTGGAAAAAGACAAATTGACTCTGTAGCTAAAGTGTTGGGCTGCAGCTGATCACACCTGTCTATAGGAGAACTATTATGGGATGTTTAGAGTCCAGACCTGTGGTGAAGAGCCTAACTTCTCCTTGATCGGTGGACTTAAATCCGGTTCTTTTTCTCAGTGAGGCGTTTGGTTAATGAAATGGAAGCAAATAGAGGAAGAACAAACATCATGAGATCTCCATTGTGATGTCTTGTGTTGTCAGACCAGCAGTCCACAGCCTAAAGGTTAGAAAAGCAAGAAAGACGTTATGAAATACTGAAGGAATAAATTGATCATAATTGTTGTCAGTTTGTTTTCTGTCAAATGACTAATCAATAACATGTACCGTTTGTTCAGCTCTACTGTCATGTGTGAGAGAGACTTCTTTACGTATATTAGACTTTTTTTTAATGACTTCATATGTTTGTGATTCACTCTTCTAGGCTATGAATTCCTCTGAGTATGGAGAAGTTTCAGAAGACGCGATGCTTGAGAACGGTAACTACTGCCGCACCGGTGTAAAATAAATAATAATAAATTTGTCACCAAAAAACAAATTCAGACATCAGTATTGTCATAATGTTCAGTACACAGTTCATCTTTCCTGTGTGTTTATGAATGAGATCCAGACAACAAGTAGCTTTTAAGAAAGGAAACGGGAATCTCATTATTTGCAGAACACAATCATGTCCAGGACGTTAAGGAGGAATCGGAGGACTTCTCTATTTGCGAGTCACCTGAAGGGCTCGGCGGAGGGCCTCCAGGTAAAGGGGGCCCTTACACAAACCAGTCCACCGGCAGCAAGAGAGCCAGACTCTCTGGCGAGGTGAGCATGACCTTCAGAGTGTACAAACACAGATCAAGGTGTCTCTTACGGTGTGTGTGTGTGTGTGTGTGTTAATGTTATTTACTCTGACCAGATGAGGCGGCACTTGATGGATGAGAGCGGCAGGCACGAGCCTCTTTGCCTCACCACAACTGGGGAGAGGAGGAATTACGTCCAGCAGAAACCCAGAGTCTCCTACAGGAAGCCTCTCTTCAGCATCTCCCACAGGATCTCGGAGAGGAGGAACACGCCGAGTCTAGAGCAGCAGGCCAGTCACGGGGCCGCCAATCAGCTCAACTTCGCCGCCGGCATCCTCGCATCCAAGCTCCAGAGTTCAGAGGGAAACGGCCCGTCGGAGACCCCCCCCGCCAGCGACGCCTTGGGCCAAGCACCGTCAACGGACACGAGCCTTTATCCGCTGATTGAGAAAATGTTTCTCATTCTCAACACCCTCAATTCAAGCATGACACAGCTGCATAGCAAAGTGGACTTGTTAACCCTTGAAGTCATGCGAATAAAGAAGCAGATAAAGCCCGCCGAGATGGGGGCGGAGTTCCAGCCTCCCCCCGAGTATCTGCTGACGAGTGACGAACTGAACCAGCTGATGGAGCAGACGTCCAACGCCGGGGAGCTCGGGTGCCGGCTGCTGGTGCATCTCTTCCCCGAGCTGTTCAAGGCCAGGGACTGTTCCCATGAATGCATGGCGAGCAAGAGAACGCTGGAGTCCCTCCATCTGCAGCTGATCCGTAACTACGTCGAGGTGTGCTACCCTTCGGTCAAGAACAACAGCGTCTGGCAGGAGGAATGCCTCCACCAGATCAATGACTTGGTCAACCGCTTCTGGGCACAGAGGGACATGGAGAGCGCTCGGCTGCTCCGGAAGCAGACAATCACAGGCGCCGCGATAAAGGCGGAGCATCCTCAAACCTACCGCTTCATCAACGAGCAGGGCCAGGAGGAGCACATCCCGTCGGATAACCAGCAAAGCGGCGGGGCTGCGGCAGACCTCGCGTTCAATACGCAAGCCACAGAGGAGCTGGACGAGTTCTCCTCGCCAGAGGACTTTGTTGTCTTTCTCATGCACCGTCTCTTCCCCGAGGTTTTCGAAGAAGGCAAAATGCCAGAAGGCTTTGGCCGCTTCAGCAGTGTGGGGCAGCTCATTCTGGACTCGGACAAGATGGAAATAATAAGGAAGTACATGGAAGCGAATTTTCCCGATGTGCCTGAGGACAGCTGGCTTCAGGTGTGCATTCAGCACATGGAGGATGCTCTGGAGGGTCCGCACAGCAGCGGCGATGGGAGTGACCCGGACAATATCAACGACGACGGCTACGACCTGGCCAGCCTTCCCGAGGATGTTTCTATTATTAAGGTTCCGGAGGTGGGAGATTACGAAAGGCCCGGTCGCAAGGCCAAAAAGTCGCTGCTCACGCCCGTGGATTTTGACAATCTCGAGGTTCCTCTTCCCGATTTCACCGTTGCCCAGGAGTACCTCTTGTCCAGTGAGCAGCTGAAGAACAACTATGAATGTAGCCTGTCCATCGGGAACTTTGCCTCTCGGCTGCTGGTGCTCATGTTCCCCGAGCTCTTCACCCACGAGAACACCCGGAAGCAGTACAACTGCAGCGGCTCTCTCGGCAAAAAGCAGCTCGACCCCGTTCGCGTGAACCTCATCCGCCACTATGTGCAGTTGGTCTACTCTCGGGCCAAGAACGACCGAGTCTGGATGCTGGAATTTGTGGGCAAGCTGGACGAGAGGTGCAGGAGGCGCGACACGGAGCAGAGGAGATCCTATCTGCAGCAGCGCAAAGTGTACGGTCACGAGTCAGAGCAGGACTTTCTTTGCCACCTGAACCAGCTGAACCCAGACAGCATGAGGGAGGATCCGGATGCTCCCGCTCTACCTCCTGAGAAAAGTAGCAAAGACTTCTGTAAAATCCCCCTGGAGGAGCTGACCGTATCCACGCCGGACTTCCCTGTACCTTCCGTCTTCCTGCTCTCAGACGCGGAGGTTCGGGAAATCGTCCAGCAGAGTCTCTCCGTTGGGAACTTTGCTGCCCGCTTGTTGGTGCGCCTCTTCCCTGAGCTCTTCACTCAGGAGAACCTGCGGCTGCAGTACAACCACTCGGGGGCCTGCAACAAGAAGCAGCTCGACCCCGTCCGCCTCCGATTGATCCGTCACTACGTGGAAGCGGTGTATCCTGTGGATAAGATGGAGGAGGTGTGGCACTACGAATGCGTGCCGAGCATCGACGAACGCTGCCGGCGGCCCAATCGCAAGAAGTGCGACATCCTCAAGAAGGCCAAGAGGTCAAGCACTGTGTCCTAGTTACCGTAGTATTCAGTTAGGCAACACTTGGTTGAAAGAAAATAATAATAATTGCACAGTATATAAGCTGAAGCCGCTTTGTTGAACTTTTTCCAAACTGTCCTATGTAGGATGAAGCCAAGCTGTTATGAGTTTCTTCAGTACTCTTCTTAGTCATCTTTTACCTTGTGACTACAGCAGTAGATGTTGTAGTTCATGTAGTCCTATTATTGTTGGATAAAACTGCTTCTATTTATGAGCCCAAACGGCCATAGCTCATCTAACAAACTTTGTCGATAAATGTTGTAGCCTTAAAAGCGATAACGATGATAGTAGCTCATAGCCTAGGCCACATATTTGCCCTATGGATAGAAATGGATCACAATGACGTGATATGTTTCCTTTGCAGTTACTGATGTAGCATTGTGCCACCACTGTTTCAATAACAATGTGCTTATGTTAAGCCTTCTTATAGAAGTTTATATTACAAAAGACAATTTAACATGACAATGGATCATGGTAACCGATTTCTAATAAAATCACAGCTATGAATATGACACATGGTTGGACTGTTTTACGTAATGGCATCAACGCGTTCCTGTTGAGGCCTCTAAACTGGCCTCGTTGGATACCGATGCAGTTTGACACCCAGAGGATTCAAAAGGTGACCCTTCCCCGATACCTCCCCCAACAAGTTGTGTACTGCGCAACATAAATAGTGCTTCTACTCGTTTTAGCCTCGACAACGAAATGGAAAGAGTAGCCAAACGTACCACAAAGCTAATGATTCTGATGAACTTGCAAGAAAATGTCAAGCGCTCTCCATCAGCTGACTCATTAGGACAAAGATCTCAAAATGTCAAAGTGCACCTTTTATTGGAGGAGTCACACAGTATAGTGGGGAAAGGTAAACACTCTAAATATTTCTCCCAACCAGCTTTGGAATATCTACAACCACTGACAACTGTTAACCTTTACAATCCATTAGAGATCCGACTTCTTGGAGAACATTCAACGCCACTCATTTGGTCGAATTAATTTCTCCGGCTGCGGTCGCCTTCACTGGCAAATGAGGTCCCAGTCACCACTGTCCTGTTCAGAGTTCATGTCTTAATGGCCTCATCTGTGGAAAGTTCTACACTTTTCCAGCGCCTGATGGCGACCTTGTACTTTTCTGTGTTATTGGATTGGCCCAAAACCTTCTGGAGGATGACTCTCATCAGAGTGGCCGTGTTTGTCTCCCAGTTCTCCGACAGCACCAAGTCCAAGGTGTCCCCGACTTTCACCTGAATACAGACGCAGTAGAAGTAGATGAGAAAAGAGGATAGAGTGAGAATTTGTGGCGGGCATGTGTAGCTTGCAATTGAACACGACTCACCGTTTTACTTTTCTTGATGAGTTTCTGTCCGTTTAGCCTGAGCTGGTTTTTGTAGAAGGCGTCCTCAATTTTACTGTTATAAGACAAAAGGAAAGGGGTTTAAAGGCCCTGCTGTTTACAAGTTACATTTTAACATGTGCATGCTACAAAGGTCACCCAAATCCCATCAGTTATTCCTGCAGGAGACTGAAACGCCACAAGTAGCACACCATGGGAAACTAAAACCATGACAAAAAACAAATGTGTTGTATTATTACTGCCTGATATCTGTTTGTTGGGGGAAACTGGTTGGGAATTCACCAGTCTAGCGCTTGTTTCTTTACTTTAAGCAGACTATGAAGAAAAAAAATGGCATTCAAAGCTGTGAAGGCGGCCAACAGGAAGCGACTCACTTGCGTGACATGTCCAGGCCAGCTTTCATAACGACGTCGTACCGAAAGGACGGCACGTATTTCTCCATGTCTTTATAGTCCTTTGGTAGATTTGGGTTCTCACCCGCCTCGTCTTCATAGTCGCTCTCCTCGGGGTCTTTCTTATCCTCATCATCCTCGTCCTCCTGCGCTGTCCTTGCAGCGTCTTTCTTCTTGTTGCTTTTAAACCTTGGATGGTGAACTGACCAGCCCCTGGCAGCGTCTCTGCCAAGTAGAGCGGGCCGGTGACAGCCGAGCGCGGGGAGAGCCGAGCAGCCCCACAGCTGGCGCGTGTGGATGGTCCTGGGACACCATTCAGTCTGCCTCGGTCCATACCCAGCAGACAGCAGGTGGCGGGGGTTCAACCGACCGAGCTGCCTCATGGCAAGCGCCTGCACCACCAAACTCTGCATGTTGGCGCTCCACCCAGTCACTAGAGGAAAACATGAACGATTAGGAAGCATTGTGGGAAGGTTCTGATCTCTTTGTGACAAATTTAAGTATAAATGATTGTAGGTATATTAACAATATCCATTAACAGACTGAATTCACTGAAATTTAGAAAAATATGCATTCAGTATCAAGACTTGAGAATAACTGAGTTATTGCCATCAGGAATATATTTATATATCTATAAATCATCTCAATAATTTGTCAACTGATGTTATGAAGGTTCAAGAATAAACTGATCAAGACCAATATTTTGGATTTACTTTTCAATCATGGCTTATTTCCCTATTCATAGTAACAATCGTGTTGGATAGGTCTTTTCTTGTTTGATTGCTAAAGTGCCTTTTAAAGAGTCAGGTTAGTAGATGTACCTTCAAAATAAAAGCCTTGTTTTATTTCTAGTCCCAGTGTGCGACGCTCATGTGCTAATATATTTTACATTTAACACTGGTCAGAGTATATTCTGAAAAAAACAATATAACGCAGAATACACAATTTGAGATTGACGTATTTTAAATTGCGTTTGTGGATTTCCCCGGAAGTGGTGTTTTGTATGTTTTGCTTAAAACGTTACTCAACACGAGCCGACAACAAACATCTAACGTTATAGGAAGAAGTCATCACAGTTCAGACATATTGTATTTTGTGCTTCAACATAAGTCGCTGTCTGTGTACCGTTATGCAAAGGACGTCTCTCCTCGAGTGAGCGTGACATTTTCAGGCTTTAGTAGAAACCGAGGTGAGCAGAGAGCTAGCTAGCTTAAACGTTACTCTTCTTCATTAGGCTCGTGGACTCATTATTACAGGTCACGTGCAACTCTCCACGGGCTTGCCAGTTAATACACAGCATTGCTTGTGTTTACTTTGTTGCAAAATGCTAAATATAAAGTTGTGAACACTCGATGATTACTTGGTAGTCCACTCACCTATGGAATAACCTTTCAATACCCGTTACAGCAGTTCGTCGGCACTTCTGACTGGGTTACTTGTTTACCAGCCGTGTGGGAGTGCTGCCACCTACCGCCCGGGAGTGGAACGACATGACGGGGCTGAGCTGATGATGGAGCGCCAAACCACATTGGGGATTTTTCTTCTTCTTCTGTTTCTTCTTCTTCTTCTTCGTCTTCTTCTTCTTCTTCTTCTTCTTCTTCTTCTGTGGTGTTTAACAGCAGCTTACATCATTTTCGTTGCATTACTGCCATCTGGTTTCAGTTAGTTTCTATGTTCCTAACTACTGAACATTCCCCATCACTCTTGTTGCTCACAGGAAGTTTGTAAAGCAGCTTCTTCCCAGATTACTAGAGCTCAACTATTATTCCTCTCAATTCCTCCAGCATGCAGCACTAAAACAGGTTGATTTTTTATGTTACGTTTGGCTTTGATTCTGCAGCGATCTTGCACATAATGTACACTTTAGAAGAAAGAAGAAAGTATCCTTTATTGATCCCCTTGGGAAAATTCTTCTCTGCATTTGACCCATCCTTAATTAAGGAGCAGTGAGCTGGCCTGTGAGGAGCAACTAGGGGTTCAGTGTCTTGCTCACGGACACTTCGACATGCAAACTATGGGGACCAAGGATCGAACCGGCTACTTAATCAGCTATATTAGTATACTATAGAAATGATCGAGCATAAGATCAAAGTTCACAAGTGAGTGTAAAGCATGAACATAAAGTGTAGTATAAATATACTGTGTATAAAGGCTCTAACTATAAAGAGTATGCATGCTGTGCCGTCCATCAACATACACATTCATGCTTTTTTAGGCCTTGTCCACAGCACACATTTTGATATGTCATGATAGTTCAAGCATGGATGCTACTAATAACATCAGCACAATGGCTCAGTTGTATTATGGTATTACGGCAGTGTGACAGTGAGCCAGCATACAATCCCATAACCCTGAAACCGAAGAATGGAACTCAGCATTTATTCGTTTTATCATCTACACCTGTGGTTTTCCTATTGGGGCATGTTCAAATATCTTCTGTGGAAACATGTTTGAGGATCCAAGCCAGCAACAATATTTTAAATATACAGTTCGCCCCAATCATTTATTGCAACGTTTATTTTTCCAGCATAAGATAAGTTGAGTACATATTTCAAAAGGTAATCAAGTTATTTATACAGCCCATTTGATTATAATGACAACAAGAACATGTTTTACATTTTATAAGAAACCGTACGTGGCCGTGTATCATTTTACGTCTGAGCATTTATGCATTTGTAAATATATCAGCTTGAATACTTTAATATTTTAGGGGAATTTACATCAACATTCAGCTTCACTACAATTCATAATGTCTAGTGTCACTTCAAGTGCATAATACTGGTGTCACCACATTATTGAAAACAATATAAGAACAAGATATAATTATCTTGGGTGCATACAATGTGTTTCTGATTTAAAAAAGTCACTATCATAAATCTGATTTGATGCCCATGTGTAAACATTAATGCATTTACATCCTTGCATATCTGCCTGTGAGCTGTAATCCAACGAGTCAGGGAGCCCAGATGAATCAAATGTCTTGGTGTGTGCTGTGCTCTTTCAATAACTCTATCTAACTCAACATGCACTGGACAGGAAATCACCTTTTGAAAGATACAAATGTAACATTAGTCTGTTTCCTATAGACACCTAATGGACGCACACTACAGTGTATCATATATGCTGGTGGTTTACATTCAGGTATGTTTTATGGTTATTACAAATAGTCTTAGGAGAAGGAAATCATGCAAATTTGAGTCAAAATAGTGACTTAGTATCCCAAAATAATAACTTAGTATCTCAGAACAATACATTTGGATCTCAAATGAATCACTTAAAATATTAATTTACAAAATATTGAGATACTCAGTCAAGATATAAAGAAAGTTTTGTATTGTTTGAGTTTATAAGTCCTTATTTTGAAATACTAATTCCATATTTTAGATACTAAGTCATTATTTTGCGATAAGTCCATATTTCAAGATACAAATTCCCTATTTTTGAGATACAAAGTCATTATTTTGATTTAACTTCTCATTTAAATGACATTCATCACAGTGTCAGAAGAGGGCTTCCATAGACATGACATCCAAATGCATTGTAGATTCAATGTAAACGTGTCCTTGTCTTTTCTGACCAGAAGATTGATGTCATAACTTTGTTTGGGGTCCGGTTGTGGCAGTAGGAAAAAAAGTCTCATGTGAGACAAAATGTACCTTCTTAATTTATCACGGATGATTCATTTTTCATAACCTGTTTTAGTTTGTTAAGGTGAAGGCTCATGTGACTACAGCATTAGTGCTCCAACCAGTTTCTAGTATCTGGGTCAGTCAAGACCAATCAGGTGTCAAACGTTACAGCAAAAATGCAACCTAAAACAAAACAAATGTACATTTCTGACTGTGAAATATGTCATCACAATTATATAATTCCAGCATCTACAGTGGAGGTTCGTTGGACAATATGTTTCAAAAACAGCAACTGTAAACATCAACATCCAAAAGAAAGGTTTGTTCCTCTCTGGAGCTGCCAGGTAGCACCAACAGTCAACAGTCAAAAAAGGAAGAAATCCATAGTAAAAAAAAAAAGAATATCAGTTACACCGAATTCTCCATCCCACAGCCTCAATAGACCAGAATGCAATGCGACCACACGACAGGTTTGCTCTGAATAAGTGGCCCACCAGTCTGAGTCTACTTCTAATGGCTGTTTTTACTCTCTTTTTGACACAGTCCACCAACACATAAACCCCACAGCTGAAAATAAGTTTAAACCTGTCTTCTGCAGTTGCCAAAAGGCCTTCTGGGGAATGCAGAAAGTCACTAACTGAAGTAGAAATACAGTAAAGGAGGCATGTTAATAGAAAAAAAGAAGAAAAAAAAGTATGTACTTCAAAAAAGTAAAGTTACAACACTTCACATAAACAATGTACATTTCCAAACATCATAGATGGGTATAACAGTGAGTGAGAGTCTCCAAGTGATCCTTTGTCTCTCTTGGATTGGAGGTTTCCGTGTTGACCAATGTGTCTTTGTGACATTTTTCATTGATATTCCTCCTTTTTATGTTTTCACTTCAGATGGTATGTATTTTCACAGTTATTGCTGTAACTATCTGATGTGTTTGTGTGACTTGAGACTTCACTGAAGGAATGACATGTTTAAACATGCTCATCTCGTCCGTGGCCTCAGGGAAAAAAGGTCTTGTGAGGTAACTGCAGCTTCAGCTACAAACGTAAGCCGCTTGTGAGACCTTAAACGCTATGGCAATGATGTAGTGTAACAGTCTTTGTCTGCTTGCTCGTCATTGGAAGCCGGACAGATGTCATTTTTCAACAAGTGTGTATCCTCGTAGGTTCAGATGCCACCATTGCTTTGTTCGCCACTCACTCATTTACGTTATTGCTTTGGTGATTCGCACATTCAGGATTCAGGCATTTGTTTCAGATCGTAAGACAATACAGCATACATCAGTGTATCTCACATTAAGACTTGTTTGCGCACTCTGGTGTCCAAAGTGTTTGTATGCTACACAAATGCCGTTATGTTTTGTCTGCATAGTCATAAGGAAGTCTCCACGCAGGAGCCATTTCTGTGGAAAGACCTGTGGTTGTGGCAGTTCTCGCTACAGTGGACGATGAGCACCGGGTAGCAGAGTGCGTCCTCGTAGTCCGGGGGTCCCTCCTCGCCTGTGCTGAGGCGCTCTGACAGACAGCGGGTGTTTTCGCTGGGGCTCTCCTGGTCGTCCAAGCTGCCGCTCCGCCAGAAGCAGCTTCGCTGGGAGCCGTGGCGCCGCGCCAAGGAGAAGCGGCTGCCGCTGAAGGGGATGCGGGAGCTGGCGCCCGTGCAGACGCTCAGGGCGCTCCTGGAGAACACCGAAGAGCAGCTGACGGCTCTGTGGCATCGCTCACAGTTCTGACGGATCCCGCTGAAGCTGGACGGGCACTGGGCCAGGTCCATCAGGCCGGCCTCGGAGTAACTGGGCACCAGTTGCTGGTTGGACCGAATGTGCCATTCCAGCTCTGTGCTGTCAATGGTGTTAACGCGAGGGATGCGGCGCCAATACGGACGGTCATCGCACGGCGTCACGGGGAGGTAATCGTGCCCGAAGAGCTTCTCAACGCGGTAGTGGACATATGCGGTGTGATACTCGGTGAAGACCCTGAGAGGCCAGGAGAAAGTGAGGAACGAGGTCAACCAGAAGACGTAGTGGGACAGGTACCAGGGGTGGCGCTCCGGGTCAGACATCACCATGACGTACTCCTTCAGGTCGATGTTCTTCAGGTGCATGCCCTCCCTGGCCTCCATGTAATCGTCAAGGCCCTCGTTGTCAGTGAAAAACCTCGCCCGCTGCGTAAGGTAGGAATTCTCGGACTCCACGTTGGCAAAACTGAAGCACTTGGTGAACCGCATCTTGGTGAGGGCGGACTTCTCCAAGCCCAGCAGCTGCTTCGACACGTCTTTGACGCCGCAGTGGCCGTAGTCAAACTCGGCCTCTGCCACGTGGGTGTTGACACGCTCGTGGTAGACCTGGGTGCTGGTGTACGCGTCTCCGTTGCGGTAGCGCGTGACCTGTCGCGTTCGGCGAACGTAGTGGTAGCTGATGGCCTTCCACCAGATGCAGGGCTTGGCCTGCTGCATCCTTTCGATGCGCTCGCAGATGCCCTCCACGTCCACTTTGTGCTGCAGCTCGTTCTTCACGTGACAGTGCCAGCACTCCACGAGGTAGACCAAGTAGAGCATGCCCAGCAGGGCCAGGGGGATGTAGATGTAGCCGTCAGAGCAGGGACTGTCATGGTACATCATGGATTTCCCTTTGAAGGCACTGTCGAAGGTGAGGCGGGTCACCTTGGTGACATGACACCAGACCATCGCCCCCATGCAGCCGTACATGAGAACGGACAGGAGCAGGCATTTCCAAAAACTCTCCCGGCATAGCGACTTGCTCAGCGATTGCTTCAGGGGTCTTTGCTGTTGAGTCAAAGCAGACAAAACAAAAGTAAAGTGATAAACAATAAATATATTATCATACCTTGTGCCACCTATACCTTTATGGCCTATAATGTTGCTTGTTGCAGTGTGATTGATCGCTGCAACATCAGCTTGAATATGGACTTTTGAAAGACTTGCGAAGAATGAAACCACAGTAGTAAAATCAAAAAAAAAGAAATTCCCTTTGTAGAGACGGTGTTCGGATAACTATAAAGTTCCTTCAGCTGTCTGGACTGCTCATGCCATTGTGAGATGAAAGACAGACCAATCACGTGTCCAATCATGAACAACGCAGGATAAACTATCACAGAATATCTCCTGTCAAACTGTCACCAAGATATCCGGCTAAATCCCTGGCAATGAATTCCCCTGCAGCGTGTTATCCCCCTGCAGCCCGCTCACACGGACCCACAAAGCCCTGCGCCAAGATCAACCGAACCAAACAGATACCAAAAAAAAAGGCGTTCGCTCCATGATGGGAAATGAAAGCCTACCTCCTCCCTGGTGTCCTCCTCCAAGACGGTGGTCGCACTGCTTTCACTCGCCGTCGCGGCCGATGCTGGAGGGGACATGGTGCCGGGGGCGGCGGTCGATAATGAACGACACGGGGCGTGGAGTGGGGAGAGGAACGAGGTTTCACCACCTTGCTCTGCAGAGAGAGACCCACTCATCCGAGACGCGCGCTACATCTGTCCCCGTTTAGAGCCGCTGCACCCCGAGAGGAAGCAGCGCGAGACGAGTCGAGGGAGGCGTGTTTGAAATGATAGGGATCTTTCTTTAAAAAATATATTATAAAAATAATACAGCGGATGCAGGGTGTCTATAGTAAAGCCCGCATCCCGCCCTCTGCTGTTCAGCTGTCAGTGCCGCAGTAACATGATGGAAGACGAGGCTGCATTAGTATAGTATACAGTCGTTACAATAAAGAAAGAAGAGGACATGCCCTGCCCCTCGGGGCCCGCCGTGTCGCCTCCATCAGGGCCCGGGTTCCGGGAGCGGCCGGGTCGCTGTCCGTGGTGCTGACCGCGGCAGGCAGGTGTGCGGGGAGATGTCGGTGCGTCGATCTGCCGCTTAAAGGGGAAGTCCACCCCGCGGAGACGGGTTGTCCGTATACAGTGGACGATGTGTGTGTTTTTGTTTGTTGCTAAGATGGAGATGAGAGCATCGAGACTTGTTGAAGTGTTGATCACGTGATCACTTTTGGAGGCGGCATTATCAGTGATTTATTGAGGCTTGCTCTTTGACTTTTGTATTTATCCCCATCAGGTCCAAATGGGTTTGAACTTATAGGGATGTTTATCAGAAAATTCCGACATGCTTATATGTATACGGATGAAAATGAGTGGCTTGAATATTACAGAATAAAATAATTAGCTGGATATTAATTTTGGGGGTGGATTTTCCCCTTGAAACCTTACAAAATAAAGTAACCATGAGTAATGCATTTAGAAATTGACAAGGCTATAATACAAAAAAAATCACATGTAAGGACACTTGTTGATCCACTTTGTCCTCATGACATGTTTGTATGATTTTAGATGCAGGGACAGGAATATCTTGTAGTTTAGTGTGTAAGTGTATAGTGGTGGAAGAGTAACTAATACTACAATTTAAAGAAAATACTCAACTACAAACAAAAGTTCTGCATTGAAAGTGTCACTGAAGTCTGAAGTACACATCAGAAAAAGTATGTAAAGTAGAGCTGAAACTCAGAGTTGATCAACAGTAAAAGAATCGACAATTGATAGATAATCTATGATGTTTGGGTTATTTTTCAGCAAAAATGCATACCAGCTTCTAAATAGTGAGTATTTGCTGCTTTCCTTTGTCATATATGATAGTAGAATCTCTTTGGGTTTTGCACTGTTAGTTGGACGAAGGACATTTAAATACCTTGGCCTTTAAGGAATTGTGATCAACATTGTTTCACTATTCTCTGACATTTGCATATAGAACAAACAATAAATCAATTAACTGAGGAAACAATTGGAAGATGAAATCAGTTGTTTATCAACCGTTTGCTGAAACCAGTGTCCTGATCATGGAAATCTGCTGCAACTGAGAAATGAGAAAGATAAACATATCAACCTCTTAAAACAAAGGCACGTTTATATAGTCTAGTTGTATTATGGATAAGAAATAATCTGAAGCACACCAAATTTACCAACATTACAAAATACTTAGAAAAACATGCATGTTCACTTAATTCAGCAATATGCCACGAGAGAGACTCCACCATGTATCAAAATCATATGAAATTCTGGTCACAGTTATACTCACAACATCTTTAAAAAAAATACAAAAATCCTTTTCAGAAACCCATTCAAAGTCTCAGATATTCTTTAGCTAGTTTGTTTAGTTTAAGTGACAGGTTACATGCTTTTAGTGTTTAGAGTGCATGCATTTGGAAATGGTTCATGGGGGTTTCAGATGAGTGCACAAGAAAATCCAAATACATTATAGTGAATTACAGCATAATTATTTTATCCTTTTATCTGAATCAAAGAACTGGACCGTAAAGGGTTATATGGCCATAAAAGAAGACAATGAAGGGTTAGTTTTAATCATATGAAGTCCTGGTGCAGACTAAACTGAGCAGACAATCTTCAGCCAGATGAGCTCTTTCTTCCCGTTGTCCACATGGTGCTAAACTATACTTCCAACTGTTTTACTGCTTTTCCCAGGGTCTCCTTTTCTGATGACGAAGGGAACCCTTAAAGGGAAAGAGAACACAGGTTATGACTGAACAAGATTATACTCTTGATAGGGATTCACAGTATTTTTGATCATCTTCAATCCTTAGGTTGATCCTCGAACTGCTTTAAAACAATGTGATGACAGCAGAGCCCACCTGCAGGGACCAAAACACAACCTGCAGCTACTCACGGAGTACATGCTGGAGAGGTTGTTGAAGAGCTCTTGGCCTGCGCTCACTTTGTTCCTCACTCCTCGTACGGTCCCGTTCTTGCTGCAGATGTTGATCCGTTTGTGGCTGAAGAGCGTCTCTCTCTTGGCACTGGCGTACAGGAGCAGGTCATCGGGTTCGCAGCCGTTCGCGTCCACGGTAGTCTCCCCCGCCAGGCCGTTCAGGTGGCTGTTGGCCTCGCTGTCGGCGGGAGGCGAGCCCCCCTGCTCCGCCTCTGGGCTGCTGGTGCCGTCCGAGTCCACCGAGTCCGACGCTGAGCCGCACCAGGCCGCTTCATCCTTGAACACCTCGGCCAAGACCCGGCCGCTGTTGGCAGACGCGACCCTAAACCGAACTGTTTTCCCAGCCTTTTGTTTCTCCTGTTTCCCTTTGGGCCCCTCCATTGAGATACAAGACCGCCTTACATGTTCCACGTGCCATTCAGAAAAGCCAGACGCGCTCGTTCAGCTACAGCCATAGTGGTCTGCACTTATCCAACAATAATATCCCCATTGACGTGTCAGAATGGGCTGAAAATACTCCCGTGCACGAAAACTAGACACCCAAATGGTTAATAATACATGAGCTTCTGTCATGGTAACAGCTAAAACAGGCAAACAGTAAATTGATATTACCATATGTTCAATAATTGATCAAGGTTAGTTTTCACACAGCAGACTACAGGCCTGTCTTTTACTTTCAACACATACCTGTAAAGCACTACAGGAAACCTGTGCACTTCACCCTGCCTGTCCCTGAATATAAGTCAGGGCCATAAGCATTTGGACTGTGACACAATTTGTCTTATCTTCCTCTTTATAGGACTGTACACAGATTTGAAATGATGCAGTCAATATATATATATATATTTGAAGGGTAGACTTTCAGCTTTAATTCAATGGATATAACAAAAACGTTAACCGTTTAGGATTTACAACCATTTTTACACAGTCCCCACATTTTCAGAGGCTCAAAATGAATTGCACAATTGTCTTACAAATGGTTTGATGGCCAGATGTGGCCTGTTTCCTCGTTATTTCATGACAAATTAAGTAGATAAAAAGGTCTGGAGATGATTCAAAATGTTGAATTTGCAGCTGGTGAACTCTCAGCATGAGAACCAAAGAGAAGTCAATGCAAGTGAAGGAGGCCATTAAAAGGCTGACAGATACACAAACCTATCAGGCAGATATGAAACATTAGGATTGACCAAATCAACAGTTTGGTAAGTTCCTAAAAATAAGGAATGTACCGGCATGATCACCAACACCAAACGGCCCAGAAGACCACGGAAGACATGTAAAGTAGATGGAGCAGAATTATTTCCTTGGTGAAGAAAACCCCTTCAGAACATGAAGACTGTGGTCAAGAATGTGAATACTCTGGAGGAGGAAGGTGTGTCTTTGCATACAATCATGGTGCGAACCACTGGGAAAAGATGATTGGCCTATTCTTCAATGGCCAAGTCAGTCACCTGAGTGAGCATTTACTTCAGATAAAAGTGAAGTCAAACAAGCAGCAACTGAAGGAGGCTGCAGTAACGGTCTGGCAAAGCATCTCAAGGGAAATCATTGACGGCAAAGGATTTTCTTTCAAGTGTTACAAATTATCATTATATTCACTATTATGTTAGTTTGTTCAATTACTTCTGTCCCTCTGTAAAAATGGCTGTAATTCCTAAACGGTTAATGCGATAGTTTTGTCAGTTGAAATAAAGCTGAAAGTCTACACTTGAACCACATATTGATTGTTTTATTTAAAATCCTTTGCAGTCGTGTAAATAGGCAAAATTAGAAGAATTGTGTCACAGTCCAAATACTTGTGGCCCTGACTGTTTAGAGAAAAATACATACAAATATCTATACATATTATTAACAGAAATACAGATTATTTTTTCTGCATTCAATTATGTCTGTATTTAACACATTTAAGGCTTTATTTTGTAACTTGCTTGTTTATTTGAATGGAATACACATATTGCCAGAAAGCTATTCTGTTTCCATTGGAAAAAAATAAATCTGAAGACTACGAAGCAACATATGAGCATCAATCTCTTATTGTCACCGACCAGGACCGAACTGCGTAACGTCATTTACCACCCTCCAGCTTCTTCGGTGGTGGTGAATCAGTAGCTGGGTCAGACCTCTAGGTGGCAGTCACACAGCTACTGATTCACTGCCACTTAGAGGTTTGACCTCTAGGTGGCAGTCACACAGCTACTGATTCACTGCCACCTAGAGGTCTGACCTCTAGGTGGCAGTCACACAGCTACTGATTCACCACCACCGAAGAAGCTGGAGAAGCACACGTGCAGCACAGTGTCAACATGGGGAAGAGGAGTCAGAACAAACAGCGTTTCACTACTTTAACCAAAAAGCAGAAGAAACACTTGAAGGAGTTCGGAGAGGAGCATCCCTTCCATGACGTGTAAGCAGCGCGGCGGATTCCGCAGTTTACGTAACAATGAAGCTACTTCTGTGTTCGCCGCCTAGCTAAGTTCCCTTCGAGACAGATGCAGTGTGTTCGCTAATATCTGTTAGATATGTTACTGGTAAACATTTAAAACTATACTGTTCGAAGGAGCTGAACCGTAACGCCATAGACCCTAAATGTGTTTTTCCCTAAATTTCAATATTTATGAATGTAGCTGTTAAGAACTCTTCATTTCGATTTCCGTCCAAAGCAAAGTCACACAACGTTAGCTAACGGATGCTCCAGATGATCCCGTACTGTAGGTAATAACCTATTAATGAGCAAAATGGCTAGCAGCAGAACGAGCACCAGGAAGTTGCATGGGGTGAAAGTTTACTTACACGTGTGCACGAGACAAACAATGAGACAAGTATTTAAAAAAGGTAAATAAAAGGTCTACCACATTCAGCAAACATTAAGCAAACGTGCTTTCCTCTTTTAACCCATTCTCCCAAAATGCATCCTAAGTCATTGCCTCATTCTCAGTTATGCCAGTTGTTCTCTGTGTGATCTAATAGTGAGATGTCAAAAAGCAGCTTTCCTTTCAGTCAACTTTGTATTAACAGATGGTGTTTGTTGTCGACCCGACTACATTTCCCTTTGTCTTTTGTTGTTGTTGACAGAATCGGTGCAAGACCTGAAAGAACTGAGATATTGGAACTGGTGAGTAGTGCGTTACAATTCCTCATGATATGAATCATAAAGTACAATTCATGTAATATGAGATCAGTCACTGCACAAATATGAAGTGTTTTCAATGGCAGTAAGAAGGACCTCCTGTCTTTATCAAATATATATATATATATATATATATATATATATATATATATATATATATATATATATATATATATATATAAAATACAAGTTTGGCCACCCAGTCGTTGTTAAACTCCAGTTTTGTAATATTTTACCCATTCCAATATTACAATATTACTAATTATTATTATTATTATTATTTAAGTTGAAAGGTGTTTTGCCCTCACCTCTGTTACAGCCAGCGAGCCCAGTACAGTCAGACGTTGAGTCTGATGAGTTGGAGGAAGAGGAGGAGGAACCAGAACAGAAAACGGCCTATCAGAAGCTTCTTTCTACTCTCAGCCAACCCTCCAGCAATGACAAAAGTGAAGAGGAGAGCACCGACGAGGACGACGAAGAAGAGGAGCTTCTTGATGAAGGTGAGTTGTTTATTTCCATCCCACTTGAGGACAGCGTGGGCCAACATGTTGCAGTCAACTGAATGCAGTGTTTTCATTGCAGGGGAAAGTGATGGAGTCGGTGACGACAGTGAGCAAGGTGATGAAGAAAAAGGGGGAGAAGACGAGCCCAAGGATGCAGATGAGGCTGTGACTGAAGCAGGAGAAGGGGAGGAGAAGGAGGCGGGGGAGGAGTTCGTAGACGAGGAGCATGAGACCCAGTTCTGTCTGGAGGCCGACTTCCCAGACGGAGGACAGGGAGACGCTGAAAGCTCTGCAGAGCAGCAAGACAGCAAAGGCACTGCGACCACGCTCAGAAAATTCAGTTCAAATAACCATTTTGTTTTTGTTGTTTTGTATGTTTTTTTTAAATGAATGTCCTGCTTGCTCGATATTAAAAGTTGAGGCATGTGATTTGTTGACAGTTTTTTTCTGTATACGCAGACATGTTTCTGCAGCATTTAGACGCGCAGCTTGGGGAAGAGGATGTGCAGAAGATAACATCTGGCAGCAAAGCCAAGGCTCAGATCAAGGTATTAAATTCAGAATTCTGTGACATCAATCAGCTTTTTATCATAAACAAATAATTTAAACTGCAGCTGATGTGTCTTACTATCTTTGCCTTTTTCACACATTTAGTGGCCAAAATTGGGCACTTTACTCTGCAGCTTTCCCCTGGAGAGGTTTGGAGCCATCGGCCCACAGAAAGACGCAAACCTGCCAGTTTTTCACAAAGTTTTGGAGACCCGCTGGAAGGATCTGAAGCAAACCTCCAACCCTAAGGGGCTGGTTGGCGAGATCAGCCCCCTGCAGCTGGAGCTGCTGGCTCTTATGGGCTCCTACAAGGACCTCTACTACCCAGAAACCTGTCCTCTGACTCAGGGCCCTCAGGTCTGCAGTACGTACTGCCTCCACGTGCTCAACCACGTACTGAAGGCCAACTCCCGGGTCCTGGCTCACAACGCGCTGCTAAGGGAGCAGAAAATCCAAACTAAACCCGGAGCTGAGCCGCAGGACGAACCCAGAGACCAAGGACTGACCCGGCCCAAGGTAAAGTCCCGGTTACCTTATGCTTGTTTAACAGAGCTCCATTTAACATTTCTAAGCTCCACTAAACTGCACATGTTTTAAACTCTCCTTCCGTTTTTTTTGTTTAAAATATCAGCAGTACTGCAGCAGGAAATTAAATGCTAATTTCACACATACTGTGCGTGCAAACTATACATGTTAATGTACAGCAGTCTGGATCACATTTCATTGTGTGTGTCCCATCATGCCTCAGATGCATTGCAGATTTTGTAGTCGCACATTATACAACATAATAAATCATTGAAACTTTGTTTTGGTGTTAAAATGCATTTGTCTGAAAGTAGCTTTGGGGAAATCATGTGCTGTACTTGTTGCATAATAGTCTCCCTGCATGTGTGTGAGTAGAATATACTACATTTCACCTTGAACATAGTCTAGCCCAGCAGTCATGTCATATGCATGAGTGATCTGAGAGGAACTCCCTAATTGCATTAGTTTGTGCTCCACCTTCGGTAGCATGGCTCACACAAGTGCTCAAAGGGGCTTCTTTCCCCCTCCACCCTGTTGTAATGATTGTTTTAAATACGTCAGGTCCTGATTCTCGTTCCGTTCCGAGGCGGCGCTCTGCGGGTCGTCCAGACACTCATCAGCCTGCTGGAGACCAAAGGCAAGAAGATAGAGGTCGGCAACAAGAAGAGGTTCAAGGGAGAGTTTGGCGAAGAGGCCGATGACAAGCCGCCCAATCTGCAGAGACCGGACGATTACAGAGCCATCTTCTCAGGCAACGTGGATGATCACTTCAAGATAGGTAGGGTCTAGCAAATATAAAGTGACCACATTTTGGAGAAACCACCAAGTCTTCCGGTCTGAGGCCTTGTCTGATGTCCTCTCTCCTCGCCAGGCCTCTCCATTGTGAGGAGCAGCATACGCCTGTACGCCCCCTTTTATTCGTCGGACATCATCATCGCGTCGCCGCTGGGCCTCCGCACGGTGCTGGGAGCAGAGGGGGAAAGTAAGCGCGACTTTGACTTCCTAACCTCCATCGATCTGCTGGTGGTGGACCAGGCAGACGTCTTGCTCATGCAGAACTGGGAACACGTCTTGGTAAGAACACGCGCCTGCATGACGCTGTTCAGCAGGGTTTTTTTTTTTTTTTTACTGTTGGGAAGGATGTGCCGCCATCTGCTGTTAAACAACAATTGTTATAATTTAGCATTTAGGGAATGGAAGCACTGCCGGAGCATTGAACATTTAGATTTGAGTTTGACTCGAGGGTGATGCTATTGTTGGAATCCGATTGGTTGAAATGGTCACATTCTAAAACTCCGTTGTAATAAATACTTTAAGGATAACAATTATTTTTAACAAACCTGTCAAAAGTTTGTATGCTTGAGGTGTCCGTAGAAGTTGTATTTTATAATAAAAAATGTACATTGTGCTCCCCTCTGCAGCATGTGATGAAGCACATGAACCTGCAGCCGCTGGACTCCCATGGAGTGGACTTCTCCAGGGTGAGGATGTGGAACCTGAACAACTGGGCCGGTCACTACCGGCAGACGCTGGTGTTCAGCTCCATTCAGGACCCACAGATCAACAACATCTTCACCAAGCACTGCGCCAACTACCGAGGACAGGTACTCGTTACAGTGAACTATTGTACCTCTGGCTGAGCGTTCAGCACGGACTGTGATTTAGTTGAACACATGACTAAGAGGCAGAAACGATCTCATTGCTTGAGTTAATCCTCAGCGGTTGGAGCAGTACCCACACTAGATGCTTTTCTGTAGGCAGCTGGATATCTTCAATGCTTTTTGATTGTGTAGTTTAAAAAAAATAATAAATTCCCTGTGTTTTTTCTCTCAGGTTGCCACTAAGAATATGCCCAAAACGGGTTCCATCTGCCAGGTGCTGGTCCAGCTGCCTCACGTGTTTCAGATGTTCTCCTCTGACAGCTTCATGGACCACGATGCCCGGTAAGGTCTTCCCACATGTCAGACAACAAGATAGACCAGGGCTTTTCAAATGCTTTGGGGAGAATATCACGTTCCCTTTGATTCAGGGAAGCTACACCATAGGCTACAAGTTTCAGCCTCCGTTTGTTTAGAAATCAGCAAATTGACACCAGTAAAAGTATGGCTATTAGCCATTAGCGGTTCCTGTTTGCAGTGTGTCCATGGATGTACAGACAGCTATCACTGGATTACTTTGATACTGAAGACAACCTAAAATCGTGATGATTCTCCGGCAGTTTTTTAAGTTGCACGGGGCGTGTTTTAACCCTACAGACATTCAGTCAACGGTTAAGTCCCAGTGAAACTGAATTCAGTGGTTCTTTAACGAATGAAATTGTATATCTGAGCAGTGTTCTGTTCCACTGGGAGATTTTAATCAAATTCTTCACATTTGATTGGACCGCTAAAAAGTGGGAGGGCTTACAGCGTAGCGATACGGAGCTACAGCTGTCTCTAAGGCCTGCAGATTGATGGATGGATGTCATGCTATTATTGGTTGGGACTAGCTTACATAAGCACACTTTACACACATTTATTCTTTGTAGATTTGTTTGTATATATTATTAATTGGTGCACAATATGACCTGGGATGTTATCTAAAAGGGTTCATGTTTTTTTTACTTCATGTTGACTTTAAACAGTAATCTTCTGCTCCCTTGTGTTTTATGTTAAATTATTTTTATGATATTAGCACATGGCTTTCCTTTATGCGAGTTTCATTATTTAAATCAAGGTCTAAATACTTTTTTTTTTAAACGGATAATAACATATGCAACAGGTCATGAGATCTTGACAAATGCTTGGTTGATGCCAACGAAATTAAAAGTTTTTATTTGTATTTTATTTCCCCATCTTGCCTTTAGGTTTCAGTTCTTTATAGAGAAAGTGCTGCCTCAGTACAGGGACTCGGGTATGTCCCACACTCTGATTTACATCCCGTCTTATTTCGACTACATCCGGTTGCGCAACTACATGAAGAAAGAGGAGATCAACTTCACCAGCATATGCGAGTATTCCAGCAAGTCAGAGGTGTCCCGAGCCAGACACTTCTTTGAGAAAGGGGATAAACAGTTCCTTCTCTTCACTGAACGCTTCCACTTCTACAAGAGGTCAGTACTTCTAAACTCTTTTAAACTCTCTTCCTCGCTGAAAGACAATGGTGGTTAAGTGGAAGGCCGGCCATGAATACAAATCGATGAGCATTCTGGTGATATTGATTCCTGGAGTCACTCCCAGGCCATCAATAGTAAAGCGCTTAAAGGCTGTTTTTATTACCTTTTTAAGATTTAACATGTCACCAATTGCGATAACGCGAAAGATACAGATAACGCTTTTTACAGCGTTCAAAAGTTTGACCTCTCACTTTAGGTTTTGTGAAGTCAGCATTCAATCATTTCTCTGTGTTTATTAATGTCCCGTGATGTGGGCAGCTGTACACTGCAGCTTCTTTATTGTAGTCTATTGGTAATTAAAACACAGATGCATTTAGTCTGAAATTGTACTTCAAATGAGAATTTATAGTGTAACTCCCATAGGCAATATTGTTAGTTTATATAATGTTTTTTTATCTGATTGGAAGCTGCTGGGAGACATTACACACGGAAGACTTTTACGCACAAGATTCTGTTTAATCCTTTTTTGTGGAGTTATCAAAATAGTGTATGGTCATAATCGGCAGTATAAAGTAATAATCAGAACTGCTAAAGAAATGCGCCATTGTTCTCCACCATATCATGTCTACTGGTGTTCCATCATACTTCCATTCTTTGGCTGGTATGTCTGTGTAACGGGTATTAAATGACATCATATGTGCTATTAGAATGGTCTTAAAAAGTCTTGAATATAAATTGTTGAGCCCGGCAGAAACTCTGACCTCTCACTTCTTCTTTTTTAGGTACACCATGAAAGGGATCCAGAACCTGATATTTTATGGATTGCCCTCCTTCCCCCACTTCTACAGCGAGGTGTGCAACATGCTGGCAGCGGGGGGTCGAGGGGAGGAGGCCAGCTGGACCGGCACGGCCCTCTACTCCCGCTACGACGCTCACAAGCTAGCTGCCGTCACGGGAGCCCAGCGAGCCGGACAGATGCTGCACTCCAACAAGACAGTCCACCTCTTTGTTACCGGAGGGGAGGACAACGCTTCCTGATGGACGTGGGCAGATAAAAGAGGGACCACTTCATGAAACCATGGGAGATATCTACTGAACATTGTTACAGAAAGAAGACCCTGGATTGAGTGTAACTAGAAAGATGATGAATGCCGGTCTGTGATCGTAAATTGCCATGTGACACGTCGCAGGGTAACTGGTTTGACGTAAGAAAAGTGTGTCGTCGTGGTTATATTTTGGACAATAAGCACAAGGAAAAACATGTTTATGGGCTTTATTTGATGTGTTGTTGTGGGAAGCCGCCCAGAAACATCAAGCCACGCAGTGAAGAGATATCGTTATATGCTGATTGCATGTGTGTTTCCAGATTCGTCATAAAGTGTATATATATTTTATTATTTTGATTATCTTCCTTTTTATTTGAAAATAGCTCATATTCATAGCAATATGTGTCCTAACGGTGCTGAAGTGCCAGAATGGTTGATCAATATGAGTGTATGATCGCTAGTATGGCGGAATACCCAAAATATAAGTGTTTTATAATGAATCATGGGTGTGTTTTCTTTGTTATCTGGTTAAGTATTTTAGGACATTTTAAGCCAGAGGAAGTTGTAGTTTATAGGGCTAATGCTCTGCCACACAATCTCACAAAAATGTCCTGCAAAATGTTTTTAATTAAACATTAAATGCAAAAATATGAATGAGGTCTGTCTGAGTGAGTAGTTTGGAGGTGAAACACAAACCCAGCCATGTAATTATTAACTCCCTGAGTTGCTGCAAGAGTGAGTATTGCCACATAATTATGGTGAAGGAGCTGGACAACAACTATGGACGACACGACACACAAGCTGAACCTGAAACGGGAATTGGGGCTGGTGGGAGCCGTGTCCCTCATCGGAGGGACAATGATTGGATCTGGGATCTTCATGTCCCCTCAGACGGTGCTCTCCACCATCGGCAGCCCTGGAGCCAGTTTGGTGGTGTGGGCGTGCTGCGGTTTACTGGTGATACTGGCGTCTTTCTGCTATGCTGAGCTGGGCACCGTCATAAAAGAATCCGGAGGGGAGTACATCTACATCCTCAGGACCTCGGGGCCAGTCGTCGCCTTCATGCTAATCTTCAGCTCTGTGTTATTTGTGAGACCTGCTGGCGTCGCCGGCATCTCGCTGAGCTTTGCCCAGTACGCCGTGGCTCCCTTCTACCCAGACTGCCCACCTCCCGTGCTGCTGGTGAAGTGCGTGGCTGCGGTTGCGATTGTGCTGCTCGCCACCGTGAACTGCCTTAATGTTCGCTTTTCAATGTCAATCCAAGTGTTTTTTATGGTGGTCAAGGTTCTGGCACTGGCAGTCATTATCATAGGAGGTTTGGTGATGCTTATCAGAGGGCACACTGAAAACTTTGAAGACTCCTTTGAGAACACTACCCTGGCTATCAATCCAATTGGTATTGCTTTCTACCAGGGACTGTGGTCCTATGATGGCTGGAACAATCTGAATTATGTTACTGAAGAGTTAAAACGTCCAGAGGTGAGTCAAATCTATGGGGTGTCATTGGGGTTATCTTTGTGTTATCGTGTTATCAGGTTGAAGTTATCGTCTAGGACCAATGAGTAATCCATGTAAAATTTTACATTTTGGCTTTGGCTGTGAAAAACTGAACTTTTATGAGAAAAGTATGCATGTTTACAACCATGAGCTAAGAGTTTAGATGATACATGTGATCAATGTTTAAACTTGTACATCAGCTACGCACATGACTATACAGTATACATCATAAATACATGTATCTTAGTCTGTCAGCGGCAGAGATGGGCACCCAGAAAATGACTTGAGTATAAATAAATAAATGCATGAATAGATACAGGAATAAATAAATAAATGCTTGAATAAATGTATAAATAAAGGAATAAATAAATAAATGCTTAAATAAAAAGACCACTCCAGCTCAGGCCACAGAAATACAGGCATAAATAAATGAAGAAATACAGAAATGTAGAAATAGTTAATGATGTCCTGTTTAGGTATTGAAAGGGAATCCTCCTCGCCAGGATATTCCTCGAGTGTTCAAGAATTGACAGAACAGGTTATATTACAGTTAAGGTTATTTATTCAGCAATTACACACATACATGAAATGCATACCTAATACAAGGCCTTGGACTCCGCTCCCCTGCTGTCTACCTTCAATCGGTTAGCATGTCTCAGGATGAGTGAGCCCCGAACTCCGAGAGCAAGGGGTATTTATCCTCTCTATCTGACTTCCTTTTCCATCTGACTCCAGCACTTTACAGATACATTAAAGGGGAAGTGGTCCATGAACATCGGCCATTGAAATGTCACAAGGATGAGCTATTCTGTCTGTAACCAGGGCAACCGTCACGACGGGAAACTGTGAGCCCCAAACATAGCATCTTCTTACAAGAAAAAAGAAGAACCCCGTCCATCTAGCAGGAACCAGATAAGGTGCCACGTATAAGGCTGTTAAGGCTAAAAGCACGCTTATAGGGTTCAACTCGGGCAACATGTACATGTAAGGCAGCATCGGCCTCTGTCTGACCGGGTCGGGAAAGGTCAAGTGCCATTGGTCTGTGGAACCAAAACCACAGAGTGGGAAGTTGGAGTTGTGTGGTTTCTCAGCCCAGACACACACACTCTTTTGCATGAAGCAAGCTTATCTCATATACAGATTATTCAGTTAAACTATATAAACCATTAAATTCTCTTCAGTATCAACTTATATTTATTCAAGCATTTATTTATTTATTTATACTCAAGTCATTTTCTGTCCTCCATACCCTGGTGTCCGTAGCCAACAATGCTATTTGTACCCGACCCAGGAACACATAGCCTACTAGGCTTCATATGGTTTACTTAAATCTAACCAACTGAAAATGATAACAAAATATACCACAGAAATTGATGAGTCAGCAAAGTTTAAAATGGCTTCTCGCAGAACTCTCTCCTGGCACCGGTGGGCAAAATGTCTCTATTTGACTCATTCATCCACCCAATCTACTCCCTGAACATACTTTGTCGCTCTTTATACTACAACTGCTATTACTTTGACCAATGCTACCAAATCTTTCGGCTCGCTTACAATTGCTAAATTAAGTAGCATATTCATCCTGGCCTTGTGTAAATAGCCAAATAGCTGCCATGTGACTATTCTCACACAGGTGCCAATAGACCCAAAATTACAGTTAAGTTCACAAGAACTCTTGCAAAAACAAAAAGAGGAGTATGTTTTGTTGCTTTGCCTAAGCATTGGCACAAAACCGCAATTTCTCTTTTGTCAGGAATGCCTGGTTGATAACTAACTGCGGGGGTGGGTTACTGGGAAAGAGAAGGACTGTGATATCAAAGAACAAATTCCATCAGGATGACCATCCTTTGCGGTCTGATTAAAAAACATTTGGTGCAAGAATACGTTGCATAGCCGATTAGAAGTAAAGTACCATGCCACACCTTGCCCCAGGGTAAAGTGTAATTTCAGGTGATTTATAGAGCATGTCTTGGATCCTCTGTAAATGATTTTGAGGAGACAGTAGCAGTGAGACAATGGAGAGCAACTCAGACAGACTCAATCTGAAGAGAGAAGTGGGGATTATAGGAGCGGTGTCCTTCATTGCTGGAACCGTGATTGGATCCGGGATTTTCATATCGCCCCAGTTTGTGCTGATTGCCATCGGCAGCCCCGGGGCCAGCTTTGTTATATGGACTTGCTGTGGGTTGCTAGCCATGCTGGCGGGGCTCTGCTATGCTGAACTGGGAACAGTCATACCGGAGTCTGGAGGAGAGTTTGTCTACATTCTGAAAACGGCAGGAAAAGTGGTGGCCTTCATGTTTGTCTTCAGCTTCATCGCGGTCATGAGACCTGCCAGTGCCACAGGAGTTGCTCTGACTTTTGCTGAATACGTCGTGGCCCCCTTTTACAGCGACTGCACCCCTCCACAAGTCGTGGTAAAGTGCGTGGCTGCAGCAGCTATCATGGTGGTGGCCACAGTCAACTGTCTCAGCGTCCGCTTGGCCACCACCATGCAGGTGGTTTCCCTGGTCTTCAAACTGCTGGCTCTGCTTGTGATCATATTGGGAGGTGCTGTGAGGCTTTTCCAGGGACACACTGAGAACTTTGATAACTCCTTTGAGGGAACAAATGTGGATATCAGCTCCATTGGCATTGCTTTCTATCAGGGCTTGTGGTCCTTTGATGGGTGGAACACTTTGAATTATCTAACTGAGGAGCTGAAACACCCAGAAGTAAGAGTTTACTGTGATCAATTCAAAAATACATTCATGCTGTTATAAAATTGAAAGATGATATGCAATTAACTCTACAATCAAAATGTTCTTTTGTTGATAAATCAATTACTCATCAATCCCATTGACCTGTTTTCTACACTCTCCAAACCAGTTATTGTATCTCTGATGTGTATATAACTTCTTTAGCTCTTTAGCAGGGCGTCTCCTCTGTCAGGGTGAACAACAACTAACTTTTTGCAGCGCTGTCCTATGCTGAGCTTGGGACAGTCATTTCTGAATCTGGTTGGGACTTCATCTACTGTTATGATGTTGGTGTGTTCAGACCCGGCGCTATGGGCGGGCCTTGGGGGGCCGGGCCCGACCTCGGACTCGGCTAGGCCCGCCCTGGACGGACAAGCCTGTCAGTCACTTATCACGTAAAAAAAAGAGCCAACTCTCTGTCGCCGGCAACAGGACCTGTCACAGGAGGTAATATGCAAACAGGATGCACAAATAAGATTACCGTAACTCCTCGAATATTTACGCCATCTACGTAATTCCAACGGATTCTGAACGCTAAGAAGCGTAGCTTTCCATTGGTCCAATACGGTCATGGTATAGAAACGGCGGCGAGCTTGTCTGTGGGGGAGGGGTGGAAGAGAGCAGGGAAGAGAGTTTGACTGGCTTTTCACTGCCTTTTGAGCAGAGGTGTCAAAAGTATTCACATTCATTACTCAAGTAGAAGTATAGATTCTAGGGTTTAAAAATACTTCTGTAAAAGTTGAAGTATCAACTCAAGCTTTTTACTTAAGTAAAAGTGTAAAAGTACTGGTTAAAAAACTACTTAAAAGTATAAAAGTAAAAGTAATGGAAGGGGAATGTTTTTTTTCCATTAAGGACAAACTCTTAAGCCACGTCTCAGGGGCCTATAGTGCACTACCCCACCTCCCCAAAACAATCATTTTTATAAAGGCCATAATGACTATAATGTTTTAAAATGTTATGTTGAAAAATGTGGGATGCACTAGGCTACCCGTTTCAGCTGCATATATGCCCATTGAAAATGATCACATTTTATTATAATGCAAATACATTAAAGTATCATATGTGTACTGAGCATTAACATGCGTTTCATGGAGCGGAAGACATGATAACTAGTTGCCTATAAGTATTGTAATAGTGCAAAATAGGCGTTGGCGGCGACTCCAACACAAACACTTAAAGCTGTGGTTCTCAAACTTTTTCTGTAAATAACATAATTGTGTGACTCATCTGTGCTTTTATAAATAACAGAATAAAGAAAATTGCAATCACTTTCAAGTAAATCAGATTGCCCCATCAGACAATGTTTTGTGTAAGTTCTATCTGTGCAAAAGATTACTCATATTTAGTTACTACTAAATAGCTCATTGTGGAAAACAATAAGCTTTTAATTTTTTTTGCCAAACAAAACAGAATGAGTGCAGACATGTGAACCATCAGGTTGTATCAGTATTAGTGGAGCAGTGAGCTGCTTTCCTCGACACATATGTTATAAACGGGGTTGTAGATTTGATACGGCCTCTCTCAATTCATGCTCAATATTGAGCTTAGATCTGTTTTTTTATTTTGAGAAACGCAACAGCAAGAAAAGACGAGCTCACGGCGTAGCGTCAAATCGCGCATGCGCAAGCTAACCTGTTAACGGCGTACCGTAACCATTTACCCAAAAGTACAGGCATTTGTCCATGTATTTATTAATCACTTAGTTTTATATCCGTGTACTTTGTACTTTTGTAATATGTGAAGCCAGCAGCTCATAGTTGGTCGAAGACACGAGCACTTTGGCTCTTTCACCTGGAGCAGGAGAGCTGCTCCGGGTCCAGAGAGCTGCTCCGGGTCCAGAGAGCTGCTCCGGGTCCAGAGAGCTGCTCCGGGTCCAGAGAGCTGCTCCGGATTCAGAGAGCTGCTCCGGGTTCAGAGAGCCGCTCTGGGTTCAGAGAGCTGCTCTGGGTTCAGAGAGCTGCTCCGGGTTCAGAGAGCCGCTCTGGGTTCAGAGAGCTGCTCCGGGTTCAGAGAGCCGCTCTGGGTTCAGAGAGCCGCTCCGGTGCGAGGAGAACTCCGCTGCTCCTCACATGAGAGCTGCTGTTGCATCTTCACCCTGGGAGCGTTTAAAACGCAGATATAGCGGTCTACTTTTCACGTGACATATTTTTCTACGCTTTCTGTCCGCTGGTGTGTGTGTGTGTGTGTGTGTGTGTGTGTGTGTGTGTGTGTGTGTGTGTGTGCTCAGCGCTCACCTGTGTGCGCGCACGTATCTGTGCACAACGGGGCGGAGAGGTTTTGTGTGTGTTTTTGAACGATGACAAGCCGGAGTGAAAACAAACCAAAATGAAATAGTAACGAGGCTATTTTTAAATGTAGGGAGTAGAAAGTACAGATATTTGCGTGAAAATGTAAAGAGTAGAAGTAAAAAGTCGTCTGAAAAATAAATACTCCAGTAAAGTATAGATACCCAAAATTTCTACTTAAGTAAGGTAACAAAGTATTTGTACTTCGTTACTTGACACCTCTGCTTTTGAGTGCTGTTTTCTTTGGAAATAATATGTTGTGGTTGTACATAATATATTAGTATAGTTTCTGAGAGTTCTGCCACTTGCTGGCCCACCTAAACTCCTCACTAAAGGCCACTTTTCTGTCCACACAAACACAAAGAAGGACAGTGGGAAAGGAACAGGCAGAAAGTCATTTTGGGAAGGAAACACTGTACTAGCTGCCTGTAAAAGCCTGTCTGGATGTTTGAGGAGGGCAATAATGGGTTCTGTCTTCAGCTGGACCGGAACTGCTTCAGGGACATAAACAAATCTCTAAAACGCCTGGACATGGACACATATAAAAGCCTATAACACTGAATGCTCTATGCCAGGGATTCCCAAAGTATGGGGGTGCGCGAGCTGCCTCTAGGGGGTGCGCGAGAGGAAAAATGTAATGGTGGTCTAATGGTGTAATAATTAATATTAAACATAACATTAACAAACATTTTTTAGTTATAAAAATTCCCTTTGTAAGATTTAAATTTAAAACAATTTAATAAATAGATGCACTTCCGGTCCGGCCGCCAGACTGTCTTTTACGTACACGCTAGCTAGCCTAGCTTGTGCACCTAGCGTCATTTCATTCATTCAGCAACATCCATGAAAATATGTTAAACTGGCTGAAATCGGAGAAGCTGTCAGTAATAAAAGAGGAGAGGGACAGAGAGAGAGGGAGAGAAACAGAGAGGTGCGTTGGGGAGAGACCGGGAGAAGAAACCGACCGGGAGTCGGAGAAAGAGGAGACGGAGGAGACCGAGAAGGAGGAAGAGATATGAGACAAACCGGGAGCACAGAGACCCATCGAAGAGTCAAGGTGAAAAAAGAGGAAACGAGAGTGAGCATCAGACTGGAAAAAAAAGATTGGCCGAAGCCACAGTGCGTGTTGTGCAGTGAGGTTCTGGCTAACAGCTGTCTGAAGACTCTTATTTGCGCCGCCACCTGAACACCAAGCATGCCAGTGCAAGTCAGAAGCCCCTTACATTTTTTAGATCAAAATTGGAAGAGTCACAAAACAGCCAAAAACAATTGCAGTCTCATTCACGTGTTGGCGCTACACAAAACGCACTACGGGCTTCTCATCTGCTCAGTTACCGAATAGCAAGGAAGGGTCTACCTCACACAATCGGCGAAGACGTGTGCTTGCCAGCTGCTAAAGAGATGGTGGAATGTTTGATTGGAGAGAAAGAAGCTAAAAAGTTGGACATGATCCCGGTGTCCAACAACACTGTCTCGCGCCGCATCGATGCTTTGTCCGAAGACATCCTGGCAACGTTAGTCGGTCGTGTGACTCCTCCTTTTTTATTTATATCTGTCTCTGAGCCTATGCATGTGCCACTCTTTGTTCTTTACGTGGCTTACTGTGTTTAAGAAAATAAATGTGAAATGCAATCTGCCTCTGAGCCTGTGTGTGTGTCCTCGCCATCCTTATTGCTCTTTAAAAGTGATGCTGTGTGTAACTGACATTTATACAGCGGACTAAATCTTGTAACAAACGCCACGCGCGAGCAAACAGTTCTCGCATTGGTCCGATTTTATGCGGCTATAAATAGGCTCTGTTGCGTTTTTTTTTAAGGTGTGGGGGATTAAGGGTGTGTGAACCCGGTCGGGATGTAGAAGGGGGTGCGTGGCCTAAAAAGTTTGGGAACCGCTGCTCTATGCAAACAAAACTGTTTGAGAAGATGTAAAATAGGTTAAATTTCATTTCTGTAATCTCAAAAGCTTTGGTCATGTTCATTTTCAATTGTTTAGGAGAGAAATATGATACAAATTCAAATACATTTCTTAACCTTTTACTTTTTACACAGTGTGTTAAGCCTTTATAACATATAATAATGACAAATACTTGCCAGATTTTTACATTTCTCCTGAAAAAAGGAGCAAAATCACTTTGATCACAGACAGTCGATGCTCCACAAATGAAAGGCCAACCTGATTATGCTTTGGAGAAGGACTTAACAGAGAAGTTCAGGAGTGAATGGAGGGACACTGTCCTACGCAGATTTCACTTGGCGGCCAACTGCCGTCTCCCGCTCTACTAATGGTGAGTTATCTGGTTTCATCCAGCCTGCTGGCCCTATGGACGAGGCTAAATGATTGGTTGTAGGCCTATGCGTTGTTGTTGAGTGTGTTGTTATCGTTATTGTTGTTGCTGGATGTGTTAGCCTAATAATTTTAGACTTTTTTAGGCCTACTTTTTAAATGTCTTGTTGTGACTGAATCTGCTATCTGCTGATCTTTCAATACAACATATTGTGGGACTTATGTGTTGCTTGATTGCTGTGTTAATTGATTGCCGTAGGCTTACGGTTCATGTCTAATTCTATTGGGTAGGCTACCTGCTCAGCTGGCCTATTTATTAGCTTGTGAGATTCTAAATAATACCGTCTGTCACCTTTTTGTGCCGGAGTTCGATTATAGGTGAAAAGTTGAACTACTATGCTACCATAGGCTGTAAAAAAAAAAAAGTGTCAAAATGTCTCTATTTGACTCATTCATCCACCCAATCTACTCCCTGAACATACTTTGTCGCTCTTTATACTACAACTGCTATTACTTTGACCAATACTACCAAATCTTTCGGCTTGCTTACAATTGCTAAATTAAGTAGCATATTCATCCTGGCCTTGTGTAAATAGCCAAATAGCTGCCATGTGACTATTCTCACACAGGTGCAAATAGACCCAAAATTACAGTTTAGTTCACAAGAACTCTTGCAAAAACAAAAAGATGAGTATGTTTAAGCGTGGTTGGTTAGTTGTAGCTCAGGGGTTGTTTGAGGCCTACGCTAAGTAGGAGTTATCAAAAATTGGAGTATGTTTTGTTGCTTTGCCTAAGCATTGGCACAAAACCACAATTTCTCTTTTGTCAGGAATGCCTGGTTGATAACTAACTGCGGGGGTGGGTTACTGGGAAAGAGAAGGACTGTGATATCAAAGAACAAATGCCATCAGGGTGACCATCCTTTGCGGTCTGATTAAAAAACCTTTCAACACAACATATTGTGGGACTTATGTGTTGCTTGATTGCTGTGTTAATTGATTGCCTTAGGCCTACGGTTCATGTCTAATTCTATTGGGTAGGCTACCTGCTCAGCTGGCCTATTTATTAGCTTGTGAGATTCTAAATAATACCGTCTGTCACCTTTTTGTGCCGGAGTTCGATTATAGGTGAAAAGTTGAACTACTATGCTATCATAGGCTGTAAAAAAAAAAAGTGCCCCCCGCCCCCGCAAATCAGTGCCTGGCGCCGGGCCTGGGTGTGTTTGCTGTCTTGTTTAATTGTCCTTGGGTGCATCCTAAGTCTCTAAATTGCATCCCCGTTTCCCTCGCTTGCGTCTTTTCCTTGCGTCTTAGTCCCTCCCACCAGGGATGCATGGAGACACGCAAGGAAACCAAGCAGGGAGAGAAGACGCGAGGAAATATGTTTTAATAGACATGAGCCGTCCTTTCCTCTGAAGCGTAGCGTGAAGCGACGTCAGTTTATGATGACTGACCGACTGACAGCGGATCACATCTGATCAGCTGTCAGTCGCTTTAACAGCTGACGGAGTTTTGTCCAGAGAGTTTTTAGCGAACATTCCAATAAAAATGCACTTAAAATAGTTGATTTAATGGTGTTAAACTACTACTTACATTAATAAAGACAAAGTTATCATGAGTGTCAGAGTGCAGATGTTTTCTCTGTCGTCTGTTACCGTTTAATAAACTGCATTGAGTATTTATATACTGTGATGTGTCCTGCTTATACGCGCAGGATACATTTCTACTGGCGGAATGAGTCTTATTTATTTATTATTTACGTCGATATGTTTTTAAATTCTGATTGTGACATCATTATAAAATAACCCACAATATAAATATGATTTCTCTTCATTACGTGTTGTAAACAAGTGTTTCCTCTCTCCAGCTCTCTCTGATTTTAATTACATACATAATAAAAGTTATTGAAGGAAACAACAGTTCAAATCTTTGAAGACAGTTGTTTGAGGTCCTTTTGTTGTTCAGACCTACAATGAACATATTTTAACCAGATGTTGAATAAGAAAACAGATATAATATATAACTTGAGTTTAATCTGTGATCGTCTCTGGTACGAAACTCCAGTGATCAGTCCGCTCAGCTGCAGCGTCCAATCACATAACAGATGAACAGCGAGGGGGCGTGTCCAGCGTTAAAACACTTCCTGGAAGCTCGCTCTCAGGACTCCTCGATCATGACTCCTCCGATTTCCCTCCTCAGAGCAGAATAAGAGCTTTGGCCGTCAAGATGGCGGCGCAGAACCACTTCCGGTTCAATCGAGGAGCGAGGAAACGACAATTTAGAGACTTGGGATGTACCCCTTGTCTTGTGTGTCCTCTGTGTTCCTGCACTTCCTGTCCCCGGGTTTGTCCGTTATTGTCTGTCTGCCCTGTTCCCTGATTGTGTATTCCTTTCACCTGTGCTGCCCTTATTGTTTCCACCTGTTCCTCGTTACCTTCCTCTTGTATTTAAACACTGTTTGTTCCTGTCAGTTTCCCCCGTTAGATGTCCCGTAAGTCGCCTGTCTTGGTGCCTGTGTGTTTTTGTTCCCTGTTTTTCGCTGCCTGTTTTGGATTCGTTCCTTGGCCTGTTTTAAGCCTGACCTGAGTTCTGTTTTGGACAATAAATTTACTTTCAACTATCGCAATGGCATTTGGGTCCTCTCCTTCCCCCACACCTGATAATCTAAACACTGAGGATCGATGGATCATGTCCGGCTTTCTTTGCAGCAGTCACTTTTATTCTGGTATTTATTTAAGTCTGGGTAGGACTCTCTGGCGCAGCACTTAACTGGTTTGAATCCTACTTGAAGGACCGACAATACTTTGTGTCGGTAGCTAATTACACATCAGAGTTGACTAGGATGACGTGGTGTTCCCCAAGGTTCAATACTGGGGCCTCTTCTGTTCAACATCTACATGCTTCCACTGGCTCAGATTATGAAAAACAACAAAGTGTGTTATCATAATTATGCAGATGACACACAACTCTACATAACTATATCACCAGGGGACTATAGTCCCATACAAGGGCTAAATGCTGGCTAAATGCATTGAAGAAATCAATAAATGGATGTGCCAGAATTTTCTTCAATTAAATCAAGATAAAACAGAAGTAATTGTTTTTGGTCCCAAGGATGAACGATTGAAAGTCAGCGCTCAGCTTCAATCACCAATGTTAAAAACCTCAAACCAAGCCAGAAATCTAGGTGTAGTTATGGATTCAGACCTCAACCTGAACAGCCATATCAAGACAATCACAAAATCAGCCTACTATCACCTGAAGAATATATCAAGGGTTAGAGGACTTTTGTCTCAACAGGATCTGGAGAAACTTGTCCATGCATTTATCTTCAGGAGACTTGACTACTGTAACGGTGTGTTCACAGATCATTTATCTTCAGTAGACTTGACTACTGTAACGGTGTGTTCACAGGTCATTTATCTTCAGTAGACTTGACTACTGTAACGGTGTGTTCACAGGTCATTTATCTTCAGTAGACTTGACTACTGTAACGGTGTGTTCACAGGTCATTTATCTTCAGTAGACTTGACTACTGTAACGGTGTGTTCACAGGTCATTTCTCTTCAGTAGACTTGACTACTGTAACGGTGTGTTCACAGGCCTCTGTAAAAAGTCAATCAGAAAGCTGCAGCTGATTCAGAACGCTGCAGCTCGAGTCCTCACTAAGACCAGGAAAGTGGATCACATCAGTCCAGTTCTGAGGTCTTTGCACTGGCTCCCTGTCAAACAAAGAATTGACTTTAAAATCCTGCTGCTGGTTTATAAAGCACTGAATGGTTTAGGGCCTAAGTATGTTTGTGATCTGCTGCTACCTTATGAACCATCTCCGCCACTCAGGTCGTCTGGGACGGGTCTACTTTCTGTTCCAAGAGTCAGAACTAAACATGGAGAAGCAGCGTTCAGCTTTTCTGCTCCACATATCTGGAACAAGGTCCTGAAAGCTGCAGGTCTGCTGAGACCCTCAGCTCCTTTAAGTCCACATTGAAGACTTTTCTGTTTGCTGCTGCCTTTAACTGAACCAGATTCAATTACTGCATCTCACTTCTGCATTTTATTTCTTAAACTGCACTGCAACTTTTATTCAACTTTTATTTTGCTCTTTCAACTTTTATTTTGCTTTTTGACTGTTTTAATGTTTTCTTAACTGTTTTTAAATCTGCATTATGTTTTGATGCTTTTAATGGTTTTATGTGAAGCACTTTGAATCCTTGTTGTTGAAATGTCCTCTACAAATAAACTTGCCTTGCCTTGCCTTGGTAGTGAAGCCGTTGGGCATTGCAGCTGTATTATATAATGAATGGATACAACCTTCACCATCTCCAAAAGGAGATTTAAGAACATCTAGTTTGTCTATTTATTTTTCGTCACATCTTGACACTGCCTCCTGTAATGAGTGATCTGGTTAAAGCCAGATCATAGCGCTGAAACAGGAAAGCCTTGCTCCAGGGTGAAAAGCCTAATTTCAACAATTTTTTCTTCTAATATCCATTGTGACTTTGAGGAGACAGCAGCTCTCGAAAAATGGGGAGCAAAAGACAGAAACTCAATCTGAAGAGAGAAGTGGGGATTATAGGAGCGGTGTCCTTCATTGCTGGAACCATGATAGGATCCGGGATTTTCATATCGTCCCAGTTTGTGCTGATTGCCATCGGCAGCCCCGGGGCCAGCTTTGTTATATGGACTTGCTGTGGGTTGCTAGCCATGCTGGCGGGGCTCTGCTATGCTGAACTGGGAACAGTCATACCGGAGTCTGGAGGAGAGTTTGTCTACATTCTGAAGACGGCAGGAAAAGTGGTGGCCTTTATGTTTGTCTTCAGCTTCATCGCGGTCATGAGACCTGCCAGTGCCACAGGAGTTGCTCTGACTTTTGCTGAATACGTCGTGGCCCCCTTTTACAGCGACTGCACCCCTCCACAAGTCGTGGTAAAGTGCGTGGCTGCAGCAGCTATCATGGTGGTGGCCATTGTCAACTGTCTCAGCGTCCGCTTGGCCACCACCATCCAGGTGGTTTCCCTGGTCTTCAAACTGCTGGCTCTGCTTGTGATCATATTGGGAGGTGCTGTGAGGCTTTTCCAGGGACACACTGAGAACTTTGATAACTCCTTTGAGGGAACAAATGTGGATATCAGCTCCATTGGCATTGCTTTCTATCAGGGCTTGTGGTCCTTTGGTGGTTGGAACACTTTGAATTATCTAACTGAGGAGCTGAAACACCCAGAGGTAAGAGTTTCACTGTTTTTACAATGAACTGTCTTGCCCAAGAGTTACTAGAGTCAAGAGATAGACTGCAAACACTTTAGACTCACCATAGTGCTGTACATGGCCCAACAATACCAACATACAATGACAGGAGACAACAGGTCACACTCAGATCTACTCAGCAAGGCTTTTTGTTTATGGCAGCTATGGCTTCAAAGATCAGGCTTTTCCTTAAGAATGCTGTTAGAATTGGCAATACAGTCTGAGAGACACACACTCGGATTGTCAGCATGTGTCAATGAGGCTGATGATGTCTCAGGCTTCCACAGGATATATTATTCGTTTGTTGGTATTTGCCGTGCGTATATATTTATGTATTGCCCTGTAAGGGGGTAAAAGGAGCATTCAAATACCTGAATGAAACAAATGCAGTTGGGGAACATGTCTGGTCAGTTGAGTAGGGCTGTCGTAATTGTCCAAAAGTGATGTTCAAATATTTACTCTCTAAAAACACACAGGTTCGAACTAATTGAACATCTTTTTTTTTTTTACACATAGCCTACTAGGCTTCATATGGTTTACTTAAATCTAACCAACTGAAAAATGATAACAAAATATACCACAGAAAATGATGAGTCAGCAAAGTTTAAAATGGCTTCTCGCAGAACTCTCTCCTGGCACCGGTGGGCAAAATGTCTCTATTTGACTCATTCATCCACCCAATCTACTCCCTGAACATACTTTGTCGCTCTTTATACTACAACTGCTATTACTTTGACCAATGCTACCAAATCTTTCGGCTCGCTTACAATTGCTAAATTAAGTAGCATATTCATCCTGGCCTTGTGTAAATAGCCAAATAGCTGCCATGTGACTATTCTCACAAAGGTGCCAATAGACCCAAAATTACAGTTAAGTTCACAAGAACTCTTGCAAAAACAAAAAGATGAGTATGTTTTGTTGCTTTGCCTAAGCATTGGCACAAAACCACAATTTCTCTTTTGTCAGGAATGCCTGGTTGATAACTAACTGTGGGGGTGGGTTACTGGGAAAGAGAATGACTGTGATATCAAAGAACAAATGCCATCAGGGTGACCATCCTTTGCGGTCTGTTGCCTGCACTGATTAAAACTACCCTTGCACATCTGTGGTTTCTTTGGAGACATCAGTTCAGACCAGCATGAATTGAGTGGATTTGGGTTTCAAGTCCCTAGCAGTCCTTTTACCATGGTGTCTTTATTGCCATTTTCCTCTGATACAGACACTGGAGGTTGTGCTTTAGTTCAGCTGACCCTTCCTGTCCCTCTGCAAAACTTCTTGAAACTAAAACATTTGGTGCAAGAATACGCTGCTATTGTAGCTATCGAAGCACCTCCCTCTCTGTGGGTTTCGGGAGTAGAATTAACCAGCAGTGAGGATTTTGTTGGTGATTGTTTTTGGTCTGACTTGCTTCATGGTACTTTCCAGCTAACCCTCTAGCAACATTGCAAGTCCAGTGTGAAAGCTCATGACAGATCATTTCTGTCTTCAGACCAAAAGACATGTGTCCAGATAAAACATTGCCATGTCTTACATACACAATCGTTGCCATTCCCTTCAGTAAGTCAGAGAGATACTGAGCTTCAAGCAAACCCTAAAATTGACTCGACATTCTGGTTGCACTGAGTTTGATCACGATTGTAAGGAAGGGCGAGCCGGTCTTATGCTGGCCACACGAGATGTGACGTAAAAGAGAACTTGTTTCAGTCCATACAATCTTTTGGACACATCGTTAAAGCTGTGTGATATAATGAATGCAGAAAACCTTTAAAACCCCCAAACCCAATAGATTAATCAAATGTCTTCACGAAATTTTGTGAAGTCAGTTGTTTGACTGCAGTCTGCAGTTATATTCAGTCTTGATGATCATGTCTTGGCCAACTGTCACGGGCACCCTTAGATGTAAAGTAGCATGCCACACCTTGCCCCAGGGTAAAGTGTAATTTCAGGTGATTTATAGAGCATGTCTTGGATCCTCTGTAAATGATTTTGAGGAGACAGTAGCAGTGAGACAATGGAGAGCAACTCAGACAGACTCAATCTGAAGAGAGAAGTGGGGATTATAGGAGCGGTGTCCTTCATTGCTGGAACCGTGATTGGATCCGGGATTTTCATATCGCCCCAGTTTGTGCTGATTGCCATCGGCAGCCCCGGGGCCAGCTTTGTTATATGGACTTGCTGTGGGTTGCTAGTCATGCTGGCGGGGCTCTGCTATGCTGAACTGGGAACAGTCATACCGGAGTCTGGAGGAGACTATATCTACATTCTGCGGACAGCAGGGAGAGTGGTTGCCTTTATGTTTGTCTTCAGCTTCATCGCGGTCATGAGGCCTGCCAATACCACAGGAATTGCCCTGGGTTTGGCTGAATACGTCGTGGCCCCCTTTTACAGCGACTGCACCCCTCCACAAGTCGTGGTAAAGTGCGTGGCTGCAGCAGCTATCATGGTGGTGGCCACAGTCAACTGTCTCAGCGTCCGCTTGGCCACCACCATCCAGGTGGTTTCCCTGGTCTTCAAACTGCTGGCTCTGCTTGTGATCATATTGGGAGGTGCTGTGAGGCTTTTCCAGGGACACACTGAGAACTTTGATAACTCCTTTGAGGGAACAAATGTGGATATCAGCTCCATTGGCATTGCTTTCTATCAGGGCTTGTGGTCCTTTGGTGGTTGGAACACTTTGAATTATCTAACTGAGGAGCTGAAACACCCAGAAGTAAGAGTTTACTGTGATCAATTCAAAAATACATTCATGCTGTTATAAAATTGAAAGATGATATGCAATTAACTCTACAATCAAGATGTGGCAACAAAAAAAAACACTTATTTGTTGTTGAATTTGTTGAGAAATCAATTACTCATCAATCCCATTGACCTGTTTTCTACACTCTCCAAACCAGTTATTGTATCTCTGATGTGTATATAACTTCTTTAGCTCTTTAGCAGGGCGTCTCCTCTGTCAGGGTGAACAACAACTAACTTTTTGGAGCGCTGTCCTATGCTGAGCTTGGGACAGTCATTTCTGAATCTGGTTGGGACTTCATCTACATACTGAGGATCGATGAATCATGTCCGGCTTTCTTTGCAGCAGTCACTTTTATTCTGGTAGTGAAACCGTTGGGCATTGCAGCTGTATTATATAATGAATGGATACAACCTTCACCATCTCCAAAAGGAGATTTAAGAAAATCTAGTTTGACTGCAGTCTATTTATTTTTCGTCACATCTTGGCACTGCCTCCTGTAATGAGTGATCTGGTTAAAGCCAGATCATAGCGCTGAAACAGGAAAGCCTTGCTCCAGGGTGAAAAGCCTAATTTCAACAATTTTTTCTTCTAATATCCATTGTGACTTTGAGGAGACAGCAGCTCTCGAAAAATGGAGAGCAAAAGACAGAAACTCAATCTGAAGAGAGAAGTGGGGATTATAGGAGCGGTGTCCTTCATTGCTGGAACCATGATAGGATCCGGGATTTTCATATCGTCCCAGTTTGTGCTGATTGCCATCGGCAGCCCCGGGGCCAGCTTTGTTATATGGACTTGCTGTGGGTTGATAATCCTGCTGGCGGGGCTCTGCTATGCTGAACTGGGAACAGTCATACCGGAGTCTGGAGGAGAGTTTGTCTACATTCTGAAGACGGCAGGAAAAGTGGTGGCCTTCATGTTTGTCTTCAGCTTCATTATTGTCATGAGACCTGCCAGTGCCACAGCAGATGCTCTGGCTTTTGCTGAATACGCCGTGGTCCCCTTTTACAGCAGCTGCAGCCCTACGCAATTGGTGGTAAAGTGCGTGGCTGCAGCAGCTATCATGGTGGTGGCCATTGTCAACTGTCTCAGTGTCCGCTTGGCCACCACCATCCAGGTGGTTTCCCTGGTCTTCAAACTGCTGGCTCTGCTTGTGATCATATTGGGAGGTGCTGTGAGGCTTTTCCAGGGACACACTGAGAACTTTGATAACTCCTTTGAGGGAACAAATGTGGATATCAGCTCCATTGGCATTGCTTTCTATCAGGGCTTGTGGTCCTTTGGTGGGTGGAACACTTTGAATTATCTAACTGAGGAGCTGAAACACCCAGAAGTAAGAGTTTCACTGTTATTATATACTTTTCCTATCTTATCTTTCTTGTCAGTCTGTTTATTGATTTTGTTGTAAAATGAATTACTCATTGAACAAAACAAGAAATTTGCATCGACCACACATCTTTTTAATCATACATTTCATATTAAGTCACAGAAATATGAAAGGCTCACAGTGAGTTTCGCAATGAGTGAAAGTGCAGACATAAGTAATCGTGAATGAAGTTGCTACTGCTGTTTCAATGCAAGAGTAATTGTATCCAGATAAGGGATTGCATGAGATATGATGTGAGTTTGGAATAAAGAACTGGACGAACTGTTCTAAGATTTACAACTAGAGTAGATTTAATATTACTTCTAAGTAGCACATTGAGCTCTTTTTATTGTCTCTCATACTGTGTATATAACTTCTTTATCAGAGTGTCTCCTCTGGCAGGGTGAATAACAACTACAGTATTTTCATCTCTGATCTACCTGACAACATGACGATCAAGGAACCTCAAGGAGCTCTGAAAATGAAGCAGGAAATTGGTCTGCTTGGAGGTGTTGCTCTGATTTCTGGAACTATGATGGGATCCGGCATTTTCATATCCCCACAGTTTGTACTGGCGTATGTGGGAAGCGCCGGAGCCAGTCTGGTGATCTGGGCTCTCTCTGGAGCTATAGTTCTTTTTGCAGCGCTGTCCTATGCTGAGGTTGGGACAGCCATTTCTGAATCTGGTGGGGACTTCATCTACATACTGAGGATATATGGACCATGTCCGGCTTTCTTTGCAGCATTCACTTTTATCCTCGTTTTGAAGCCGTTGGGCATTGCAGCAATAGCAATTAGCGTTGCAGAGTACGCTCTCGCTGTCTTTTACACAGGCTGCCTTCCTCCTCAGCTGGTGGTGAAGTGCAGCTGTGGCTATACTGATTGTTGCCACGGTCAACATCTTGAATTCCCGGGTTGCCATCAAAGTCCAAGTGGTCTTCTTGGCGGCCACGGTGCTGGTGTTGACATTCATCGTAATTGGAGGAATAGTGGCGCTCATACAGAACAGCAGTGTCATTGTGGAAAATTTGAACGTTGAGAGTGCATTTAAAGGGACGCAGTACTCTTTAAGCACTCTAGGAATGGCTTTTTATCAAGGACTCTGGTCATTTGCTGGCTGGTACAGCTTGAATAATGTCATGGAGGAGCTGAAAAGACCAGAGGTGAGACTGTGAAGTGCTGGGTTGTGCATGTGTACTTAAGTGAGTTAATAATAGCATTATACATTTTCAAATTGTCCCTCTAGTGATCGGACGGATGATACCTTGATCAAGATTATGCAGGAAGGTTGTGTCGGAACGTTATGGGGACGCTCAGGGCGTGATTGTTTATAGTTTTCTTATCTAATTGTGATAAAGGTGTGTGTCTGCCTGTGTTGTTATCCTGTGGAAGTTTACAGTGAATTTAAAATTTGGCAAAAAACAAGATCACAGAAAGATTTTAGGGATAAAAAGCAGGTTTTCATAGTTTTCAAGTTCTCTATAATCTGCTGCCTTCACCAGAACCCCCGATATACAGAGCTGAAAAGACCCGAGGTGAGGCTGTGAAGAGCTGGGTAGTGCATGTGTACTTAAGTGAGTTAACAATAACATTGTAAGTTGTTTTCAGATACACCTGTCCCTCTAGTGACCTGGCAGACGATACCTTGATAAAGATTATGGAGGACAGATGTGTCCAAACGGTCACAGATGTCAGTGCTAAGTTCCACGAGGACTCAGGGGGGATGAGTGGTTGTCCCATAACCGCAAGGTACCCGGTTCGATCCCCAGTCCCCCCATAGCTCACATGTCGAAGTGTCCCTGAGCAAGACACTGAACCCATCTTGAACATCTTTTCATGTTTTTGACAATGATTACACTTATTCGCCAGCTTCAACCAAGACATTGGGATTCTGCTTTTACAGAATATTACTGGAAGACTTCAGAACCGTCATAGAGCTCATTTAAATCTATTTTTTTGTGACGTCTCTTATATTGTTGCTTTTTTGGGAAATGTTTGGGGCCAAAAATTCAAAACATTTTTGTGGAGAAAGCATGAAAATAGTACCAATGTCAATAGATGTTTTCAACCTCAAAGTCAAACCATTATTCCAGTGTCAATAGTATCCATCGTGCGAGCTTGTAGATATTAACCAGAAGGTAAAAATTATGTTTTCCCTCCAGGTGAATCTTCCTCGGGCCGTTGTGATAGCCATTTCCCTGGTGACTGGCTTATATCTGCTGGTGAATGTGAGCTACCTGACGGTGATGACTCCGAGAGAGCTCATGTCCTCCAGCGCGGTGGCAGTAACCTGGGGGTAAGACGGCGCCTGACGTCATGGACTCTGATAGGCTGATTGTTTCACTTGCTGTCTCCTGCTGTTCAAATAACTCATTTTTCAACGAGCATGAAAGGACCAGATTCCTTTCATTTTCTAATTTGTAGTCTTCAGGCCCGACCGACGGTGTCAGGGAGTCTTATCAGATTTCACACAGCTCCCTCTGGAGCCACACACCTCTTTATACCGCTGCTTCCACATATGCAGCAGTGCTCCCCGATACCTGTACTTTGATGTGTAAAATCGGTGGAATTCCCCTTTAATCTGAAAAGACCTACTTCATGTCCCTGCGTCATCGACATGCAGCAAAAGCACACCAGGAGAGCGTCCAATGCATAGAAGAGTTAATTATACACTTCACGGTTAAATATGAGAGCATTTGTAAATCACTAATAACCTTTTGAATCGAGACAAAATCGGAATAATGAATCCAAGCCCTGATACACTTTCTTCACGTCACAGGCGTGTAACTCTTGACAATTGGAAAGGGTGCAGTTGCATCGTTTGTGAGAACGTCGCCCTCTTTTTCCCCACAGGAATAAGATGCTGGGAAGCTGGGGCTGGATCATGTCTGTGGCCGCGTCGCTGTCGGCTTTTGGTTCACTGAATGGGACGTTCTTCAGCGGCGGCCGCGTGTGCTTCGTCGCTGCCAGGGAAGGACACATGGTGAGAGGCCCTTCTTCTTGTGAGTATATTGTCCAGCACAAGGCCGTTGGCACAGAGTTTCACCCAGACCTCTGTTCGCTTTGTAGCCAGATATTCTGGCCATGGCTCACATCCACAGGCTGACTCCTTCTCCGGCCCTGATCTTCACCACCATCATCTCTCTGCTGGTGCTGATCCCCGGGGACTTCCAGAGCATTGTCAACTACTTCAGGTGAGTAGGATTTTTGCATGTTTGCAGCGTTGACATTTCTTCTGCATTACTTGTTTAAAGAACCGTTTGTATTCGTCTGACATTCCTCTTCGTTGCCGTCGTCAGTTTCACCGCCTGGTTTTTCTACGGCATCACCCTGTCCGGACTAGTCTATCTCAAGATCAAGAAGCCGGAGCTCCCCAGGCCGTACAGGGTCAGTGTACACATTCACTCTCATCATTTAAAAAAAAGTGTCTTTTTATCAACGCTGGAAGAGAATCACCTTGTTTCTGTCCCTTCCTCTCTCCACAGGTTCCCATCATACTCCCCATACTGGTCATCCTTGTTGCAATATTCCTTGTGCTGGCACCCATCATCGACAATCCCCAAATTGAATACCTCTATGTGACTTTATTTATCTTAAGTGGAGCTATAGTTTACATACCCCTCATTCATTACAAGCTCTGCCCGGGGCTGTTGACCAAGTTAACAATGTTCCTGCAGCTGTTCTTGGAGGTCGCGCCAACAGATAAGAACCTGTGATTGTGTTTTTGCACGGGCGCATTTACCACTACCCGTATTTGCAGATGTTCTTTGTCAATTTAGAAAGCACATATATACAATTTATTAATTCATTAATATTATTAAAAAAATTAAAAAATGTTTGTCTACTGCAATATTAATGCTCTGACTGCCGTACAGAGAACCTTTCATTTCCATGTCAGTTAATTATAGATGCTCATTTGCTAAAGGTTCCAAAACGTGAATGTATTTTAAATACATTTGGCAACAAGAAAGACACAGGGCTGTATAACAATTTGCAACTTTATTTTGTTTTCTTGAATGATAAGACATGAGTCGGAGCAGCAGGAAGAGTTCTCAGTTACTGGGACCTGCACAAGATATAAACACTGGAGAAAGATTTTGCGAAAAGAAAACAAGGCTGGTCTCTACTCCTTCAAAACTATTAACATTCCTATCAACCTCAGTTGTTTGTTGTATTTAGTAGTCTGTATGTTAGCAGTTGTGCTGGGCTACAATATCTCAATGAAGCTGGCATTGGTGACACAAAATAGATTTTTTTGTAGTCTTAAATTCAAAATAAACACTTGTATGGCTTATGTGAAAAAAAAGTTAATTAAATTATTGTTATCCACCAAAAAGATGAAACAAGACATGGCCAATTCATAGTGCAACTTTCACATGACAAAGGATTGTTTGACACAGAGTCAGTTTTATTTTGTTCGGGGGTCTTAGACCCCGAGAATTATGAGCGGTTTCGAACACTCAAATAATGTTGCGATGTTGAGATAGCTCGCCCTTAATAACAAGTTCCCATTTAATCAACAGTCTAAAAAAAAAAAGGTATCAAGTGTAAGTGTGTTCAAGAGTCCTTTTGATGAGTCACTCAGCTCCAGCTTTCTTCTCTGTGCCGTTAGAAGCGTTTGACTGGCTTTCAGATGCGTCTTTGCGGCGCCGGTCCCCCACCCCACTCCCGCCGCTGTCCTGCGACGACCGGCGGTACAGCATGTGGAGCCGCCCTGCGTTCATGTCTGCATCCTCCGCCCCCTCGCAGCACCGAATCCACGACTGAGGAATGGCCTCGATGCCATAGTGGGCGCCGGCGATGGCCCCCGCCATGCAGGCTATGGTGTCTGTGTCCCCTCCCAGGGCCAGGCTGTACGCTATTGTCCTCTCCAGGCCGCCGTAGTTCGCCGGGAGGCATTCTCTGGGCTGCAGGCAGTGGACGACGCAGAAGATGGCGGTGGGGACCGAGTGGAGCGCCGCAATGCCGTTACCTGGGAGGGCAGACGGGAAAATGTTGAGGGACGCAAAGTCGGGGAAAACAGATGAGAGCATGAGCTGTTCACAGGGCAAAAATGTGAAATAAACATAGCTGGCTTAATTGGGGCTGCAACACAGAAGACAGTTCCCTCACCCCTGTTGAAACAATCCAATCACTCCGTCCAAATCTTTAACTCAACTAGAGCAGCAAGATGGGAATAAATTCATAATAATGGGTGGGAGTTTTCAAGATAAGAGGAAATGGAATTCCATCCTGCAGTTATGTGTTATCATAAAAACAGTTGGAAGCAGGTAAAACGAACATTTAATCAAATAGTTGACCAGCAGAAAAATTAATCGGCAACTATTTTAATGGACTGTTGCTTGGACAAAACAAGCAATGTGAATAAGTCAACATGGGCTACAGGAAAGTGTGACAGGTGACATTTCCCATATTTTAAGACGGAAGATAAATTGTTAAAAAAAATTGGTGCTGTATGTGTGAAACAGGAACCACCAATGGAGGGACAGCGAAGGATGGATGGGTTGCAAAAAACCTCAATGAAAAGTAAAGAAGTAGAAGATGAACGGATACTGACCCAGCTCAGAAATGACCTCCTCTATGCTGACCTTGCTCCTGTACATCAGGTCTCTAACTCTGTGGAGGCGCTCGCAGAATGGCTTCTCTGCTTCTTTTAGGCTGGATGGAAACACAGTGTTAAAGGAAGATTGATGCGAGAGAAAAAGAAAAAAAGCCAAATAAACATCCGGTTACATCTCGGACCTCTTCGAGGTACTACTCACATTCTGGCATCGTTGCGAGTCTCCTCGTTGCTCTCCACTTCCTCCATCTCCGTGATGAGCCTGCTGATGAACTGATGGGGCTTGTCTATTGCCCCCTGCAGGGAGAGGTGCACGGCCAACGCCTGCAGCACTGCCCCGTTATAACCCAGAGAGCAGGAGTGGGTCAGCATGGCACCCTGACGGGCGCACTGGAGAGGAAAAAGTTAAGACATCAAACAAAAAGTCTGCATCCAACAAGTCATGGGTCTTTACCGGATTTGGGTCCTGGTGATGTGGGACTTCACGTGGCATAAAAGTTACGAGCAACTTCATGGCTTAAGTATTTTTGTGTTAGATATATCGTTTTAAAATGAATGAAAAATGGGAATTGAATTTAGTAGGCTGAATGTTTCTCACACAGAATTACTGAGACCATAACAATTCAAAAAATGTGTTCAGCTTTAATATGCATGTCACCCCATGGATGCCCACTGCTCACCCTTTTCACATCAGCCAGATTGGGGAAAGCCAGCGCGAAGGGAGCCGCTCTCATGGCTCCCCCGTTCCCAAAGGAGCCCCGACCATTAAACTGGTCCTTGGCCGGCTGGTACACGTCACTGAGCTGAGGGGAGGACAGCTTCTTCAACACCTGGATCACTCCAGAACCGTAGCCACGGCCCGGGGACATGCTGTACTCCTTAGCAAACCTAGAGGGGTGAGACACCAGAGCTCCAGTTTGCGTGTGTCTGTGTGAGTGAGTGTGTGTGTGTAAGTAAGTGTTAACCTCAACTCATGTCAAATGCCTTTGGGACAGAGAAGCTACTGGTATCGGCAGTGTGCACTTAAATACCTGCGAGCCATGTCCTGCTCATCAAAGCCGGCACGGGTGAGTAGAGACTGGACCACACAGCGTGCCATTGCGGTGTCGTCACTGTACTCAAGGATACCTAACACACACACACACACACACACACACACACACACACACACACACACACACACACACACACAAACAAACACAACATATTGCATCACATATCAGTATTACTAGAATGTCAGCACTGTCTGTAAGTTGGAGAAATCTATTCATTTAAAGTCGTAAAGCGTGGGTTTTCTCAAATGGGACACTTGTGGAGGTTATTCTGGGAACCCATAACTGCTGAGCATTTCCTATTATTTTGATGTGTTGCCGTTCAGTACAATCGAATAAATAGGGGTCTTGGGTAACGGCAGGCTAGTACATCCCTCCTGCATACGTGATTTTAGGAGGAATGCATCTCTCCCGCTGCTATCAGTGCCACCCTGACCCTGTAATGCGGGAACGTGATGTAATTTTCCGGCATGAAATCCCCTCCCTTCACTGACCATTCCCTTTGGTCTCGTCGTCCAGGTTGCTCAGGTGCTGCAGAACGCTCTCCATCGGCACCTCTTCCGCTCCTTCAAACTCTCCGCCGACGCAATCTCCCAGCACCGCCGCGACCAGCGCGCCTCTGAACCGGGACAAAGACGCATCACCCGCCGCCGCCGCCGCTCTCGCCGCCGCCATTGCCATTCATTCGCCGGTGAAGAGACTTGTCAACGTAGGCTGAGGAAAACAGCCCGCGGGTCGGCCGACCAGACTGCCGGACAGGGGGACAGAAAAGGGACCGACGAGAACAACAATAACAAATGTCGACTCAAACTCCGCCTCTGTGCCGTTTTCTGACAGCGCGCTGATGGCCGTGTGACCCGGGGAGCGCGTCGGGTCGGCGCACATAGAAATGCGCGCATGCAGAGCGGGTTTTCGTCAACAGACAGGCTGCTGTGGTTTGCACATTCATATAAAGGGGAATCCGTTCAATACGGCAGTGGGTGCAACACATGCAACGAACTTTGTGTACACAATAAGATAATTATTGGTGCCTTTTGTTAGTTTAAAATGGGACATCAGTAGATATGTACGTCTATTGTGCTACTTCACCACCGAGCTCACTCTTCTTGTGCCCGCAGTGTGCTGCAGCTTGCGCAGATAACCTCATATTTACGGTACAGCCATGCGTTTAAGATCGCCCCCTGCTGGCCTGGAGCTCTGGCCCTGACAGGACGAGGAATAGATCAAGAATGTAGAACAGTGGGAAACGTGGGACAAAGTACAGGGGCAGTGTCTTCTTAATTTTGCTTTGTTCCATTTGACTTGATGCTCCGTATAACTGACCCTAGGTGATAGCTGGCTGACTGGTCTAATAAAATATGAATGGACGTAACTGCAGGTCTTTTCTAATCACTTTCTATTAAAATAAATCTAAAAATGTCATTAACCCTTTATAATTATTTGAATAATCTATTAACAACTACCCTCACGTAGGGTTATGATTTTGCTGCTTCTTTCTTTGATATACCTTTTGTATTGGTTGATTGAGACCGGTTTGTCAGATTGTGGGTACATCTTATGGATCATATGGTTTTTGCTGTGCGTCAAGCTGAATAAACACAATAAACAGTGCAACCATGAAACGACAATCCTCTGGCTCTCGTTTATTTCCAGTTCCGTGGACATTCAAAACTGAAAGTACCGTAATGAGGCGGATATAGCAGGGCGTATTTTTCTGGAGACGGCGTTTGAAAAAGCGGGGTTAGTAATGTGGTGGTCTACGTGTGAGGACTGGGAAAGTAAAAGTCATTAGGCATTTCTAAAGGAAGACCACGCATGTAACAACATCATTATCATTTTACCAGGAGCAAAACACCATCACTGACAACTTCCTACAATGTCAGAAGCAAAAGACGGAGAAGAGCCACCCAAAAATACGGTAACGCTACGTTTTCCCCACCTTCTTCTTCGTTGTTTTTATATTTAAAGGACCAGTGTGTATGCCTAAGTGGATATATTGGCAGATATTAAATATATTATTTGTTCTGTTTTAATTAGTGCATTACGTTAATCACCTGAAACTACGAGTCGTTATGTTTACGCTAGCTTAGAGTCCCTCATATCCACAGGAGAGATACGCTGGCTCTCTCCCACGGAGCCCGCCATGTTTGCACCGCCATGTTTCTACAGCATCCCACAAAGGACAAACTAAAGACGAGAGGCTCGAAACGGGCCTTTGACGGTTTTTACATTGAAGTGTCTGAAGACACCGGTTGGAAGACAAAAAAATAAGAAGAAAGCGTATTAAGTGGTTGCTGATGCGGGCTGCGCATGTTATGAGAGGTTTGAGAACCCAAATGTTGACAAATGGAGGATCATACTTATTATTTAGCACAAGAAAAAGCAAGGGAGCGTGAACCCTCGCCGTCAAAGAAGCTCAAACGCGAAGAAACAAAACGAAAGCGGGACAAGCGACGGCAGGAAACGAGGATCAATACTAGTGTTGACTTTCGCAAATGGAAATCTCTGACGAGGGACAAGTGTTTTCAGAGTGACGGCGAAGTTGCCAGTTTCCTGCTGAACTCTCAGTGCACCGTAGGTTTTTCTACAGTTCGGGGGGGTACAGTTTGAGACAATCCCCAACCTCACCGCTAGATGTCGCTAAAGGCTCGTTTATATTGATCATGTTTCTCAAGTAAGTTATATCCCAAATCATGAGGCGTAACTTGTGTGACAGTTGCTCCAGCGACCCTTGCTGTTAGCCGACTTAAAGTCCCCCGGTCTCCTCGCGGCAGCATCCTTTTTGTTGGTAATGTCAGCTGCTTGCGCACTTGATTCATAACCCGAGAAGGGTGGGAGTTTGGGAGCAAAGCGTCTGCACCGTAATTAAAACATGGCGGAGTCGGAGGAATTTAGACTTAAACGATTAAAGGTAAGCATTTAAAACATAATATAATTAAAGCAACACGCGGGCGGTACGCTAAATTGGTCAGCTGACATCCCGGTAATAACACATGTAGTTAGTGTGGGCCAGCTGAGCTAGCTGAGCTAACTGTAGCTCGCTAGCCCTGCGTAACGGAACTGTTCTCAGAGATGGACGACATGGAGCCTCTGGATAAGCCTGACGGGTTATTACTGTGAAAACGGACATATTCCCGAGGATATGACGCAGGTATTTCGATAAACCCCGAGAGCATATTTACTAATCCAGGTTGAGGACTGACTCCACGGAGCAATACAAACAAAAGTGGATATTTCATCGAATTGAAGTGTTGGCACGCAAGTCACTAAAATGTTATGTTCACTCAAAACTCCAACAACTAGTCCATGTATGTCCTCTCTGGCATCTCAATGGGGTTTTGGTGGGACGCCTTCTCCATCCCCAGCATTGGGCCTGTGTCATCATGATCCACCTCACAGCAAGACATTGATTACACGTTCATGTTTGTGGAGCCAGTTCCCTTAACTGGAGACAAGAGGCTGCAGGCGTGTGAATCTAAACGGAGAGATGCTCATAACAGGAGGACGGAGAGAATACATTCTTCCTCCCCAGCTCAACATTGCAACACGCTGCACAGCACTGTCACCTCTGTGTTATTACCTGTGTTGTTATGTGATGGCGAATGCTTGAATGGGTTTGTTATTGGAGGCTGTGTGTGTGTGTGTGTGTGTGTGTGTGTGTGTGTGTGTGTGTGTGTGTGTGTGTGTGTGTGTGTAGTATTGCACGTGTTGGGCAACTCGTGTCTGCAGTGGATGAAGACAGACCTGCACTGTATTCCATTAAGGTGCAGATGGAGAAGAGCCATCATTTGTGGTGATTAGATCCACCTGTGCTCTTCCCGATATGACAAGAGGGCAACATAAAGGCCTTTAAAGGTAACCACAGATGACACAAGTAACCATAGATGCACCAGTGTTTGTCTTTCGGTCGCCCAGTGCTTGATACGAACACACACTTGAACTGAAAAACACAATTGGGGTACAAGTGGCCCTCGCTGTGCGGCGCTCAAGTCGAGCTAAAGAGTTAAACACCGTCACCTTGTTGTCTAAGATGATGTTAGCCAGAGGTTTGTGAGTCGTTTAAAAATCGTATGGTTCATTAAGTTAAAAAATAAATAAGGGTTGGGCTTTGATATAAAACATGAATGTCTCAGTGAACTTGTGGTTTTCTAATTGAGAGGAGAGATGATCATGGTGTACACGTTGTTATCTGGGACCAGCTTCTAAGGGTTTAGGGAATTTATTGCAATTGAAAGTGCTTTTTTTAAAATGATTTACAAGATGCAAATGGAGAGAAGATGAAGACGTTGTGCTCACCAAATTAAATGAAGAAAAGGGGAAACAATACAACTCTGAATAAATTGATCATGGTAAAACTGTGTGTATGACTGAATAGATCGTTAAATTAAACAAATGTAAAAATGGAAACAGATGAGAGAAAAGAACTGTGTGACTTTTTTTGTAAACATTTGAAGATAAAGTCACATCTATGGTATTTATAGTTGGTAACATTTTCTCAATAATTCATATTTTGATACTTTGAGGTTTAAAGCAGTGATTTAGGTTTGACGGTGAGGAATTGGAGGTTAAAGTGCATTATTCCCTGAGTGCTAAACAGGAATCCCCAAACCTTTTCCTTCCCTTGCAGCACGAGGAGCGCCTGTCCAGAGTGTTTGACGAAGTGATGGGACTTGGGAACTTTGCTGACTCCTCCAGAGGCTCTGCCAGCTCTTCCCCGAGTGGAGGGCAGGACGAGACGAAGGGAGTAGACGAAACTTCAGGACAAGGGGAACACCAACCGGTAGAAGAAGAGGACAGCAACAGCAGCAGTAAAGAAGAAAAGATGGACGAGGGGATGGGAGAGTCGTCCTTTCCTCGCAGTTCCTCCCCTTCCTCTGCCCGACCCTCCTCGTTTACCACGGGAACTAACGAACAAGGAGGAGGAAGTGGAGGGGCCGCATGTGATGACGCACTAGATGGCCTTCCTGCGTTTGGGCCAGAAGAAGAAGAGGAGGAGGAGGAGGAGGAGGATGAGGATGATGATGAGGAGGAGGAGGATGAAGAAGAAGATGATGATGAAGACGATGAAGACTGGCACTTTGCCCTGCCAACGGGCAGCCTGAAGGATGCTAATGTGCGTAAGGCAAAACGGAAAAAAGCAGTCCAACCAGGAGCCGGACACAACGCAACTCCAGACAAACCCTCTGCCCTTCAGGCCAGAGAGGATGATGAGGAGGAAGAGGAGGAGCAAGAGAGGGAAGGGAGCACAGAGTCTGCAAACACCTCCCACTCCTCAAACGACCACACACCTGATAACAGCCAAGGTAAAGAAAGCTGCATGCACCTGAGGACAGTTGTAAAGGACAAGATAATGCCATATTTTACACGTCAAGTTCAGTTCTTGTCGGTACCACAGGCCGAAGAACTCAGTAGTGTTTTCAGTTGTTATCATTACCAGTTCATAACCACACATGGTGGCGTTTTGTATATTACAAACACCGTAGCAACATGGTCACAGATTGGACAGTATTTAGTGGGACAGAAGTGCCAAACGGCCATCTTGGATTTTTGAGGTCCTGCTTGGTGTGGGTCGTCCGACTTTCCAAAAATTTTCAAAAATTGCCGTTCAGGCGGCGTTCCAGTATGACATGCCCACCTGTTGGTGCTTGTTCCTCCTTCACAGCTCAAGTGGAATGCAACATGAGTCGGGATGTCTTGGCCTCTGCGTCAATGTTGACGATTCTTGTTTTTCATGTCATCTTTATGAAGGTGCAGTGTAAATGTCTGCAGTGGCCTTTAAAGTGACTTGTGCTCTGTGCTGGCACCACTGGCTCAGGCTGGACTTCATTAGCAGCCAAAAGCAGATGGGAGTATGTTGAATCTGCAGAAGAGGGTTAGCTTTAAATGTTGAGAGAGACGATGCTCTGACTCACTGTTCTGCATTATCATCCCATTTAGTGGGATTTCTCCATCTCATTTCTTTACCAGGCCTCTTTCCTTCTTCACAAGGAAATGAAACCAGACTGATAATCCCAGTGCAAAGCAAAACTTAATGAAACAAGTTGCTTTTTTCTTTTATTGTACAATTTTGAATTGGTATTTAATATCTTAGCATGTATAACTAGACCGTTGAACAAGTTTGAAGGTCGTCACATGAAAATGGAAGCCTTGTTTGTTTTATGCTCTCTCTATTTCATTCTATATTATGTATTCTAGTTGTTTTAATTTAAGGTTTTCTCTTTTTTCTCTACCCTTGTGTCAGATGGAGGCGTCCTGAACCAGGCAGAGGAGACAGAAGACAGCCAGGAGGGAGCGGTAGGGCTCTGGAAAGATTGTCATGCAACTGCAATTCTAAAATCTTTGAACTGTCAGCTGGTAATTCTGAATGCTCTTTTTTCATCTCAGAGGTCAGAGGCGGCTCCGATGGAGGACAGTAATCCCCCGACGATCAACATTAAAGACGAGCCCATCGACGAGGGCTACGACAATGCTTTACTGCCTCAGAGCTCCATCAGACAGATCAAAGAGGAGCTGGAGAATCAGGAGGTAGGCGTGGGCGGAGAAAGTTATCAATATGCATCTGCTGTATATTTCCATTAGCAAGTGTAGATTTGTAATAACAGGAGAGGATTTCACCAGAATCAAATTACATATTTGGATTGAAGCTGCTGACGGCTCGTACTGTGTGCTGATTGTCGAATGTTTTCATAGCAATATAGAAGCTATTCTGTTGTCTTGAAATCATAAATTGTACTATATGACAGACAGCAGTACTGCCTGGAAAGGCCCAATTAAACCAAACCAGATTTCTTGACGTGTGCTCATTCCAGGAGGAGCTGCGGATCAGCTCCGTCTACTCCGTAGGTGGAGGGAACGCCTTTACCTCCCCGACAGGTGAGCTCAGCCGCTGCTCATTTTAACATCAGAGTGTGTTGTTGTGCAGTGGTCAACTTGTGCCGGTGCATGTTTGTACGTTCGATAAGAAAGAGACACTGGTAGGAAACTAACGTGGTTGTGGCTCAAAGTCTGTGGCTTCAAAGCAGCAAGAACAGGGAAAGCTGTTTGGCTTAAACTACTCAATAATAAATAACTACTCTCTGCTTTCACCTTCCTTCGGTGCCACTTTTCTTAAAGCACTTGCAGCAAGCCTTTTTCTTTTTTTTTTTAGCTTTTATAATATTTTGCTTGTTTTTATATCTTCAAAATGAAATGTTGGGCTGACCTTTTAAAAATCCAGGCCATCACCTGCCCAAGCACACACATCCACATTTATTCTTCACGGTACTTCTGATTTGACCTAAAATCCTCCTGTGGAGTTGGATCGGTTAGCAGGAACGATATCCTGCAAGGAGGGATGAACAACTTTGTCAACTTTGCTGTGAATCTGCAATAGAGCTCTGAACTCAGGATGATTTGTCACGCATGTAGGTTCATCCACTGCACTGTTAATTTTGTAAACAAAAACGACGGCGACTAAATGTGTTCATGGAGTTAAACCGTGATTCCTTCTGTAATATCTGTCTTATATTGCTGTGAAGATATCTCCTTCAAACATTTATTAATACTGCATTTATTCAAATTTCTTGCCCAAACATTTTTTCTTCAAGGTGGCATTCAGGACAACATTATAGTTTACCTTTGTCCAATAGACATGTTTACTAGATGGAGCTTGAACGCATCATAATGTAACTCAATGCAGCTGCGTTACCATTAGCTGTTGGCTCTGTTATTGAGCGGGTAGGACTGTGCTGTCCACAAATCCTAGCTTTAAGTGTACCTTTTAAAGAGTAAATAACTACTGCGTTCAATCAAGATATTCCAATTCGGGGACAGTGGTAATGTGAACGCTGGTTCACCAGAATAGCGTAACAGACCCCTTGTTTATGCACATGTGTCTTTATTAATACAAGTGGTGAAAAATTATTATTTCTTCTTCTTTACCAACCTTTCCCCTCTCATCCACTCAAGTTCCAGCAGCAGTCCCAGCTCCCCCTACGACGGCCATTTTTATCCCAGGTAGGGGCACTGTCCTCCAAGCCATGACTCCCTTCCCTCTCAGACCACCAGCCCCAATCACAAGCTCACTCCCCGCTCTGGCGCCGGTCACCCCACGGCCGCCGCCGCCGCCGCCCTCCGTTCCTGGGAGCGTTCGCTGCAGCGGCTGCTCTAAGGTACGGTGTCACTTAGTCCTGCGTAACACGACATGCATATTAATGTCAAAGAGTTAACACCAATCATGTTCTATACATTGTTATTAACATGGAATCAGATCTGTTAATCACATGATTAGCAGATATGAGGACTTTTAATGTCGGTTTTCTTTTTCTTGTCGGTTTAATGTTTCGTGGTTTTGTGAATGGTCGTAGGTTCTGCTGAAAGGCCAAACGGCGTTCCAAAGAAAAGGTTCGACGCAGCTCTTCTGCTCCACGGTCTGTCTGACCGGCCACCTGCCTGCAGCCAGCAAGAACCGGTCCTGTTTCCAGTGCAACAGGTGCGTCTTTGTTTTTCCGCTTGACATCAGTGTGAACTCAAGTCTGGCTTTCATTTAGCGGACAGAAGCCGGCAGTTGGCTCACAATGTTGTGCTTTTCTGCTTTAAAGCGAAGCTATGTTTATTTTAAGTGATCGTCTCGGTTGGTCCCGTGGGGATGTAGTCATTTAAAGTTTCTATTTATTCAAATATTTTTTCTCATGACTTCTTTGTCCAGGTCATAAACCTGGTGATACTGTTGCCTTGATTCATTTACCGTAAAAGTCGGGTTACAAGCCGCTCCTACCTCCTGTCAGTGTCCCCGCTGTAGCAAGCTAGGAGCAGCGCTAGCTAGCACTGCTGCTAGCGCTGCTGCTAGCTCCCCGCTAGCTCCCTGCTTCTGCTGCCACTGCCCGCGTCCCCTCTGCCCGAGTCAGGCGTCGAGCCGGGTCTGGTCCCGCTACCTTCGGTGATTGTCGGGGAGCTAGCGGAAGTTAGCGGAAGTTAGCGCTAGCAGGCTACAGCAAGGAGCTAAAGGGGACACTGACCGAAGGTAGTAGCGGCTTGTAACCAGACTTTTACGGTAAACTTGAACGCATAATGAAAATAACATCTGTCAATTTTGAACTCGAGACTTAACTTTTCGCCCTCGTTTGCCGCTTCTGTATGTTCCATCCCCTAACCCTGGCTACTGTGTTCAACTCCCTCCCTGCAGGGAGATCCTTCAGCCCAGGGACATGATCACGATTCCAGGAGACGACAGCACCTTCGTCAACTTCTGTAGCCAGTTCTGTCTGTCCGTCTTCAGACACAAGAAGAAACAGGCCGACAAGGTCCCCGATAAAAAGCTGGAGAGGAAGCCAGAGAAGCCGCCTGAGAAACCAGTGGAGCGACCGCCCGACAAACCTGTTTGCAGTGTCTGCAGAGTCTCTAATAGGGTAAGAGACGCGAAACGCTAGCTTTTACAGCAAAGGCAGGTCTTGGTCAAGATGCCTGATAAGCCACGTCGGCTGTAATTACCCAGGTTTTTCCCCGTCTTTTACTCTCCGGTCTAATTGTCTTTCTTTTCCTCACAGCAGATTGAGCACGAGGTCAACCATCAAGGTCGTCTGCACAGACTGTGCAGCGATGCTTGCTTTGTAACGTGGCGCAAGATGCGGCACTTGGCGATGAACTGCTGCGAAGGCTGCGGCCTTTACTGTAGCAGCAGCTCAGGCTCCTGTCAGACGCTCACCATCGACAGATCTCAGCTTAACTTCTGTGGTCCCACCTGCATCGGCACCTACAAGCAGGTATGCCTTTGTGGAAAAATATGTAATCATCATCTTGTTTGGTTTCTTTTGATCATAGGGATGACAGGAACATGTATGATGAACATTTGTGTGTGTTTTCTCATAGGACTGCAGAAAGACCGTTGAGTGTGCCTACTGTCACAAAATGGCGATCGTGTCTTTCACCATCATGGAACGAGACCAACGGGGAAAAGTCCAGCTGTACTGCTCATCGGTGTGTGTGGAACGCAGTCGACCACCGCGACACATCCTCACTGGTAAGGACACACACACACACACACACGTGCCAAGTTTAGAACTTGGAAGACGCTCCAGATCACCTCGGTGACCACAACAGTCTCTAAACTGCTGCACAACAATTCCCTTCAAGATGAATTAAGTTGCCATCTTGCCGTACCTTTTATCACCGCGAAGCACGGGAAAGCGTGTTTCATTATTAATTATTAAACACGCTGCATGCTCACCTACTCGGTGCCTGGTCTGTTTATTTGACCCTTTTCCCGTAGGCACTGCATTCCCCTGCTGCCTGTGCAAAGTGTCGGCGGTTCCTCAGTACCATCTGGCCATGGTGGACGGCACCATTCGCAACTTCTGCTCCTATGACTGTGTTTGCATATACAGGGTAAAGGCACCAATGGCATACCGACTTTTTTTGTGTCAAACAAATGGATTTTTGACGGCGCATCTGTCTGTCGGCCAAAGCCTTGTCGTCTTGTAGATTTGACATCGCTGTTATTTCTCTCTCAGAAATCCGGGATCACCTCTCAGCCGGACCTTATCAATGGAGCCTCCGTTCTCAGGGACCCGTCCCTCAGAGACGCCCCCAGACCAGGGCCCTCTGCAGGAGCCAGCTCGGTCCCTCCCGTCCCTCAGGACCACCCGTCTTCAGTCCCCTACCAGGCCCACCACCCCAGTCATACCTCAGTGCCCCCACTGCTGCCTCCCTACCCAGCCATGTCCTCCCCCTCGGTCCCCGGGCAACCCCAGGCCAGAGCACCTGCCGGTCAGCCTCTGAAACCAGCGGAGGGCGCGCCCACCGACGCCTCGAAGCTGACCTGCCATCAGTGCAGCAAACAGTTCAACGTGAAGCCGCTGCTCTTCAGTCACCAAGTAAGGAACACGGCTCACTCTTAAGTGTATACGGATACTTAACCTTAACCCTGATGCATGGCGAGTGTAACTCACCGACTTACCACGATGACGACATCAATGCTACTTGTTTTCTTTCAGGGTAACATTGCTATGTTCTGCAGCAGGACGTGCTCTGAGCACTTTAAAACCCAGAAGAGTATCCTGATAGTGTGTGAGTTCTGTAAACAGGAGAAAGTGCTCTTTGACTCCATCTGCTACAACCAACAGGACATGATGTTCTGCGGTGAAAGTGAGTACACGTGGTTTTGCTCCTGTAGCCGCTCCTCTGCATTATTATCCTCGTCGCTTCTGTGGAGGAATTTCTGCCATTATGGGATAGTTTGGGTATTTGGAAGTGGGGCCGTGTGAGGTACTTTATGAGGTACTTTATGAGGTACTGTACGAGGTACTTATCCATCGACGACGTATCTTCAGTAAATGGCGGTCGACAAGCCCCCAGTTTGGAGAAACGGAGGAACACGACTGTGGCTCAGTGGTTAGCATGCCCATCTTTAAGTCAGAGGATCGGTGGTTCGAGCCCCGGCTCCGCTAGTCCATGCCGATGTGTTCTTGAGCGAGACACTTAACCCCGAATTGCTCCCCGTTGCTGTGTCTGCGGTGAAAAAATGTAACGTAACACCAGCAATGTACTTCTGCAGGCCGAAAGAAGCAAAACATATTTTAGGCACCTAAGAAAATCAATATCAGTTCAATGTGCGCTATATTTATAATATTTTCACCCATTCCCACAGGGAACTGAAGCTACTGTTTCCATCTAGGCTCTTTTAAAAGCTACAAGACTTCATTGACCTTTAACACAGGAGCTGCTGGTCTGCTGCTGACTCCATCAGTTAGTTGGTTGAGTACAAGCCTGTAGATGGCATCGTAATGAAATAAATCGTGATACTGTTTCACTGAAAATATATATATATATATATATATTTTATATTTCTTTAACTAAAATGTGCGTCACCTCCTATTTCGCCGCTGTCAAGTGTCTTCCCCTGCAGGTGGCTACTCAGGATTTACAGAGCCACGCCCTCGCTAAACTATCAACGGATGAATAGAAAAAAACACGGAGAAAAATAGAGTTTAATTCTGTGTGGACGTATTAATTAGCTGACCGGATTTCTCAACTGCTGCAGCAAACTGAGCAAAGTAAATCTACTTTCACGAAGTGGATCACGTCTCCAAACTCCTGCTGCTGGTTCTGTGGCTCGTGAGGCAGTGAGGCGTCCGCTAGTAAAAAACATATCCGTCCTCGGCAGCGTTTCTACACTCTAAAAGTCTGGTGTACGCTCAGTGGAAACGTAGCAAAGGATATGCGTTTTAAAATGGAAAGAAATATAGGGAGGACTGCAGGTCTGCATAGTTGTGTTTTTAATTCACCTCAATGTAGGCCGACACATGACTCTTCATAAGAGTTTTATAGTTATAAACAGGTAAAATAGCAATACAATGTAAATAATTGCTTTTATTCTTGTTCTATAATTTCAGAAATACAACAAACTATACTTTTTGTAAATATAATATGACTATATATAACACTTTATAAGCTGTGATATCAAATGGCTTTTGCGGCTCCAGACAAATTTTATTTGGTGGCAAAAAAGGGATAGGAAAAGTCTCTCTCGCTCTCTCTTTCTCTCTCTCTCTCTATCTCTCGCTCTCTCTTTCTCTCTCTCTCTCTCTCTATCTCTATCTCTCTCTATCTCTCTCTCTCTGGTTCTCCTGTCTGGTTTTCTAAACTCTGGGAGCGGCTTATTTAGTTATAATATTGAAAATGCTGAATGCCAGCGGTTCCAATCTTTGCTAAATTAATCACGACAAAAAAAATACCACTTTGACCGTCCATACTTTTTTAGATGAATAATAAACATGTGTTCAGTGTCATTGGACTTGTACTCTAATTCTAATAATGTAACGCCGTCCTTCCTCTGTTCCAGGCTGTAAGCAACTTTTCAAACACGACCTCACATCTCTTAACAAGGATCATTCTTGGCGTCCCTGCACCTACTGCGCCGGCATCAGCCAAAAGATGCTGCACAGCCACTACGGAGGCAAGATGGAGGAGTTCTGTAAACCCCACTGCATGTCCCAGTACACTGTGCTCTACTATGGGGTGAGGAGACGGCGTCCCATTACCCTGTACATTGTTAAGGGGAGTGCCGCTCTGTGTTCAACGCGGTTATGCTACGTCTTTTCTCCTCCTCCTCTCCTCTCCAGATGGGTCGGTGCGATGGCTGTCGGAAACAGGGCTACATGGCCGAGAAGCTGCAGTGTTTGGGTTCAGTCCGTAATTTCTGCAACCTGCCCTGCCTGCTGCAGTACTGCTACCTGCACTTTGAGACGAGCCATCACACCAGCAGTAACGGTGCTGGAACGGCCCCACAAAGACCGTTTGGTAAATCGTGTTGCTGCGTCGGTGTTATACAGTATGATGTTGAGGAGCAACATGTACACTCACTCCGCCCGCTCATATATATATATTAGTATAAATACTCTTTGGCACAAACGTGCACTGAAGGTTGAACTGATTTTAGAATTTAGAGGTCAAAGGTCAATGTGACCAGCAGTGGAGTGCAGCATACTGCATGCATATATAGATTCATGGCATGACCTTGAATCTCTATCAGCTGATAATGAAACAGACCTTTTTGTATTTATATTCAGCCAATTTTGTAAATTATTTGCAGGGAGGTTTGGTTCAGGTCAGCATGTTCTAACCTCGCTGTGTTTCTCTCCATCCAGCGCCAACGCAGCCCCACCACTCCTCCAAGATGAATCCCGTCATCGCTGATGTCGTATCACTGGCCAACGGTTCTGCCTCTCAGCCCAGTGTGTCAGCAGATACGGCTCTTACTGGTTCGTTACATCAACACACTGGTTTTCCACATTGCATTACTCACAGTGGGGTTTAATGCAGTGCTGTTTATATTTGTATTCCTCTTTTGTAGGAGCACTTCCGACCTCCAACGTTGACGGGAAGAACCTAGACCATGTACGTGCTCTCCAATTCCATCTTTTTGTCGATTTATTTTCTCTTGAATCGAACAAACAAAATCATAAATCCAACTTCAGTTCTAGTTTAAATTAACGTGAGGTCAAAGACTGTGCCGATGTCCCGTTCCACATAAGAAAATAAACCCTGATATTCGGTCCCGCCCCTTCCTCTTATACCAGCTGATCCTCATCAGATTAAAATAAACAATTCACAGAAAAAGCATTATTTCGAATGTGAATATAAGATCCATTCATTTGGCAAAGGAACGTCTTTAAATCATACAAATGAATTATATAACATGATTTATAATCAAACAAAATATATGGCTCCAACAGTGTGTGTGTGTGTGTGTGTGTGTGTGTGTGTGTGTGTGTGTGTGTGTGTGTGTGTGTGTGTGTGTGTGTGTGTGTGTGTGTGTGTGTGTGTGTGTTTCTGGTTAGACTTTACATTCAACTGTGGGTCTCCACTCAAAAATGTTAAAGCTATTGACAACAAAAGTACTCAGAACTGTTCAGAAATAAGACGCGATCCGAAGCAGCACATTCATGGTGAAGAACCAGATCGGCTCGACTTAGTTCATCTTTGTTTTGCTGGTTCCAGGCCAGCACTCAGACCGATGCCATGCGAGTGCCAATGCCCCGTCGACGTCAAATGAAGAACAAGTCGGTTCTGTGTCGGCCCTTCACCATGGACCAGGAGAGCATGTGCCAGCTGCCCACACCCTTCGGCGATTTAACAGGTAACTACAAAAAACTAAACGTCACTGGAGCCAGTTGGGTAGTTCAGTCGCGTTTCAGCTCGTTCAGACGGGACGCGGAGCGGCTGCACGGCCGAGTTAGGGAACCAGGTTTTAAATGGCGCCAACCAGCAGTTTCCTCACTGTAAGATGCATCCAAATACCAGGTCTGCTTACTGCACATTGTTCATAATAATATGTATTACATTATATCTGCTGTCTCTGTACACACTGTGATGACGCTGCTTGGTTTGCGTCAAACATCTCCTCGTGTTTTATTGGTCAAACCAAACAGCTCTTTGGAGGGATGTCTCTCACTGCGAGGCAGTCGCCATGTTTTTATATTTATTTATCAGATAAATCGGTTCGCCTCAAGAAGTTGAGTCTCTAACGCAAAAAAAACTAAACGTTTATGTTCGTGCTTTGTGAGATATGATATTGAGCTTTTTTAAATTCTCAGTCAAAATATCAGACTTTTTACATTTTCATAATAAAAAAAAAAAGGTTAAAGATGAAAAAGACTTAACTGTGGTAAATGTTGTTAAAAACTTTAGTTTATTGCTATTTAAATTCAGAATTCTATTGTACCGGTCAGTGCTAATACCCATAGCAAACCTGCGTAGTAATAATAATACTGTAATAGCTATCTGCCTTCTGGCTATGGCCAGTGTGCCTTTTCTAGTGTGTTTGTCACAACCCTACACGCCATCTAATATATTTTCATTCATTTAATTTTTTTGGGGTTCATTCAATTATTCGTTGTTCACAACAAGCTGTTTCAATAATTGCACCAGCTCTGCTAGATAGCTCCTCGCAACCTGACCAGCCGTCTGCGGAAGCGTCCACATCTCCGGAGCCGCCGGCGAAACCTCAGGGAGAAACGCAGCCCCGTAACGGCGTGCCGGCACGCCTCACCGGGCGCCATTTCCTGGCCATGAGGGAGACCGACTCGGACTGCAAGGTCTGCTCGCAACACAAGAGGAAGAGGGTGGAGGAAGAGGAGCAGGAGGAGGAGGAGGAGAGGAAGAAGAAGAAGAAGAAAAAAGAGGAGGAGCCCGGGGGGAAAACGGAAGGAGAGTCGGAGGAGACAAAGGAGGTGAACTCGTGTGACGTGAAGGACGATGAGAGCAAAGAGGGGGAGCCCTCGGAAACGAAGCGCTGTGAGCAGAAGAGCGGCGCAGCGAGGAGGCAGACGCCGTATTACTGCAAGACGTGTTCAGGAGAGCCCAGCCTCTGCCCTGTGCCCTGCTTCGAACTCTACCACACCAGACTGATCTACAAAGGGGCCCCGGAGCCACAAGGTGAGCCTCCCGAATATCACCACCATTAAATAGTTGTTAAAAGTGAGTCGTTTGCACCACAGTTGTATCCGCTGTGCAAGTATTCTTCTTTAATGTGCAGTGTATGTAAATTACGATAACTGTCACAACAATTAAAGGGATAGCTCATCTTTTGTTGAAGTTGGTTTGTCTGAGGTACTTAAACATCCGTCAGTTTATTACCTTTTTAAGTAGATGGCGGTCGGCACGTGTCCAAGCTTTACCTCGACATCAGACGGCCCTTTGCGCTGGGGAGCCTAAGCTGTGTGCCACAAGTCTCCATTGACAAAAACGGTTATTAAATCGCCGAATACGGTGCTTCACCTGCCTGAGGGTTGATTGATATTGAGACCCAATATCACACAAACCTGCCTGGTGGAGCAGCAGCTCAGTGTTCTGCGAGGTAAGATTACTGTTTTTGTCAAAGGAGCATGGATGCTTTGAAGAGCATAAAACAACCTCATTCCCCTGCTGGAAAGGATGGTCTGACTGCAAGGTAAAGCGGCATAGCGCCATCTACTGGAGGTAGTAATACACTTCGGATAAGTGCCTCATGCAGCCCACTTCAAAGAATCTAAAATATCCCTATTTTATTGCTGTTTAAATCATAGAAACAACAACACAGTGCACTGACGTGATCTGTTGATATTCATGTAAGTCAATTCAACTGACTTCTTAAGAGGGTCGAGTTTGTCACCCACGTTTTTCTCTCCACAGCCTCCTGACCTGCTGGCATGAGAAGTTATCTTCTACCCAGACCGGATGAAGCTTAAACTGCTGTGTTCACAACACTTCTTTAGTGTCCTTAACCTCCGTTTTTTGTGGTCGTCTTGCTTTAGTTTAACCCAATTCCTTATGACCCTAAACACAGAATACATGACCGTTCTCCTGACGCACCTAAAGGGGGCGTTGTTTCGACTATCGATGGCAGTATTTACACAAAACGGGTCTTCAAGGCCGTCTCGTCTTCCTACAAAGGGTATTTATTTTGAGATACTTCCTTAAGTGCTTCACTGACCTACAACACGGTGCTGTAACATGCACGCAAAAATACCTCATTTATTTATGTGTTTATATGTCATTAGAGCTGATCCTTGACATTTGTCAAGTGTCATAAAACCTGTGAATGTGACGTTTTCATTCACTTGATTTGTGTACGTTATGTACATTTTTCCGGTGCCGTCACTTTATTTATGTTCTTACACACACAAGGATGTTTTTCTCCACCACCAAATCTCTCGATGTGATGTCACTAACCATTAAAGTCGAGCACTTATTCACTAGCGGTAATCAACCTGTCATGCACTAAGTGGCCTGATCGTTTCATTCATTAAGTCGACCTGCTCGCCCAGGTGAAGCTCACGGAGAGACGGAAAACTAGTACGTCACTGCACAGGTTTATCATAAAAGAGGTCACATTGTTAAACCAACTTCTGATATGTTTTTGAAAATGGCTCTAAAGCATATGCAATTTACAACGAGGCAAAACCCATTTATGTTCAAATCCAGACTGAAAATGTGCCCAACCAGAAACTGCAGGTTCGCAGAGTTGTAGTCAGGTTGCTTCTACCTTCAAAAAAAGTACTGAATCAGTATTACGTCATAATTTGTGTTCTTGTCAAACTTTTTTTGTAAAGCTTTTTTGGGGGGATAGTTACCCTCCACAGGAGTAACATCCACCACCTGTAGCTGGAGATGCAGGTGATCCACAATCACTTCTCTGAAGTGTCTGAGTGAAGAAAACAGAATTAAATGATGTTCAGTATTTGTACTGTAAAGCTACATTTTAATGTTATTATGATTGTGTGATGTATAAATTAAATCCCTTGCTGTTTACTTTTGACTTCTTTTCCACTTCCTGTTTGTTGTAGGCCTTTGTAACTTCTCCAGTGTCACTGCATGTTTTTTATTTGCTTCCTCTTTTTTTTATGACAACACTGACATGGATCGGATTGCAAAAATAATGTTGCATTGCTGCCTCTTTTTTAAAATAAACGGTTCAATAAATTTGTTTTTATGAATAAAATGTTGCTCGTGTCGTTGTGTGTTTGTGTGAGACTTGACCCGCCAAAAGAAACAAACACCGACACGTTCAGTCAACAATGAATAGCCATGATTTAGGAATGAAATCCTTTATCCCAGTGTCTCAAAAGAGTGCGGTCCTTCTGAGGGGTGTTCCTGTTGGACTCCAGAACCCGACACCAGCAAAAGGAACAAACGCAACAGAACAGATGAGGAACCCGGCCAAGATTCTTCTTTTATTACAGCTAAAGTGCCTAAAATTAATAACATTTAATACATATATACATTATTATAGATACAAAAATACAAGCAAAGATGCATTAGTGAGGGGGAGATGACTCTGGTCATGTGACTGAAGTGACCGGCACGCTGCGATCATATCATATAAATATGTTGGCGGGAGCCCTGTATGACCAATAAATGATGACAAAATCTGTTCGATGCTTGTCAGAAGTTCTGGTCTGCTGTGACTTCCAAAACATCTGGAACCTGTTGCCATGTCACTGATCTCCAGGTTGTGAGAGCAGCTTCACTTCAAGTCCAAGGCCATGTGTTCCCCAGAATGAAAGATGCCTTGGAAAAGTGAAAGAGTTAGAATGCAAAGTCCTTTCCACAGATAGACATGTCAGCAGCTGCACTCTTTAAGGTCTGAGACTCTTTATTCAGGGATCTTACGGTCATGGAAAACCTGGAAGAGTCATGGAGTTTAAAATGGTTATTTCCAGGCCTGGGAAAAAGTTTAGTAAAAGTCATGTAAATGTGTTATATTCATGTGTTCATGTCGTTCATTTACGCTGAGTTTGAAATAATGAATATGCTTTTAAAAGAAAGACTCAAAATATCAGCAGGCATACATACAGGCATCTATATAAATGTTTATTCTTTTAATCAAACTATTGTCTCATTCATTTGAGTCATTTAAGGTTTACTGTATGCTTTGTGTTCTCATTGTTAGTTTAAATACTACATTGACTCACTTTTCATGTTTACACCCAGACTTCACTAAATGTTTGTCATGGACATTTGTTTTAAAGTCATGACTCCACAGGTCAGAGCGTTTATGAACCCTGTTTCAGGTTTGAGACGTTGGAGATGGAGGGTATCAGTACCCTCAGCCATGGTCTCATATTCATCGGATTTTTCACATTTTAGCAAAATACCTGATGATAAAAATTAGGCGTCTATCATTTCGGTCATCCGTAATATGAATGTGTTTTTGAATATTTTTTTATCAGAATAAAAAAGTCTTCTTGCCCTCAAAGACTGCACGCTCTCTTTGTTTTTAGTTTTCTGCATTCTCGAAAAATGACAATAAAAGCAGTTTGTATGGGAGTTATCACTATTTAATGTACCTCTTATATCCGGTACATTTCTCTTTCAATTAGATTTTTTGGACACGGTTGGAGCTTTGAGCCTAATCTTTTCTCCCTTTGCCCGTCTCTCTCTCTCTCTCTCTCTCTCTCTCTCTCTCTCTCTCTCTCTCTCTCTCTCTCTCTCTCTCTCTCTCTCTCTCTCCTTCATGATCTCTTCTCTCATTTCCTCCCTCCCTCCCTCCCTCCCTCCCTCCTCTAGCCCTGACTCTGCCCTCAGATAGCTCCTTTGCAGGGGAGGGGAATGTGAAAGTGTTGATGGTGCCAATCCCAGTCCCGGTCTTCATCCCAGTGCCCATGAGCATGTACTCCCAGCACACACCAGTTCCGATGGCCATGCCCGTTCCCGTATGTCCCATCACATACTTCAAACTAATTCAAAACGATTCACATTGTGTTGCGTACAAGTCCAACGTTAACTTGTTTCTCCGGGTCTCTACAGGTCCCGGTGCCCATCATCATACCACCACAGAAGAAGGAAATGAAAGACGCAGCAGTGCAGTGGGAGCCTGTGGCTCCACGGGGGGAGGAGCAGCAAGACGGGCCTGTTTCCAGTGCAGGTGAGGGCAAGTTTTGTCCTGACTTTTTGTACTCAAATATTAGATATCTTACCCAAATGTCACCACCTCTATGTTGTTGTTTATGCGGCTGCTGCAGACCTGAAAAGTTCGTTCAATGGAGACGTGAAGTCGGAGGCGGTCGCTCCCATAAACCGTGAAGACGAGGAGACTGAAGAAGCAGCACAAGCCGACCTGCCACTCACTGTAAGTGCAGAGAGCGTCACAGAATCAGCTGATGCCCAACTTCACCCCCAGCCAGAGGGAACCACGGCAACCAGAGACCCACCATCCACCAGTGCTGAGCCTCAGCCTCCCTCCTCTCCAATGATGGACGTGGAGACTGACATCCCGAATGGTGAGAGATCATCTGTAGCTAGAGAAGTGAGGGAAAAACAAATGTTGATTTGGTTTCTAAGTCTGGTCTGATTTGTTTCCTCTCCTGTGTTTATGAGCCAGGATAATGTCTCTAAGTTAAAACAGGTGGGGAACGTTGTTATTGTTAATACTCGTTCCACAAGAGGCACCACTATTGATTACATGATCTAGAAAAAGGACTAAAAGCATTCATGTTTTCGTCCAGGTGAATTCACATAAATGCTGACACACAAACTCACCTGGAGGAAAATATGAATGCCTTTAGTCCTATTTAGAACATGGGGTAGTAGTGCCCTCTTGTGGCTGAAATGGGTATTATAATAATAAAATCAACTAAATAAATTTGTGATAATAAAATAAAATAGTACCTTATTAATTATCTTGCCAAAAGAAGTGTTTGACACAGATGAGAAGAAAACAATTGAGGAACTCACAAATGTTCTGGCAAAACCTTTTCCTAAGTTATAAGGAGAGAAAACTTTAAATCTTTAAAAAAGAAAAAACTGGATGACATATTGTGTGTTTTTACAGAATCGGTGGATCAGAAGTCACCTGCTCCAAAGAGAGGCGTGAAGAGACCCAGAGAAGGTTACTCCGGCCGGAAACGGGTAGGAGGCCCTGATAGTTCAGCAGTACTTCATTCATTCATTCATTCATGTTATCAGCCTCTGATTTAAACCCTTCCATTCTACTCACTTCAGTTTGTGGGCAGACGAGTTGCTCTGTGATTCTCTCGCTGCAGGGAACTTGTTTTTCTCCTACCTGTCCTTGAATATTTCACGTGTTTACAGAACTAAAAGGTTTTCAAACGGGCCCAACTTCAGCCTGACGTGCATTGTCCGCTCACGGTTCACCTTGCAACCATTTCCCACAACACCCAGCGTCCGTTTGCATTTCCATCCGTCCAGGGTCGAAGACGAACTGTAGCGCTGAACCGCATCGCAGTGGCGACTCCAGCAGCCTCCAAACTGAACCACCTGTACGGGGTTCAAGCCTGGAGGAGCTGGGTCCACCTACAGAACCAGCACCCGAGAGAACGTGAGCCTCAGTTCTCCTCACAGTCCAGTCTGATTGCTTCCTCTGAGACGTTGATGGTTCATTCCAGTGGTGTTTGTATGGCCTCTCCCACTGCAGCCAGTCTAGTGGGCGTCAAAGAGGACGTCCTTCAGTGTGACTCTGCTGAGCTGAGCTTTGCTCTCACTCACTTCATCAGAGACGTGAGACGGCCCAACGGAGAGACCTACAGCCCGGACAGCATCTTCTACCTCTGTCTGGGGATACAGCAGGTACACACACACACACACACATTGTGTCACTGGTTTCCACCTTGCTTCTTTCAGTTTATTTCTTGATTGATGTCTGTTTCCACCTCCCTCTCTCTGGACAGTATCTGTTCATGAAGGGCCGCATCGAGAACATCTTTACCGACGAGCTGTACAGTCAGTTTGCGACCAAGATCAGCGGGATGCTGTCACTCTGGAAACCTGGACTCCTACCAAATGGTATGATCACTGACATAAAGTCATAATCCTTCAGATTTTCATTTCTTTACACCCAAAGGTTAAAGTTTGTCCTGCAATATCCATTCAGTGATCCATTCTAATTGATTGTGGCGGAGTCCTTATAACATTAAAGTTGAACTAATTTCTATTCCATTTTTTTCCTTCCCAATACCGATTTTGATACCTTAACTTCATATCAACAGATACCGAGTACCAATCCGATACCAGTGCTGCTAACAGCTAATGTTAACTGTCTAAGCAAAGGGTGTGTAACACTAGTTCACACATGTGCAGTGCGGGTTGGGTAGGAAGTGACGTGTGTTTTTCCAGTGGAGCGTAAACGAGCTGTGAAATGATGAAAACGTTCTCTAACGTGACGTCGGATCTGTGCGTGTCCAATTCGTCGAAACCTGATCCACACATGTCGGTCTGTATCAGAGGCCTCGGTGTTACCACGGCAACTCTAACAATGGGTGGAACGACAACATGGATGTTTAATTAGACTAATACATTTTATTAGTAATAACATTCCAGCTCGTTCCGCTACAAATGTAACCTTTTAGTCACAAACCATGCATTTAATCATGCAGTTATGATTTTAAATGTGTCCACCTAGTATTCATTAATATAAAATGAAGTATTCATTCTGTATCAGTCGTGTTGAAACCTACACAGCATGCAGTGGAGGCATCCTGAACAGGTTGCCAATGAATGAATGCCGACCACCTTTGAGTTTCAGCTCTTCCCCCGCCCCGTCTCTCTCCTCCTCTAGGTGGTGCTGTTTCCTCCCGTGTGGTGGAGTCCTACCTGTGGGAGTGCAAGCAGCTGGGCGCCTACTCGCCCATCGTGTTGCTCAACACGCTGCTCTTCTTCTGCGCCAAACACTTCGGCTTCACCACGCTGGCGCAGCACCAAGGCCTCTCCTTCACCAACTTCACTCGACACTCCAAACCCTGCAGCCGAGCCGGCAAAGTCCACTTCCTCCGATACCACAGAACCAGCAGCGCCACGCCGCACAGAGGTGTGTGTGTTTCACATCAGAGTAGTGATGGTGGCAGTGTGTCTTATTTTCAAACATTTAGTACAAAATATCAGGGAACGGGGGACTTCACCTCTCAGAAATACCTCTTAATTGTTTATATAAATCATATTTTTCTATTTCTAGACACCACAAAACTATTTATAAATTGTCCCAAAAAGCAGGTTGTATCACGGTGATGGTTTCTTTTTGTTTTTAGAGCGCTTCAGAAAAAGACAGGGAGAGGAAGAGGGGGACCTCGAGATGCTTGAAAATGTCACCAACCCTCTGCACTGTCCTGTCAGACTCTACGAGTTCTACCTCTCGAGATGGTGAGACACACACACACACACACACACACACACACACACACACACACACACACACACACACACGCCTGTAGGCAAACTAAAGCTTCATCTCCTCTGTCCTCTTGCTCCCTCACAGCCCTGAATCGGTGAAGACGAGAGCCGACGTGTTTTTCCTGCAGCCTGAACAGATCGTGCACACTCACAGGTCAGAGCCAGTCCTCCAGCACCAAGGGCACCGGGATGAATGCGTCACTTATCATCAGGGCTTCCTATCCACCCTCATATGTGCTGCAGAAGGAATCAAGATTAAATTGGAGTGAACATTTTACCTTCTGTGCTTTTTATAACATGCAAAAGGATCGCGTTTACGTTTTTTTCTCAGTCGCTTTGGCAGATTTCCTGAATCATCTGAAATATTCACAAACAGAAAGCGCATTTCTCTCAAAACAACTCGTACAAACGGCACCGCACAATGGATTAATTGCAAAAGCCTATTTAACCTGCTCATAATCCTTTTTGAGCTCTCTTCCTCCAAACTAAATAGTTCCAAACAAATAACTTGTCGAAACCTGGTCAACATGCCACGCCTTAATACATTACTGTGCACTGTAGGAATGTGTGATGTAAGACATGACCACGGCTTTGAGGACAATGATAGAAAATGCATACGGCTGCACTTTTTCTGTATGGCGTATAGCAATTTCAACAGTAGGAAGGTACAGTGAGTGAGTGAGGGGGTTGATCCCAAGAGACACGGATTCACATTCCGTCAACAAATGACAGCAAAAACCTTTTGTACTTTCATTTGTTGACGGAGCATGTCATTGCGGTACGGAGAAGTAAAAACTGTGTATACAAAGGGAAAAAATACAAAATTTGAAATGAAGACTCCTGCACTAAGGTAACAACGAAGTCTAATAGAAATGTAGATACAATATCGTTGATGGATTATGACAGCAGTACTAACTGTTTTGCATGTAATGACGTATGCAATGAACTAATGCCGAGAGCATTGGAGGGCTACAGAGAACCAATAAAGACATTTTGATCATCATGATATAAGCAGTAGATAATGGATTTGCATTTGCATAAATGTGCCAAAAGATGATGTGGAGGGTGAGTAGTTTGGAGAAATGCAACCATTTTTGTATTAATTTCCCCCCCTCTCCATCTCTGCCCTCAACAGTTCCCACTGGTACACCTCTCAGCCGTTAGAGGCCACCACTCTACAGAGCATGCTCACGCGCATCTTGGCCGTCAGAGAGGTCCACCAGCACCTGCAGCACGAAGCCGCTCAGCCCGCCGCCGCCGCTGACGACAGTTTACAGTGACAAGGAGCTCTGCTTCTCCACACCCTGCGTATGATCCTCTCTGCAGCAGCTGGCGGTGAATGACAGCTGCCCCGTCAGCCACTAAGACGGAGGCTGACGTCGACAGAGCGGAGACGCGGAGAAAGGACCACTTTGTCCCAAGCGACCGGTGCATTTAGTGGGCGGCCGTCCGCTCCCCCACATGAACGCACCATGAGTTCACAAACACCTAATATTCTATCAAATAAGGAGGAACTCTTTTTCGAGGCAGGTGTGAGCGATGGGTTTTCGTCCTGTCGGATCTGCTCACTGATGGGTTTGAATGTTCAGTTTTATCGTTTCTTGCCTCGCTTTGCATCAGCACGTATTCATGAATTGCTTTTAAATTTCACCAAAATCTAAAACAATGACATTTTGGTAACTTTATTACTTCATCATCAGGAGCAGTGGGCTGCTGTTCAGTATTTCGCAGGGATTTGTAACTTGACTTGTGTGGCGTGTTCATCCATAGCTGCACACAAATTGGGTTAAGTTCAAGTGAAGCCCGCAGACATCCAGTGTAGTTTTGATAAATGACGCCTCAAATATGTCGTTTAACGAAACGCATCGACCAATATGAGATTGAATATGTTGTTGAACCAGCATACGGTATATCAGTGTCACGATAGAGGACGACAGTGCCTCCCCTCTTTGGTTGTTTTATTGTTTGTCTCGTTTTCTGATGATTATGTGGTTCTGCTTTTTGATTCTTCATCCTGTGTGGCCTTAATTCCCCCAACAACCTTCCCTTCTCCCCGGTCCTACACCAGATTCATTCACAGACCACCGGGATCAACTTTAGAATATTAAGAATGACGGCCGGACCATTATCATGACTGGGAGTGTTACGATATAATGATTATGATGACGATGGGGGCCTCCGCTCCCGATATGCTTTCCCTGTAACTCTCCTCTTTTGGACCGGGCCAACGTCTTCTCGCCTCTTTGTGTTTCTCCTCTTGCCTTTGTTCCCTGATTTGAAAAGTGGAATTGGGAGACAACTCAAAGTATGATCACAATACTTCTCCTAACCCTGACCCCAGACTTTCCCTGTATTATGATTCATGGCTTTTATGGTATTGTGCGTTTTTTTTGTTCGCCATACATCCAATCAAAAGCAAGTATTATGACAACGAGCCTATTTACCACTGTGTCTGTTGCAGATAGAAGCTGCATTGGACTTCTGGTGTTTCTAAATTGGCAGATAGATATTCAAAACATCGACTAAACATGGAAAGCATGGGGTTGCTGCTCACAGCACTTGTTAAACTTACACAAACATGTCTGGACATGTCTTGTAATGTCCATTTGACATCAGTGACTCATCTCATAGAGCATCTGACAAACTCCTTTCATAAATTATGCTCGTTTACTGGACCAGTTTTGATTGTGCTGAAAATGTTACCACTTAGTTTTTTTGTTTCCTGGTCATAATGGATCTATTTTGTTCGTGCCAGCACTTATTATATTTTGTCATGGAGGCCGACGTGCCTTGACTTTCGCCTCATGCTCATGTTTTACATGCTGTCCGTGCTTCAGTGTGAAAGCCCCGGTGTGGAGTTGTCTGCTGACGTGTCGATCCAAACAAAGAGTTCTGTTGAATTTCTGCTGAATTTCTTTGAAGACGCACTGTAACACACCGCCGCCCGCTGCTGGTGCAAAGGAAACTTTGACAGGAAGTTTTATTGTCATGCACAAAATACTGTATTGTCAAAGTATTAAAAAGTGATCTCATTCCTTCCTTTCCTCAGTCGCAAGGCGAAGCATTTATAACGAAAGGGTGAGAGTGAGTGTAATCCAACTTTTTTGAAACATTGGATTCTTAAAGTTTGTCTGTGTGACCATTTTCTCACTGAGACCGATGTTTAGTTTTGGTTCAGTTTGTCAAAATTATATTTAATAAGGGAATGCATCAGTTATGAGGGTAGTGAGGGTCAAAGGGAAGTTTAGCCATCAGTTTGAGAGATGGCCGACAAGGATGTTGGCTGTTATCAGATCTGTGGCTGGATAACTTCCTTTAACCTGATGGACAGACACTTTACATAACAGGCTTATATCACTCATTTTGCATAGATATAATACTGATATTATCATCGTCTGCATATTCTCTCAAAATATAAAAGATGGTAAGAATGTACATTTGAATTTTAACATTAAAAACTACCAAACCGGGCTACTTAAACTTTCATCCATGCCATGAACCGCTTCCTATGTTTCGTGATGGCATGAGATAAATAGTCTAGCAGTATTTGGACAGCAAGTCTTTAAATACTGACACGGTAGAGACAGGTGTGAGATTTATAATTTGAGATAAAAAAACAAGTGTAATAAAAGGTCCTATTTATATGTCACCACAAGTAAACACACAGTGTAGAACCAATTCATCAAATCTTTATTAAAATCCAGCTAGACAGTCGATAATGTAGCGCTTACCACTTCCTTACATCATGTATAGCTTTCAACTCTTTTAGTGCATGGAGTCATTCTTAGAACATTTCTTTGCTGAATGAAATAGTTTCATTCCAAAAGCAAGAAGTAAAAAGAAGAAAGAAAAAGAGACGGAACAAACATTTAAAAACCAAGGCTGGAGAAATCCTTCACACCCTCTGCTAAGGCCGGACAAGAGTTCAGTATTATCTTTTTATGTTCAGTGAAAGTACTGTGCAATCCTTTTACATTTGTGTCCAAATTTTTGTTTTAAAGCCCGTTATCAATAACTACGACCAAATGAACATATTGGCCAAACACTAACTGTTGCATAGAAAGAAAGAAAAAAGATGGTCATGGCCGGTGTCTAGGCCATGTCCTCTTCACCCTCCTCCTCAAACTCGCCCTCTTCCTCAGCAGTGGCCTCCTGGTACTGCTGGTACTCGGACACCAGGTCATTCATGTTGCTCTCAGCCTCCGTGAACTCCATCTCGTCCATGCCCTCGCCCGTGTACCTGGAACAAGTCAACTCTTACTTACATGCATTAGGTCAAGGGATTCTGGTTAAGAAACGAGACAGGCAGGGAAACTCCTCCCCACTGTCTTCTGTCACTCACCAGTGGAGGAAGGCCTTGCGGCGGAACATGGCGGTGAACTGCTCTGAGATGCGCTTGAACAGCTCCTGGATGGCCGTGCTGTTGCCGATGAAGGTGGCGGCCATCTTGAGGCCGCGGGGCGGGATGTCGCAGACGGCAGTCTTGACGTTGTTCGGGATCCACTCAACAAAGTAGCTGCTGTTCTTGTTCTGCACGTTCAGCATCTGCTCATCCACCTCCTTCATGGACATGCGGCCCCGGAAGATGGCGGCGACGGTGAGGTAGCGCCCGTGGCGGGGGTCGCATGCCGCCATCATGTTCTTAGCGTCGAACATCTGCTGGGTGAGTTCGGGGACCGTCAATGCCCTAAAAGGGGATGGACAATACGAATTAGGATTTATTTCAAATGTATTTACCTTAACAGAGCCTGAAAAGGTGAGCTCCTGCCTCTCTACCTGTACTGCTGGCTGCCCCGGCTGGTCAGAGGGGCAAAGCCCGGCATGAAGAAGTGCAGCCTGGGGAAGGGCACCATGTTGACAGCCAGCTTCCTCAGATCAGCGTTGAGCTGGCCGGGGAAGCGCAGGCAGGTGGTCACCCCGCTCATGGTGGCAGAGACGAGGTGGTTGAGGTCGCCGTAGGTGGGCGTGGTGAGCTTCAGCGTGCGGAAGCAGATGTCATACAGGGCCTCATTATCAATGCAGTAGGTCTCATCCGTGTTCTCCACCAGCTGGTGGACGGAGAGGGTTGCGTTGTACGGCTCCACTACTGTGTCCGACACCTGAGAGTGAAGGGATGGTGGGGGGGGAACAAAAGAGAGGAAGATGGGAATGGCATTAAAAGAAGCACGCGGAGAGACAAATATTAAAAGTTTAAATATTTTCTGCGAGTCGTGCAAACCTTGGGCGAAGGCACCACGCTGAAAGTGTTCATGATGCGGTCCGGGTACTCCTCACGGATCTTACTGATGAGCAGGGTGCCCATGCCGGAGCCGGTGCCCCCTCCAAGGGAGTGCGTGAGCTGGAAGCCCTGGAGGCAGTCGCAGCTCTCTGCCTCCTTCCTCACCACATCCAGGACCGAGTCCACCAGCTCGGCTCCCTCGGTGTAGTGACCTTTGGCCCAGTTGTTTCCCGCTCCGCTCTGGCCTGTGGTAAATGCAAACATGGTCGTCTGTCACCCCTGTGGTGTCTACCAAGGCCAACGCAATGCACCGTCTGCTTTACTCATGCAGGGAAACCCTTTAAAAATAATATATGTATGCCAACATCCATTAACCAGAGTCAAAACACGCATTTGTCCACATTTAGATTCTCACCAAAGACAAAGTTGTCGGGTCTGAAGATTTGGCCAAAGGGACCAGACCTCACGGAGTCCATTGTGCCTGGCTCCAAGTCCACCAGCACCGCACGGGGGACATATTTGCCACCTGGAAATCAAAAATAAAATAAAATAATTTAAAAAAGCAGGCAAAGTATTACCATTATTATTTTAAGTTAGACACACAGTGCTGGAACAACTTCTTAGGAGACGAAGACCGACCCGGGAAGCTTTTCTCCTTTAAAAATAAATATGTAAGTCTGTATTAAGTACTTTCCCTTTTTAAATGTTAATCACACAGGCGATAAAAACATTATTATTATTATTTAGTAGTATTATTGGAAGCTAAATTATTTTCACTCAGGTTGGATTTACATTACTGCAGAGAGTCGGTGGAGGGACAATCTAGAGAGAGAAGACCACCATTCCTTTCTTATTCGCTCATAAAGCCTTTATAGCCCTACAGGTGCTGGCCTCAACATAAGACAACACGTTAAAGTGAACACCCTCGTATGTATCGTATATATTTGGGATAATATCTCTCGCGAGCTGGGGGGGTATGTTGACTTGCTGCGCCATGGAAACGGCACCGGTAACTAGGAAGGAGAGTTAACCGTGACTTGGAGTGGCATCCACCGGGATAGGCGGGGTGACGGCGCCCTGCCGGGCGGCTCCGGTACTAGCTAGCTAACCCTGACTGCGTAGCTCCGCGACATTCACCTGATGCCTCGTTGTAGTACACGTTGATGCGCTCCAGCTGCAGGTCGCTGTCCCCGTGGTACGTCCCGGACGGGTCGATGCCGTGCTCGTCGCTTATCACCTCCCAGAACTATAAGGGAGGAGGGGGGGTAAAAAAGAGTGGAGGACAACGGCTACATTAACAGGCTTACCCGCGTGACGTAGGCTAACTGCCACTAGTAGCGCCGTTGCTAAGTATGCTAGTTGATCTGCCCGCCCAAACTAAATGTAACGTTCACGCGCTTAATCATCGAGTTAACACTTCACTTTAAAAGTAAAAACCGTTCATACCTTCGCTCCGATTTGGTTTCCACACTGGCCCGCTTGTAAGTGGACGATTTCCCTCATTTTGATGGTGATTTAATAACAAACTTCCGAACAAACGACCGAAAACAGACCAAGTTGCTTCACTCTCGCGCTCAACCAACGGACTAACTAAGAAGGTTACGGGGTCGTGCCAACACCAGTTGACAGAAGCACGCTATTGGACCAACGAAACGTCGGTCAAGGCACAGCGGACATCTCATTGGTTAACCAAACTTGTTTTAGAGTTTTAATTGGATGGCACTCTGAGAGAGCTCCGTTGTCCTGGTAACGCCAAATAGACTCTAATACACAGCAGCGTTTCTGAAGAGACTCTGAACCAAACCAGAGAAATGTGAGAACAGAAGAGACGAGCGAGTGCTTCCACCGACTCTTTGGGATCATAATGATATGTTAGTGCGATCTCATGTCGTGGGTCCTGACCTGCAAATCAAATGTTTCCCAAATAAAGTCAAATAATTTAGTTCAAATTCCAGGTTTTCCTCCTCCACAAATGACCCAGCATCAGCAGACATCCCATAATAACATTGTTTGACACAATAGAGTGCACCAAAGCCTGTGGAACCAGTATTATAAGTGGGATATAAATTACCTTTACCCCCTTATTATGTTATCCAACAGAACAATTAAGATTTAATTTGAAAGACTGTTCCAAAGGTGGTTTGAACAAATCAAAACTAATTATAAAAAATCGATGCAGTCCCATTTCAACTGAATCCCACCCTTCACAGCAGAGAACGCATATGGCGTTCAGTCTGCCCCTTCAGTCTAAACCTCCTCTTATAATGTCCTGGCATGTGTTCTAGCAGATGAAGCTAATCCTGCAGAGATTTCCAGGGTGAGCAGGAAAAATGTCCATCCTGACCTGGACAATATAACCCTGCTAAATAAATGGTGTACCGCTTTGGCCAGCAATTCTACATTATTTACATTTATCGCTGTTTTTATGAATGTTATGAATTATTTTATTATGAAGTGGAGGATTGTCTCTGAGGATACATCAAAGAATATATTGTGTGGATGTCCTTTCTTAGACTTTGGAGGGGAATTTTGTTTGGATATAGCCTGGGGAGCAACTTGGGGAAAAAAGCACTGTAGATATTTCTTGCACAAATTCATTCCAAAGAGACAATTTTTTATACAAAGCTTATATTTCTGTTATTATTTTTGTGATCATAATAAAAGATTAACTTGACAATAAATGCATTTACCATTTTTGTTTATTTAATTGGAAGCTAAATTATTTTCACTCAGTCAAGAGAGGACCACCATTCCTTTTGTATTCGCTCATAAAGCCTTTATAGCCCTACAGGTGCTGGCCTCAAAATAAGACAACACGTTAAAGTGAACAGCCTCGTATGTATCGTATATATTTGGGATAATATCTCTCGCAAGTCCAAAAGACTTGATTATTAATCCAAAATACAATACCATTTGATCACAATACAGTTTTTAACATTGTAAATAGAAACCACAATCGTTAAGACAATACATATGAGGTAGAAAGGACAATAAAGAAGAAGAAAAAACACAATTAAATACAAGAAATAGATTAATACAATTTCAAAAAGAAGATTGAATTTAAGTATTTCCCGATATGTAGTTAGAATATTTAATTGCGCAACTAAATGTTTGTTTTTATGAACTTTCAGGGAGTTTATAAAATAATTAAAATATTGGTTATTTAAACAAATATCCGTCCATATTTGATTCACCAAATTAACAATAAAAGCGATATTAGGATAATAAAACGGCTACTTTTATTTTAGAGCGCCTCGCTCGTCAAATGACGTCATGTTCCTGCGACTGTTTATGTGCGACCGACCACCATGGCTCTGTTTCCAGCGTTTGCTGAATTAGAGAGCGACAAAGTAGAAGATTCGTCCAAAGGTGACCGCTCTTTCGTTGTGATGTAGACTGATAGTCCTTCTGAAAGCTGTGGGTTTCCTTGTGTGGAGACAATACAGCTGGTATATCTCTCCTGAATGACAGACGTTAGCGTTAGCTTACTTTCCTGTTAGTTGGTTTACATTCCGTCTCCTATTTGCTTGCCTCGTTTTTGTTGATGCTGTTGTTGCATTCAGTTAATAACAAACCGGGAAAACACGGTGTTCTGGTTGCGTGACCAACGACATTGAAAACAACGTAAATTCGCTTTTTTTTTTTGCATATCTATAAGACCAAGTGAGCAACATATGACAATACTGATGATATTCTACAAGGCGTGTGTTTCTGCTGATAACCGAGGAGTGCTGACTGCTTCAAACGCTCGGTGTCTGGGTGTTTTCGTTACTGGTGGAATCACCCATCATGTGCATTCATCACATGGAATCAGAATCAGAAACCGTTTATTTGCCAGGAATGTTTAAACAAACGAGGAATGTTTCTAGGCGGAAGGTGCAGACATTAGACATGAGACGTTCGACGAGACAGACAACAATCATCAACAATAACAACAACAACAGTGCAGTGATATTTAAATCAAGTATAAGATAAAGATAAAGTGCTCAGACAAACAGATAACGTTAATGTAAGTGTATATTAAAGTTAAATTGACGTGTGTTTAAGTTAAAGTGTATGTTAAGTGGCGTGAGTGTTTAGATATGAAGTGTGCAGGGGAGTGACCGGTAAGAAGAAAGAAAAAATAGTCCGAAAACATCAAAGTCTCTCCGTCCTCCTCCTGATTACTGAATAAAACTGACTTTTCCTCCCACTCTCTCCTTTTAGAATTAAACTGGCTGAACAATAAGAGTTTCCAGACCGGGGATGCCCTCTCTCTTCACAATCGTTTTTTTGAGAAGACCAGCGAGAGGCCGAACAAGAAGGAATCAAGGTACGGCTCAAAACCGAAAGCTGTGTTTTTTTTCTTCTTCTTGCAGAAACAATACTGGACATTCTGCTTTACATGTTCAACCTCGTGGTTTGTAGCATCTCTTAGGTTTCTTCCAAAGTCATTGTCAGCGACGCAAGGTGGGATTTTATTGTTGCTGCTATACGATTGTTTTATTACATTTTCTGATCCTTTTACATTGCACATTACTCCGTCTGTTTATTTGTTTCCAAGTTCTCATTCCTCTTACGCGCATCTGTTTTTCTTCACTGTGAAGCCCTCTGTTTAGAAACTTGTGAAATTAACTTTTGAAATGAAGTACAGGAATGTTTGTCAAATAAATTCTTGGTTTTGCTTGCAGCAGGTTATTCAAGGATTCACGTTGGGTAACGTTAAGTTATCACCTTATAATCCTCAGTGTTGGCAGAGATGTGAGCTCTGCAGAGGGAGAGGAGGAGGAGGAGGAGGAGGAGGAGGGTAATGTGCCACCTAAAAAGAAGAAAAAGAAGAGTGAAAAGAAGAGGAAAAAACACAAAAAGAAGAGTGGGAGACACTCTGGCGGCAGTGGGACTGACTCCGAAACCGTTTTCCCCAGCGACCTCAAAAGGGAGCAAAAAGCAGATGGGTACAGACGCACGCTTTGACATCACACATGCTTACACTCTTGATCTCGTACACAATAGCAACGGCTAGCTCCTGTTCTCTGTTCACGGTTGGCGTCTGTGCTGCCATGCAGTCCGCAGGTTGCTCCGTTAGCAAGCTGTTTCTCCTGGTTGGATGACCTCAAGTCGCCCACGGAGCAGCCGTTCTGTGTGGACCGCAAACCCGACCCATCCAACTGGACGTACAAGTCCCTGTACAGAGGAGATGTAGCCAGGTAACACACACACACACACACACACTTACATTCTGCACCACGAGGGCAATGCCGTGGCATCTTTCTCCTTCTCTTAGCTACTATCTCATCTCATGCAAACTACCTTCAGTTGGTTCTCCCTTTTTAATTACAAATCAAAACGATTGGGAAAGACTCCCTGTGACTCTTCAGAGGAGTAAACATAAAAACCTCTATGTCCTGGAAGTACGTAGAAACTCTGTGTGTGTTCCAGGTATAGGAGGAAGGGAAGCTCGTCCTTGGGCCTGGACCCTCTCAGACAGGGAATCATCTGGGAGGAGTCGCATAAGAAACAGAAAGGCGGGGAAAGGAAAAAAACAGCCGACAGATACTTCTCTGCGGTCAGTCGCCAGCTGCTGAGTGCCGAGCCCCCTGTTCCCACGTTACCGAGGGTTCCTGGGTGCGGCAATGCCATCAGCCCCACCCCCTTCCTCCCGCTGGGGGACGAGGAGAACAAAGGAGGGGAGACCGGTGAGAGATTTAGCCACAACGGGTTAACAGCATCAAGAAGTAGGACAAAGAAACCTCAGCTGGTGTGACAAAAAAAAATGTAATTTGTCAATCCAGGTGTCAGAGTCCCGACATCGTCAGTAAATCCTCTCGGTGTGTATGACTCCTCCACGGCCCTCTGGCTGCAGGGGAAGGGGCAGCAGCAGCAGCAGCAGCAGCAGCAGCAGCAGCAGCAGCAGCAGGACACCCAGACGGGGCAGAGCGCAGCGCTTTTGACCGGGAGGACTGAAGAGTTTAACAGGCGACTCAGAGAGCAGCCAGCAGACACGCAGCTATGGATACAATTCATTCGATACCAGGTGCAAAGACGCTCCTTATTCCCCTTCACTTGCCTGACAGGCGGCTTTGAATTGCGCTGATGTGCCGTACATTTTGTTCGTGTAAATGTCGGTGCTTGCGTGCCTGGTTTGCACACTTTTGTATTACAATCAGTTTATTAGAGGCCTTATTCTATATATTTCTGATCATTAACAAAACCCCAGATTAAGACAAAAACCAACAATGTGTGAGTCTGTCTCTCAGTATTTCCTGACGTCTCTATCTGGTCTGTAACCCTCAAGGCCATTCATTTCTACCGAAGATGTACTTATGTAAAAATAGGTCAGAAATATACAGTTTTTCATTCTTTTAAGAAAGGCTTAGTCATTTATAAAAACAGATGGTCACAGTAGTTTTTTCTAGCAAATGTTCGTCAAACAAAACAACTACAGGTCAGAAAATGTTCCGTCTGGGACGATAAAGTTAAAGTTGTGATGTAAGTTTAAATGTTTGTGCACCATGTAGAACCGTCTCACATGCTGGATGTCAAATCACGTGCATGTTTCCACGCCCTCTGTATTGTAACTTCCACATACATATTGTATCATGTGACCCCAGTGGGATCGTCACATCAGCCCCCTGCAATCGGCAGATTATTCCGAAGGTTATTCCGATGCACCGCTACCGATGAACCTCTTCCCTCCCTCACCAGGACGAGCTGAGTGCGACAGTGTTTGGAGGTGAGGAGGAGCAACAGGGCAGCGACACGGCCGAGCGCCGCAAGTCTTCCTACAGAGCGGTGCTGGAGAAGAAGCTGAGCATCGCGGAGCGCGCAGTGGCCACCAACCACAGCTGCGTAGCGCTGCAGCTGGAGAGGCTCAGGATCTGCCAGGAGCTCTGGGAGCCTTCGCTTCTGGCTAAAGAATGGAAGAAACTGGTCAGTCTACATGTCTATCTGTGTTTCCATCCTACTCATACCTACTGCTTCTGAGTTTTGACTCCAGCTGTTGTTCATTTATTTGCCCTAAAAAGAGTGCAACATAGCTGTACTCTACGTCTTGTATGTGGTTTACTCTGTTTCACTCCTGTAATGCTAAGGCTAACTCGTGTTTTATCTGTTGTGCCTCAGGTGTTCCTCCACCCAAACAGCGCCCCCCTGTGGAGGGAGTACCTGCTGTTCACCCAGAGCTACTTCAGCAACTTCACCGTATCAAGGGTCAACTCCGCATACGGGAAGTGTCTGAGCACGCTCAGTGCGGTGCGCGATGGCAGCATGGTCTCTCACCCGGCCATGCCAGGGCTTGAGGAGGATATGTTGGGTAACAGAGATTTAGTTTAGCCGTTACTCACCCAGTGGTTCTTCAGTTACCCCGCACAGTTTCGTCACAAGGCAGTCGCACGTGATGCATCACATACGCATTAGTTCAAATGCAAAGCCTTTTTGTTTTGGATGCTCAATGCTTATTATTGGAAGTTGTTGTAATTGTTCCCGGTTGTCTTTTCTCTCTTTCTGTCCAGATATCTTCATCCAGCAGTGTCACTTCCTGCGTCAGTCTGGTCACTCAGAGAAAGCAGTTTCTCTGTTTCAGGCCATGATCGACTTTACGTTCTACAAACCCGACAGCGTACGGAAACTGTCCACCAAGCAGCAGGTACACACACACACACACACACACACACACACACACACACACACACACACACACACACACACACACACACACACACACACACACACACACACACACACACACACACACACACACACTTTAAAGCAACATAACTTCACATGCTAATCCTAACTTTTAGTATTTGAATGGCAAATCTCAGCCAAATGCTGGTAATGAATCGTGCCCATAGTCTTGTGAGCTCGCCAGGCAGCCATGCAGACATTAATTTCTTTGCCCAGGCTAAGAAATAGTAAATGTCTACACTTCAGTTTAAAAAAGAACTACAACGTGGTAATTAGGAAGCCTCAGGGGTGCTGGGAGGTGGATCTTGTCGCCTGTGGACAGAGTTAGCAGAATCTGTGAGCGATGCTTTTACTATCGGTCTCGTTTGTCTTAAGCATGCACATAACGACACCACCCATGCAAGCAGGCGACTCGGTACACATTCCTCCCAATGGGTTCATGCTATTATACCGATTGACAGCTGGTGCCAGTAGCGTGCAAAGAAGCGTAGCGGTGTGCCAGCAGAGGCAGTGGAGAAGGAGAAGTCTGCTAGCGAGCAAACATGGTGTAAACAACACAGGATATTTTTCTTTAGATCTCCATGATACACACAATATAACACTGAATGTAACTTTTTCATTTTAACAAGACAACTCCATAGGTCACCTTTTATGAGACGAGAGGATAGATTCCTCTCATCTAAAACTAAGCAAGAAAGCAAATATGTGTATTTCTCACTAAAATGTTGAGTTATTTCTTTAATGAAGCAAAACAGCAAAATATGGTCACTTGGAATGATTCTTCTTTTCATGGGCATTGTAAAAACACAAGAGGACACCCACCAGTGCGCCTAAATTCTAGTTAAATTCAGTTTTTATGTGTGCACAGGTTGAGTTCTTCGAGCCGTTCTGGGACAGCGGGGAGGAGCGGGTCGGAGAGTTGGGCGCCAGAGGCTGGAAAGCCTGGATGCTCCAACAAGAGCGAGGAGGGTGGCTGCAACCCAGCGCAGGTGAAACGCACGCACTGTTGGCGTAAATCCTGGAATAATCTCTGAATTGATAGGTGGGCTAAAAGTGTGTGTTTTGTTTTTCCGCAGAGGAAGAAGAGGAGGAGGAAGAGGACGAGGAGGAGGTGAAGGATCGGAGCCAGCCCAGGTGGACAGTCTGGTTGCACGTGGAGCCGTCTCGTGAAGCGGCTCACTGGCTTCCCTGGAGGCCCGACAAAACCAAGGGACAGTCAGAAGTGGACTGTGAGGACCCGGACAGACAGGTAGTGATTTTAAAGTGAGCGAAAACGAAACCGCTATATACCGTAAGTGCGACCGCTTTGTTTGACTTTATCTCTCTCTTTCGCTCCAACTGTAGGTGTTGTTTGACGACATCGGCCCGTCCCTAATCTGTCTGTCTTCGCCAGAGCTCCAGCTCCGTCTTCTTCTCCGCTTCGTCTCCTTCCTGGGGCTGCCCGTGGATTCTGTGCTCTCTGCTGCCCCCTGTCAGCCTGGCCTGCTGCTGGAGAACCTTTCTCTGCTCACGCAGGGTAAAAGAAGCTACAGCTATAACAAAACGCACTAGCTATTTATTTATCTATTTTGTATGAATAGAAGGAACAACTTGAAGCCAGTCGTTGACACAAAGCTGACTTTATGCCACATCTTAGGTAATGATCTCAAGTGTCCTCTGACCTCCCACGACCTACCTGACCCCGGGGTTAACTCTGTGGGTCACACGACCACTCTCCAGGGAACGAGGAAGTGGGTGGGTCTTGGGAAGCTGGGCGAGAGGTTTGTCGCCAACGTCTTCGCCGTGGTCCAACCTGTCCTTCCTGCCCACCACCGAGCCACCCTGTCCCTCAGCTGGATGCAGTACGAGAAGCTCAAGGTAGGAGTCGGCTTATCGGACTCCAAGTTAAGTGTTGGAAGAAAATGGTCAACTTTCAGTAAAACAAGAAAAAAGTCTGACCTCTGCACTGATTTACTCATTTGTGTCTGTACATGTCAGGTCTTGCGCTGCCTGCGTACCGGCAACAAGAAGCGCCTGCGCTCTCAGGGCAAAAGCAGCAAGCGGGTTGCCAAGCAACTGCTCAAAGAACCCGACAACCGCTCGTCGTTGGCGCTGTGGCAGGAGTACGCCCACCTGGAGTGGATGCTGGGCAACCTCGAAGAGGCTCGCAAAGTCTTCTCAACGGCCACGGCGATGGCGGGAGCCGCGGGGCTGAAGAGCCCCGCCCTCTGCGAGCTGTGTCTGCAGTGGGCGCAGCTGGAGGTGGAGGACGGCTCCAGCGCGCGGGGGGGAAGGCTAGCGGACGTCGCCGTGTGCCCGGCTGTTTGTGTGCTAACCCGGCTAGCGGAAGGAACCTCCTCATCCTCACAGTCCCTCACGCCGGTTTCCATCCTGAAAGCCAGGAAGTCGTACGAGCAGGCTCTGGCTGCCGGCTTGTCAGCCCTGGACCAAAGCCTCCGCAACCCTCAGGCCAACAGAAAAGGTTCACTTCTTAAACCACTTCTGTGTGTTTCATCTGTCACGGAGGGACTACATGTCTTATAAAAGGCCCACATCTGTGGTTTTGCATGTTTTGGCCCCTTTTCTACTCGATTCATCAGTGCAATTTTATCAACTTCTTTGCAGCCAGTAGTGCTTGTTCTGGTAATAAGTCATTATTACCAGTTACGCACCAGTCCAACTTTGTACTCCCCTGTCTACCAATACCAAGCATTGGTCGGATACCGGTGCTCTCTCTAAATTCAGGCAACATCTCAAACGTGAAAGTCATTGGAGTCATTTTCATGTAAGGTCACATGAGAGCAGGGATAGCTGTGACGCTAAAAGCTGAGTCGTTTGTTGTGATTGAAAACATGTGATTGATGGCAGAAACACAGAATTTTACAATGACAGTGGAGAACAAACTGTATTTATTGTGGATTGGTGCATAGCTAATTATTCAAAAATACTAGTATAATTATTTGTAATTAGATGAAAGCATTGACAAACTAATGGGAGCCACTGGCCTCTCCAGTCTCCATTCTACTTACAGTAACTGTTCTTACCAGTCAAGCTAAGGCATTCAGTTTCTTGCAGGTTAAAAAGCCAACGAACACATCTTAATTAAAACTAGTTTTAATAATAATAATTAGTTTTAATAATAATAATTAATAATAATAATACATTTTATTTGTATCGCGCTTTACAAGGTACTCAAGGCACTTTTATGTAATGCATCAGTTGAATGCACAACCCAAGTTGATGAGGCCTTTTTCGCAGGAGACATTTTGACGTCACAGAAGGAAAAGCACAGGTTTAATAATCAAATGAATGATGGCTGAATTCCATTTTACTGCTTCAATTTCAGGGTCCTGGTGTTGTGCACACTAGCTCACTGTCACACAGGCATGGATTACTGGCACACCTTTGTTAACGTTATTAGTAACAGCTGTACTTTTCCTACTGTGACGGGTCTGAGCAGCTATCTGCCATTAATTTAATCATCTCCTCTCATCGTTCCACCGACAGCTCACGAGGACCTGCTGGGAGACAAGCTGAGGCCGAGGGGCCTGACAGGCTGCTACGCTCTCTTCCAGTACCTCACGATGGGCGTCCAAGCAGCGAACGCCGTCTACAGCCAGGCCAGAGAGCGGACGGAGAAGCTGCTCCGCACGCTAACGCAGCGCAGCAGTGAGGGGGAGGAGGCCAGGCTTGCTGCTACTGATGCTGGCCAGTCTGCAGCGGACTCCAGCCACACCAGAGGCCTCTGTGTTCCCAGGCTGGCCTCCGAGTGTGAGGCATTAGCAGTGCAGCAGGCTGCGTTGCTTAGGTACCACAACAGCGTCGGTGTGTTTCCACTGGCAACCCTGAGACAAACGCTGACCTCCGCCCTCGCCACCTGGCCCAGCAGCGCCCCTCTCTGGAGCATATATATACAGGTGAGCAATTTTCTCCTCACGAGAGACCAAAACTCATTTCGTATCTGCGTCATCGTGGGTTTGAATTAAATCAGTTCGTCATTTGCAAGGAGCTTCTCTAGATGTGTGTTACCCACTTAATTCTGTAGCGAATGCGTATTTGTTTAATTTGGCTCGATGGCCCTCATTTGACCCTGTGTTTCAGGTGGAGAACCGTTACCATAGTGCCGGCCGGGCGCGTCGTTTTTTTCACTCTGTAACCAGGGACAACAACAGCGTGGTGCCGCGCCTCTTTGCCATTGTTGCCGAACAACAAAGGAAGCAGCTGGTGGACGCTGCTCAGAGGTGAGAGCAGAAAGGATGATGGGTAGGCGCGAAGTTCTCCTGCACTCGTGTTGTAAGCGGTGTAACAACTTCCTCATCAAGATGCCGTGATCATTGTTTTCTCTAATCCCCTGTTCATTATATTACGGGAGCAACTGAGAGAAAAAACATCCTGGCAATCCATTTTCTAAGAAAGTAGAATAGGTTTTGCCAGGATAATAAAAGTTCCTTATTTTTTAATTTTTCTTTCATCTGTAAAAACAGGTGGGGGAAAAAAATAGGTTTTGACAAGTGACATTTGTTGTTGTTGTAATTCCCATTTCGGCCACAAGAGGCTGAAGTTTTAAATTTGAGGAAGAGCATTCATGTTTTCTTCCAGGTGAGATTGTATTTCCTCATGTACTCTAAACACAAGCTACATAATAATGTGTTTTAGCAAGTTATGTAAATTTAGACCTGTGGTTTTATATGGCCGGTGTGGCTAGCTAGTCTCCCAAAGTCTCATTTGATTGGATGATTTGTTTTGTAGGATGAGTCAATGTGTTCCCTTTATTACAGAAGAGAAATGACATATTGATGTAAAAATACTCTAATGCTGTTTTATTCATTTATTTTTTACATCATATTTTGCATATAAAAAGTGATTTAATGATCAATTAACACAGGATTAAACCTGGGGAAACGGATGCTCTTAGGCATTAACACAGGAGAGAATACTATTTAGATCAAATTGAGAAAAGGCATCACCAGAAGGCTTTCCTCACTTGTCTCTCAGGGCTTCCGTATTAATGCGTGATAAGACTAGAATCTATCAAAATTCCTATTGCCTACATGACCTATTACTAATTGTATGTTTTCATGGTCATTATAGGTCTTGTTGCCATGATGCTGCCTTGCCCATCCTGCCTGAGAATGGCCTCAGCAACCGTATCCGTGGACTGTTTGAAAGCGCCATAGCAACCGAGATGGGCGCTCACTGCCCTTTACTTTGGAGGATGTACATGCACTTCCTGGTGAGATGGCAAATAATGCTCACAAATTCAAATGTTTATTGTGAGGACACAATTTATTATTTACTTGACCTCATTTCCTCATAGATTCAGTTTAAAGAAAATACAAAGTAGGGGAAGTTCATAATCTGTTTTCAGCGGATTTAATGGTGGTAAACTAAACTTGAACTTCTTACCTTTTCAAGCTAATATCGTTTGAATTATTAGAGTTAGCTTTGCCTTTGCTAGAGCCGGTAAATGGACGCTAATGCCGATACATTAGCCGTGCGACCGTCAACTCTGTCAACACATCCAGGACCGTAGTTCTGTCCTTCACAATAAGATGTCACGCTTCAACAACTCCAAACTATGCAACAAAAGCTCGGTCATTTCCATTTGAGTGTGTGCCATACCGCCACCTGCTGGATGTTTTGTTAAACTCTTCTCATGTCAGCAACACAGCAGCTGATGCATGGTGTTTCTTACACGCTCAAAGGGGTATAAAACCAGTAAATTAATGTAAAATGTTGAATAGAACGTTGGTCTGCCTTTTTGGGGGGGAAAATACACTACGACATATACGACCATATTCTGAACAAACAGCTTGACTTCATGTGCCTAACAGAAACCTGGCATAACCCAGGGGACTACTCCGTCCCTTTGGCTATAACTACATGGAGGAAGCCTGCAGCTCTGGTCGTGGTGGTGGACTAGCCATCATGCTAAAACTAAAACTATCTCCTCTGCCAATGCCGTATCTTTCCTCACTAATATTGTCATTGTTGGTGATTTAAATATCCATGACGACAACCTCTCCTGTCAGTTTGCAGCAGATTTCCTGAGTGTGCTTGAGTGGCCTGCAGCAGCATGTTGAGGTTCCTCCTCACACCAAGATCCTACTGGATCTGGTTATCACTGACTTTGTGTTACGTCACTGTCAGCTATTTCTTTTTCATTATACTTTGTTTTTAACTATGTTTTAACTGTTTTTATTTGTTTTACTTAGTGTATATTGGCTCTGTGGCACTCTGAGATTGTTTAGAATGAAAGGTGCGTTACAAATAAAATGCAATATTATTATTATTATCACATCTGCGCTGTTTGTATTCGCAGGTGTCTGAAGGGAAGGTGGATAAAGCCACAGGGATCTTCTACAAGGCCTTACAGAACATTCCCTGGGCTAAGGTGAGCTACAGACTAAGAGTAAACGTGGTGTTCCCTCACAGCAGCTGACCTCGGGATACTTCATTCTTAAATTGTACAATTGTACATATGTGAAATCAGTTCTCTCTTTCTTTCTTTCTTTCTTTCTTTCTTTCTTTCCTTGTGTGTGTGTGTGTGTAAATTTGCATTAATGCAAATATGTGCGTGTGTGATCAGGGTCTGTACATGGACGCAGTGCAGCTGTTCCCTGAGCATCTGCAGGAGTTTGTAGATCTGATGACGGAGAAAGAACTCCGACTCCGACTGCCTCTCGAAGAACTGGATATACTACTGGAGGACTGAACACACACTTCATTCAAGAACATGAGTTTGCTTTACTGGCAACATGCCAATTTCAGCACACTTAATGGCAAGAAAAGGAGACCCACATACACTTGGATGAATACACACATTTAAAGAGTGAACTAATGATTATCCTTTGTACATGTGTTTTAGTACCAGATACTGTTAATAAATATATTATTCTATTGTGCTGTGTTGTGTGCTGTGTAGGTTCGCTTATGCATACCGTTTTAGTGCATTTAAATCTAATAAAATATCATATTTTAAAAGTTCATGACATGTTTATATTAGATGTGATCGCAAAGGGCAACTGCACATTAGAGAATAATACAATTAATTGTAAATAAATACTGAGATAAATGAGAAATGCCACGTAACACCATCTAGGCATTTTACTGTGAATGTGCCTCAACTTGTTGATAATGCTTTGGACATCCCTGTTTAGGAGTCACCAGAGGATAATGAGCTGAAATGATATTGTGTCCCTGCACCTTGGTGATGGACGATCTTACCCAGTAACCAAGAATAGAAAAGAACAGGCTGGCAGTGTCAAGTTCAGGAAGTTTTCACTTTTTTAAAAGTGAGTTCTAGCTTTCAGTTTCATCTTCAATTTCATCATATGACAAGTACTTATGCAAAATCTGACACCAAGTTTAACAATGCATTACTATAGTTGTTGTTCATTTAAATCATCTAATTTTAAAATTTCCAATTTTAACATCAGGAATTCAGGCTCAGTTTTAAGCTTATATGTCCGTATGTAGTATGTTATTATTTTTTTCATTCACTTTCTCGACTCACCTGTGAATTACTTGGAAGTCTCACCTGCCCTATTTTTTGTCACTCATAACGCAGCACATACTACACACACACACTAGCGGTGGAGTCGCTCCCTCCTGCCGTCGTTGCCGCGCCGTGGTTTGACGCATTGCAGATCCGCCCTGGCCAATCAGCGGCCTCTGTACACTGTGCAGAATATTGCAGGTCTCTTCCATCCAATCAGAATCCGCCTCTCAAATGCAAAACCCCAACTTCCCCAGTGCCGTCAACCCGAATATATCCTTCCGCCTGGATAAAAACCTGTGCAACACAAGCTAGTCCGTTACTTTGACATTTTAGACAGATTAAAAAACTAGTATAAATAGACACGTGAAACCTCTCGCCTTTCTCTTTAAAGTCGAACGACCACTATTAAGAACGACTCAATTAATGTAATAAAAGTTACTCACTAGGCTGCATTTTATGACAATACAAACATACAGCCTATTACTGTGTTAAAGAAGACTAATGTTTTTTGCCTGAAAATGCAATATTTGTTACGGCTATTTAATTGTTAATGATGATGCTCCACAAACATTTGTATTAGGCCCACAATGTCAAGCCATGTGGATAAATGCAGACGCCTGTTGCAGTTAATCAGGATTACACTAATAGTGTGTGTCTATGATTTTGATGCTCAATGATGGGCTGCAGTTAGTCTGTTTTATAACTGCATGAGTTCATAACAGAAAAGTGGACTTCATTTAATTTGGTATCACCTTAGTCTAGTTACACACCTGTCGATGTGTCTAAATCTCTGAATACACATATCAAGGGGGGCTTGGGGCAAAGCAGACAACTGACCAGGTTCACTGCATGAACCATTTGTTGTGCATATTCATAATACAATTGTGTTTAAACACATCGGAACAAACAGAGTATGCAGCGCACAGAGGGCGTTTTATGTGGAGTCAGTAGTTGGTGGTCAGCACATTCTAGCCCAAAGGCCCCCAGAAGTTAATCCAGTCTTCCGCAGCATGCAAACCCTTTCACGAACAATCATAGCAGCACTCACTGGTTTAAACAAAAATATATGTTTAACTAAGAAACCCGAATAATTAAGAGCAACATCCTTTTATAAAACACATAAAACGTGACACCTCCGTGGACGGGTACGCGCACATCAGTAGGCTTGTATGCGTGCACACGTGTGTGCGTGCACGCTTGAAGAGACGGAGCCAGGACGCCGCACTGATTTAGAGACTTCCCCAGTGCGGAGGAATACAGTGATCCGTACAGCGGTGGTTCGTCCTGCCTGCCCGCCTCCAGCCAGCCTTGCTCAGCGGCAACCTTCCATTTCCTATCTCCCTGTAGCGTTAGCAGACCGGGCTCCCGACTCAAACAGACATGGTGAGTATTTAATCAACCACGGCTTGAAATGTACGACTTGAAATGGTGTCACGTTGACTGAATGCCAGCTTGGTGCTCTGAAGTGTCCGGATAGTCGTTGTGTTGGAGGGATACCCTGCAGCCTCAATTGCGGAGAAGTCGAACGGACTAACCGCTGAGTTAGCTACCTAGCTAGCTGCTAACACTGTAAACGGAGACGCTTACCGCGTCGGTGTTCCCGCGATTGAACTTAAAAACGGTAGTTGATATTGTGTCGCACTGAAGGGACCCTAATTGTTACAGGTGGCCGCATACTGTCAGTAGTTACGGCGGTTGGCTTGGCTTCCAGTATTAGCATCACAGCTAACGTTACGTCCCCAGTACTGCTTATCTGAGAGCTGGACCACCGGTCCACGGACGGAACGTGTGCGGTTTCGTGTCGAGAGTACCGGTAACGGTAGTTTGTTCCCATAGCGATGCTGACGACGCAGTTGTTAGTGTCGAGTCTCTTCCTGGTCTCTTCGCATATTTTTTTATGCTGGTGTTGCACAGACGCTCGACATCCAGCTATAAGAAAGACCGGTGGGTGAGGTGGATTTACCGTCCGCTCCTACAGCGAGCCACCCGTGAATATAGGCTCACGTATGATCATAAATGTCCCCATGTTAACCATCCATAACAGCTATCGAAGTACAACATCTAACCATTGTAAAAATAAATAAAAAAACGCATTAGTGATAGCTGCAAATCCTAATTAGGTCACATAATATGGTGTAACACCTGTACCACACAATTAACACAGACATTCGCTTACATTCACACACGCATGTTGTTGTGGGGAAATTTGATTATATGGTATGGTGGACCTTTTCTTGAGGCAATATTTTAGTCTTAAATGTATAGCGTTTGTTTGACAGATGGAATCTGCTCAACACATTGTTGGCTCCTTTTATTCAGGCAAATCCCTTTAGAAAAAGCCTTGCAGCAGCATATCACTTAAATTTATGTTTGTAGTGGATAATTTTCTAGATCACATCATTGACACATCATTTCACATCTTTGACACATCATCCTCACGTGCACGTCTTGACTAACACAGTGGTTTGTGTGTGTGTGTGTGTGTGTGTGTGTGTGTGTGTGTGTGTGTGTGTGTGTGTGTGTGTCTTTCTGTCCCAGCAGCTCATTCATATTAAAAACCAGCAGGTCCTTGTTTTTCGTCAGAAAACGATGGACTGTTTTTTTTCTTTCTTATTGTTTTACACCGGAGAGAGAAAATCTAACTTTTATTTCCTGAGATATTTTAGGCTTGTGAATCGTGACATTACCTATGAAAGATACTTCAATTTGTTGAAGCCTATAACATTTGGTTTCCTCAAATAAAGTCAGATAGATGAGCTTAAAAAACAAGTTACGTAATTGATACAATGAGTGAGATTGGTAGAATGAGAGTGTTTAATGAATGAATTTCATTTGAATGTCCCTGTTAGATATGTTAAATATCTAACATTTTGTGAAGGCTTCTGTAGTATCCATTTCTTTAGCTGCCTATTTAATTAGTTACCAGGCTGGTTTATGGTTACTATAGCTACATGGTTGGAAAAGTTTGATAAGGAAGTAGTCACAGGGATTGAGTAATTTGTTACAATTGTCATGGTTCCTTCTATTTGTGAGACTTGTTTAAGGAAGAAATACTTGTCAGTCATCCTACTGCAGTTGGGCGTGTGAAATGCATGTTCATGGTTAGCCCATTGAAGTGAGATTGTATTGAAAATGAAGTATACATCGGTGTGTTCTTGTGTGTAGCTTTATTTATCAAGAACCATTTTTACATAAAAATGACCATTTAGAACTGTTAATTACTGATTATTCTTGACTTTAGTAGCAGGGTTGAATTTAATAATGTATTGAATCCACCCCTGCTACTAAATATATGTTCTATTTCCCTCCTAAATGTTGTATTACTGTTCATGGGCGCTTTAAAAATAAATCATAGAGCCTACATGCTGCACTCGCTATCGCATGAGCATTGCAGCACCTTGAGAGGAATTTGGCCTGCGTATTAGAGGGGTTAGCAGCTTGTTAACCACCGCTAGAGCGCACACTCATGCATTGACACAAATCCCCGCTGTCATTATCATCAGCCAAATTCTGAACGCCTAATATTTATTGCTTGACAGTACTCTACCTTTTGTAGTAGAGGAAGCTGTTCTGTTTTGACCATTATTATCATCTTTTCTTTCTCTCATTCTCTATATTCATATGTAGGATCAGATTTAGAGTATTGATTATCATCATTAGCTTTATGCTTTGATTTCTAAAGCTCTTCCAGACAATGTCTTAATATTTTAATGTTATGTTAGACATTCCGAAAAAGATTGAAATATTACTACTAGTCATCTCTGTCTCATAATATTTCTGTTTCATAAGATAACTGCATGCCATGTTGCTAATACAAACTATTAGAGATGGTCCACTACATCAAAATAAATATAGAATTTAACTTTTCATGAAATTCAAAATGTGGAAAGAACATTAAAAAAAAAAAAGATTCACCAGCAAAAGGACTAAGAAGACATTCTCCACCTTTTTTAAACATCTGATTAGAATCACATTTTGCACATTCGTATATGTACATTGACAGTTTAGATTTAGTTTTTGTAAAAAGGGCAGTTTTCCATTTTTGGCTCATTTACTTCAACAAACCTTAACTCAGGACTCACGGCAAAGTCCTTCTGCGTGTGTCACCTGCAGAATCTATTGTAACTGTGGAGAGAGGGGGCCATTTGGTGTGACCCATGATGCTGTCTAGGAGGTCCGATGACCAGCCAACTGATCCTCCCTAGGAGTTGCAACTGTAGCAGTGAGATGACAGGCCACGGTTTAGCACATGCATATAGACACACAAAACCACTGTGACCTCCCCCAGTTTGGACACTGTTACACTCACACACCGTAAATCAATTTCTTGACACATTTGGGTGACGTCCTCTGGCCTGGCCTCTATATATACGCACACACTCTCTCACTCTCTTTAAAAGTGTTGAATGCTATTCATCTATTGAACTACTGCAGGAGGTGGACACTTCATCTGTACATCCATCTGTACTGTTCATCTGTTGGAGATGGACAGACGGCTAAGCCTTCACTGTCATGCCTAGGCTTACACGCACACTGACGTGGAGGTACAGGGAGTGAGGTTCTCTATCGCCTCATGCAGTTGGAGTCAGGTGCAGTCAGGGAAGGACAGCGTCTGGTCACATACCCTCACAGCGCTGCAAGACACAAGGACAGAAAGAAAGATCGACAGTTTAGCAGACGGATTTATTGAGAGACAGACAGACAGACAGACGGATGGACAAGTAACCAGGAAAACATCAACAAACCAGCTTTTCTATCCGCTCATGGAAGAGAGATACCTCGCCTGTCAGGTCGGTGCCAATACCCTGACCTTTGCCACTCCAGAGCGATTGTGAAAACTTCTGTCATCCATCCAGCCGCTTGCACTGGATGGATTGAAAGACGAGTCCTGCGGTTATCCTGTCATCTGATCACCATTTGTGTCCATCCGGCTATCTACCTATCCAGGAGGACTAAAGACATAATCTGTTTTGCCATCTACTCAAAACTCTTTTCCCCCCTTAACCTTACAGTTATGTAACTATTCAGAGAGATGGAAAAACCTGCTGTCCACCTTTTCCATCCACCATCTGATTTACAAATCAGGAGCGACTGATAGATGTCTAGCCATAATTTTTTTCATCCACCTATTCCTCCCATCCTGAGACATCCTTTCTGCCCTTCATGCCATCATTCCTTCACCATGCTGCCTAAGAAAGTTGCCCTGTACCCAGCAGAAGATGAGCTGGTTAACCTGTCCACGGTCTATGACCTCTTGGATGAACAACAGCACTATTACAAGGAGCTCATCCAGCAGCAGGAGAGGAACTACCGAGCCTTCCTGCAGATGTTGATGGATACGTCATCCAGCCGCATGGACAGCCTGGTTAGAGAGATGCAGGACCTGAGAAACTGCCTGCAGGGAGCCAAGACTGAGCTAGCCGAGGTTAAAAAACAGGGTGTCCAGAACAGCAAACGGGCCGAGTGGCTGGCTGAAGGCTTGGTGATGGTGCGAGGGCAGCTGGATGGCCTCAGTGTCAAAACGGGAGTAATTGGGGGAGGTGCAGGAGGAAGGGCCATGGATCTGAAACAGCGCAGAGGTGGTGGGTTAAGGCTGGATGGAGGAGGGAGAGGCGGAGAGGCCAAAAGAACAGCACCAAAAGCTATGAAGCTGGTGGCAGACCTCACAGATATCGACTTTGATGACATCAAGGTTGTTTGCGCACACACACACACACACAGAGCGTTCAGCATCACTAGATGGTCTATTGGTGTTAATGTATTCCTCGTGCACAGACAAAATATCCTACTGTCAATGTTTTAAGTGTCTGTGGTTCATACTGGTCACTTTCTTTGACTAGATGTTAGTGTGCAGGGCAGTTGGTCCCAAAACATTTTTATAAAAGAATTGTGGCATATTGTTACATCACTCTTGAGTTTGTCTCAAAGTGCAGTTCATACAGGTTTCTAGAATGATATTTATGGCTGCAGCACACATGCTTGTTTTAATGGGATTTTCCTCGCCGCTTGCCTCCATTTAGTTTGTGACTACAAGTGTGATGGCTGGAAATGATTCAAAATTGCGTTGGTCCATGAAACTGTTTTTTAAAAACCTGTCGATTCCCACCAGTGTCATGAATCCAGTGTTTTAATCTAATCTTTCCCATTCTTCTTTCTGTTTTGTTATTTAGGCTGACCAACTAACAGAAGAGCAGATTGCAGGTAAGGTGACGCTTTAAAATCACTGCATTACAAGTTCTATTGATACACACATTCCTGCATCACTGGAATATCAGCTTTGTTGCTCATATTTCTTCCTTCATCCTGTCTTCTGTTTATCTTTATCTTGCCGTTTCCCCTTGTGACAGAGTTCAAGGAGGCCTTCTCCCTGTTCGACAAGGACGGAGATGGGACCATCACCACTAAGGAGCTGGGCACCGTCATGAGGTCATTGGGTCAAAACCCAACTGAGGCCGAACTCCAGGACATGATCAATGAGGTGGACGCAGATGGTATGCTCATGCCGCCTCAACATGCGGAGCGATTTAGTTAAACTGGTCTTCATAAAATGTTTTTACCAATATTGACTGTTGACTTCCTTTCTCTCACCCTCCAGGCAACGGGACCATTGACTTCCCTGAGTTCCTGACGATGATGGCAAGGAAGATGAAGGACACTGACAGTGAGGAGGAGATCCGGGAGGCATTCAGGGTCTTTGATAAGGTAAGCCTGGATGTGTGTGTTCTGTTGCGAGAACAGTAATTGTTTCTTAGATGTATTGTGATTTTTCTCATCAGCAGTTTAGCATTGATATACAAAACTCATTAATCTGAGATTAAATTGTCCTTAATAAGGTTAAACTGACAGCTAAGGGACGACTTGCTCTGACAGTGATACTTGATAAAGACCGTCTCCATTGAAAGCGGCATGATGATGTACTGCAGGGCTGTCAAAATGGGTTGTATCTTCAAATAAAGAAACTATTAAAATAACTGAGCATTATGTATGACACCATATCCCATATGGTCCCATCTAGCTGCAAATAATGCCAAGATTTGCAGCGCGCCAGATTGTGCTGAACTTTTGTTACTGGTTATTCTTGTCACTCACTTTGTCACACACGTCCACTGTGTGCTTACACAGAGGACGAGGAACGGCAAATTTGTGATATTGAAATGAGGAGTTATCTTTATGATTCCTCCCTCATTTCACTACAAAAACCTAAATGTGGAGGCAGCTGGCTGTAGGGTTTTGAAAGTGGCTTACTTTGCGATATTGCATGTCATTTCCAGTAAATATCAAAATATAACACTTGATGATGGGAAGTTTAACTCGCCCATCTTTGAAGTGGTTTGTTTACATGATGTAATCTACCGCTTGTTGTTAGAACACGGTGTCACACTTCACGGCCTAGTTCTCTGCCATCAATTGCGGTAGTTGTTAAATTATTCCTCGTTGAGCTCGACCTAACTCTACATTTCACTTTCAATTCATGAAAGCGTGGCGGTCTCAATGACAGCCGCCATAGTCCTGCTTCTTTTTTTTTTTGCCACAGTCTAATCTTCATTTTCTTATTCAAATATCAGCCACCTGTAATGCTGCATGTGTGTTGTGCAGGATGGCAACGGTTACATTAGCGCAGCAGAGCTGCGTCATGTGATGACCAACCTGGGAGAGAAGCTGACAGATGAGGAAGTAGACGAGATGATCAGAGAAGCAGACATCGATGGAGACGGACAGGTCAACTATGAAGGTACAGGACTGTCAAGTCTGTCTTGAAACGTACTTATACTTAAGTACATTTATGGAACAAGGCAAAATTCTGTAAGCCGACAATGTGCAAAATACCAGGTGGTAATCAAGGGGGGGGGATCCCTCCTACTTAGTGCTCCAGGGTTGTGCTGAAGTCTAGACGCAATATGGTCCTTCAAGAAGCCAAGGAAATCAATTGAGCAGTGGACCACACACTTTGCACACATCACGATGCTAATATTGTCAACAATAAGGGTCCTTAGCTCAACTAGCAATGACTAAGCCCTGCAACAGAATCCACAGCACACTCTCCTCTCTAACGCACACACACGCACACACACACATACATACACACACACACACACACATGCGCGCAAACATGCCCACTTGTCTGTCACTGTGCAGCTTTTCTCTTGATGCACAGCAGCTCTATCACAATTCGGTCTCATCAAACAGAGGCTGGAGATTAAAAAACATATTATATCTTATCTTTAAAAAAAGAACGGACCACAAAAAATGAACTTTGCTTTCAACATATTTCCCTAATGCGCCCCTCCCCCAAGACCCCAATATTTCGCACACTGCTGATGATAGACAGAAGTCTGGTTTTCTTGGACTGATGAATCATAATGTTCACTGTGTTCTAAGTAAACAATTTACACTTGATTTTTATTTATATTTCCTTTCCCCCACAGAATTTGTTCAGATGATGACTGCCAAATGAACTGGGCTCACATTGACGACAAAGAATCAGTCAAATGTTTCACTTACCTCTAATTGCAAAAATCTACATTTATTCATACTGTTCTGTATAGACTGAATGTTGGAAAACTAATAATCTGTCCATATTCACGAGCTCAAAAAAGGTAAAAAAATAAATAAATAAAAAGACAAAGAAAAATTCTAAATGAATCTATCTGCATGTACTGGCTTGTATTCCCTGCCCCCAGCGCTGAGCTGCCCCATCAGATCTCAACCTTTTAGCCCAGCAGCATCTCTGCAGCTGGCTGGTTTGGCCACTGCACCTCCGCTTCCTGGTTCCATCTGCCTGATTCATGATGATTATATGGGATGGCCTATGGCCTTTCTTCTATGACTTCCTGTTTTCTTTTTTCTGTTCTTCATGCATGCAGCTTTAGATGGGTTACTGTTGAGAGCCCAACGGCAGAAGGCTGTTGGCCTTAGGTTGGCCTGGGACCCACAGAGAGGAGGGAGGGTTGGTTGACAGATGGATGGGAGTAAACCGGCGGAACCTTTGCAGTTTGCTTACCTAAATGAAGTCAGTGACAACAGAGATATTTTTAAGAAATATTTTAAAATGGAATAACTCATTTTAGATTCTGTGTTTCTGGCATGTCAGGATACTCGCTTTATCCTTTGTGTGTTTACCTTTTTTGAGGGGGAAGCTTGGGTGGGGCATAGATTTGAGCCGGTTGGGTGGGCTTTAAAGGGGATGATATACAAGAGCGACTTTGAGGCGATGTGGCCGTCACCGAAGCTCGCTTCAGGCCGGTATATTGCCTCAAAGGTGGCACTTGTATTAATGATTCTACGGGGAGTTAATTTCAGTTTAGTGGGGACAGGGTCGGTGCTTTGCGGCATTTCTATCTTGTGTTTGTGTGTGAGTGTGCGTGTGGGTGCGGCGAGGCCCGGCCCAGTCCAACTGTTCTGTTCAGTTCAGTTGATCTGCATTCCAAGTTGTACATGCTAGTCTTTACATTTTGTTTTTCCAATAAAATCTCATGAAGTAACATCTCGTACTGGGTCTTGTGTTTATTCTCGGTGAAGGCAGATTCTGTGGGGGAGGTGCTGCTCTAAAATGACTCATCTGTGCTACTTATGGCATGCTATGTCTTTCTGGGAGTGTAAGTGTATGCGCACACACACACACACACACACACACACACACTGAAGCCCACCAAAAACACATTTTGTGAGGAAAGTTGGTCAGCCTTTACATTCCTAAATCTAAATGAGGATCAGAAACACTAGACGAGAACACAAACGTACCACAAAAAGTTGCAACTAGTCTCTTTCACACACTGAGTATTTGCATAGCAACCAAGTGATTGCAACAGATTACATCAGATCAGTACAATGTCACACCTTTTTTATAGGAGGGAAAAGTTGTTTTAAAGGAGGATTTCTAAAATATGGGACTTTCCAAAACTCTGAACTAACAAGCAAGTGTCCCAAACACTGACGATAATGAACACCGACGTGTGTGTGTGTGTGTGTGTGTGTGTGTGTGGAGGGGTTTCACAAGGACTTCTCCAGATCGTTGAAAACGTCCGTCTGCAAATGAGGAGGTGTTGCTAGGCAACAGCCAGGCATGGGGTGGGTGGATTTGAAGGAGAGGGAGCAGAAAACTGAAACTGTGGGAGTTTGAGGAGAGAGCAAGATAGGGGAGGGGGGAGGTTGAAAGACAATAATAGAAACCCATGACTTGCGGGAGGGGAAGAGAACGAGGGATGAAAAGAACAGATTCACAGTGCATCTTAAAATCCTCCTCTCCTAAAATACCTTCCTCCCTCTGATTCAGACGCTGCTGCTCCGGCTTTCTTCAGCAGATGAAGCCGGTGGCAGTCGTCAAACGGTCAAACAAAGACGATGTAGACGTCAGTCTGTGCTTAATGACCGGGGAGCTGAGTCAATAAGAAGTAGAACTTCATGTTTGCACAGATGGCACTTCAGAGAATAAATCCAGTGCAGCTGATGTCGACGATGGCGTTGGTGAAGCAGACGGACGTAGAGATGCAGCGATGCAGACGACCGGGAGGGAAGACAGGCGCAGTCAGTGGCTGCAGTTATGTAACGGTCTGAAGGGAATTAATATCTCTTTAATATATCTCACTGCTCGCTATTAGCCGTTAACGGGGTCTCCAATCCAGAGGGTGTTCTCTCACATTTGACTCAAATTAATCTTGGGCGCACACACACACGCACACACACACACACGCACGCACACACACACGCACACACACACACACACGCACACACACACACGCACACACATATGATCCCTCATGCCTGGCTGCAGCTTTCAACCACATAAATATTTCAGTTTTTCACCTGATGGCTAGAAGAATGAAGTGGGGAGCAGGTGTGTGTTGATGACATACTATACTATGACTTTTATGAAAGATGTTATGACGTACTATGACTTTATGACAGTTTTCACAACGTACTATATCATGACATGTTTTATGGCACATTTTTAACGTTGAATAATACATTAAAAGTCCCGGATGTGCATTTCTATATATTACTTTGTGTATAGCTGCAGCTGTTTGTGTACTGGCTGTGAAAACAAATACACCTCTGGGACAAATGAATCCCTGTACTCACCGTTTCATTTGACCGAAGCAAACGCAGTAAAATATACAAATGCACTCTTGCAAAAGAATGGTCCCTCCATGAATATTAAGAGTGTGTGAACATGTAGTCTGATCACTGCGTCACTGTTGGGGAAGTTAATATTATGAACATGTTTATATTATGTGTCTCCACTTCTGAGGATGTTCATGCTTTTCAGATAAGTTAAAGAATTATAATGTGAACATGTGAGTAAACTAAGTCTGGCTACTACTGCCGTAAGACGTCACAATATATATATACATTACCGGTAGTGAGATGTGTTATTGAGGTTATTGAGGTACATTATATATATATATATATATATATATATATATATATATATATATATATATATATATATATATATATATATATATATATATATATATCTATCGATATAGAGATAGATATATATATATATATATATATATATATATATATATATATATGCCAACATTAGCTGTGAGGGCTTGATGGTGTAAATATGAATGGGACAGCACTTTGCTGCAACATATCACGTGATTACATAAAAAAATATTGTGTACAATTGTGTATTTGTTTTCTATTTAATACAATAATCCTCATCCTCAATCAAATTCACTTCTCTGTCTCCCCACTATGTTCACGAGACCGTAATTATACACGCGCGCTTAGACACACACACACACACACACACACACACGACGAGGCCAAACGCTGGTATGAAGAGGCCCTGTCCATCAACCCGACGCATGTCAAGACCATGCAGAGACTCGTAACACACACACACACACACACACACACACACACACACACACACACACAGTAAGCCATTTCGTGTAACATTAGTTAACTTCCTGCTGGCATTAAATTCACTTGTCTCTCCCCCAAGAGCATTGTGTGTGTGTGTGTGTGTGTGTGTGTGTGTGTGTGTGTGTGTGTGTGTGTGTGTGTGTGTGTGTGTGTGTGTGTGTGTGTGTGTCTAACAATGTATGATATATAAGAATGTGTGTCTGAAACGTTTTTTGTAGAGTTTAAAATATGAGTGTTGGATGTCAGCTGACCAACGTCAGCTGACTCCTCCTGTGTTTGTGTCACCGGTTGTCATGGTGACAGCCCTGATTGGCTAACTGGAAGCAGCTGTGTCACAGAGGGAGACTGGACTGTGGATTTAATGAGAAAACAACCTTTCAAACTATTGTATTTGACAGACAACCATGGATCCCATCGCGAGAATAACATAATCATGAGAAGCACAAGACTTCTGAGAACGTTTCCGTGTACTTAAATATTTGTAAGGATTTATAAATGAGAGCCTAACTTCAGTTTGTAAAGTGCTCACGTTTCCGTCATGAGAGAAAATTGTGGTCCGATTTAACATGGAGGTTGATGGAGCAGTTGGCCGGTCTTCATGTCGCTTTCAGGCTTGCTGACAAAACAGTATACATTTGTTGGATTCCACGACGCATGTGTACCACCGGCACAATATTTCCAACGTTTTCATATATAAATTATGCCTCAAAAGTAAATATTGTGGAGTGAATGGCAAAATACAAATAGTTTTTACGCAAGAGTCTGAAGCTCCTCCGAGCTCTAGCAATGACGTCACCGCTCTAACCTGCGCCATACACACCCATTGTAAACTCTGAAATGGTTCCCACATTTTCCTAAACTTGAACAATAATTACATGAAAACAGAGAAAATGTCGGAAAAAAGCATAAAACAAAAACGCTGACAGTTAAAAAAACAATTAAAGATATCAAAAAGCTGAATCACACGGTAATAGCTGACTAGGTTTTGTCAACATTTTAAAGTTGAAATGGTGTCTCTACCTGAAAGCATGGCGAACCTTTAAACTTTTGAAGTTTAAGAAGTTTAATAATAATAATTTGAAAAAATATAAAAAATCTGAAATTATAGAATAATAGCTGAAGGTTTTGTCAACATTTGAAAGTTTAAATGGTGTCTTTAGCTGAACGTATGCAGAACCTGTAAGCGTGAAGAGGATTTGAAGATTTCCCCCATCCGCTCCCATTCATTTGAATTTTCATAAAAAGCTTAATAATTCAAAAATGTGATGTCATTGCCATCATGTCCTTAAAGAGCTGAACATTTTAATAGCGGAATGGTTTAAATAGCTTAATATATGAAGGAGTAGAAGAGATTTAAAATATGTACGGAAGAAATAGAATAATAATAAGATGAAGAAGAGGATAACAATAGTTGGACTGCTGAAGCATTCCAACTAATAACAAAACATTATAATTGATCTTGCGTTCGAAACGTTTTAATCAGCCGTCAGATGAAATGTAATGCAGCTAAAAGTACAACATTCCATTATACATGATTTATAATCAATGTGTCATCAAAAGACCAATGTCAGCCTCATGTAGTGCGCAGTGGGCTGAGGTCATGACCTTCAAGGGGGACTAAGTGTTGGTGTTACCTGAGGACCTGGCCGTGGCGGGGGAGGCTGTGTGTGTGAGGCTGAGCTGGGCCTTCCTGACCCTCCAGGACAAAGCCCGTCAGCGGCGTAATCCTCTAATAACAAACACACAGAGGAGGACACGCCTCCCCGGTGACAGACGCACACCGGAGAAAGTAACGCACACCATTGTGACCGAGGTCACGGCGAGAGGGAACGCCACACAGAGACGCACGCGTTGGCACGAACCAGAATATTACGGCTTTAAATAAAACATCTCATCTGAGCACGTGGTGGGAGCGGAACACCTTCTATGTCTTTATAGTGACATTTCTATGGCATACCATGACATCTTTTAGTGCATATATACTATGACTTTCAGTTTTTTTGTATTCAATGCATCAAGTACAACAAACAGACAACACATGAATTGAACCACTTTTATTATTTCTGTCATTATCATCCTAGTTTCATTTCATTCACATACTATATATTCTCCAAGAAAGGGTTGGCAATTTTGAGAACATTGCAAGAGGATTTCAACAAAATAAAAATAAAAAAGGTTTTTGAAGAATACCAACCCTGCCTTAAATTTTTAATGAGATTTTTTTAATGAAATACTATGGCTTTTAAAAAAACCTGATTCATCAATGTTTTCGATGCATCACATACATAAACAGACAAGTCGTTTTGATCCACGTTTATTTCCTCCGTCAATGTAATCCTAACTTCAGTCTCTGACTGAGCTCACATCAACACACTGAACCAGTTCTTCTTTTTTATTCCTGCAACTGCATCTCAGTAACATCACTCTCCAGACAATAGAATTATAATTTACTTTCTAAAACCATGGCAATAATAATAATAATACACTTGGAACAATCAAATATACAACAACAATCCTTTGTATTTATAATTCAAATGAAAAATAAAAAGTATATTCATCTAGTTGTATTTAACACGACTGTGACGGGACACAAAGACGACAGTCACCGGTTGCATTTACACACAACATGAAATCAGATTCCTCCCATCATTAATAATCTGTGAACATATAAATGGTACATAGGAGCGCTGGTTTTTCAAATTCATATGAAATTTAGCTGGTTACTTGTTTCTGTTTGAGCTGTTGTAGCTCATGCTAAAAGAAAGTACAAGTGTTCATATAAAGATGGGATTTATTTTACAGCAATGGCTTTGGCATTGTTGGGAAATATACTCATTCACTTTGTTGCGTCCGATGGAACAATGTATTCCACTCCAATGCATAAGTGGCAATAATCCTCTCATCTTACTTGAGCAAGAAAAGAAAGAAAAAGAAAAGAAGCACATTTTCCAAAATGTTGAACTCTTCCTTTAGTTTCAAAGCTTTCCTTCAGGAAGTGGAATAACAGTGCAATATTAGGAACATCTGTAAACTCATACAATGTTAATATAGTTGAACAAAAAGAGCACGTAAAGGCTGTACACATGAGAGAAAACACACTTTAATTAAAAAATAAATGTAGAAAAAAAAGAGAACAGAACAGCCGTCCTTTGAACATCAGCAGCTGTACGTCTGATCAGCGGTGAGTGTAAACGCAGCCGGTGTTTACATCATGTCTGTCCATGCTTCTGGAGATCCTCACAGATCTGGCAGTCCTGAGCCAGCCGTGCAGGAGCTATGATCCCCTCCGTGTGTGTTTGTGTGTGTGTGTGTGTGTGTGTGTGTGTGTGTGTGTGTGTGTGTGTGTGTGTGTGTGTTGAGATCATCAGTAATATTTGGCTCGTAAAGGAAACACAAATGGACTAAATAACATGTAAACAAAATGTAAACTCTTCTGAATACAAGCAACACAAGAGTAGGAACTCTTTTAACCTTATTTACGTCTTTGAATCAACTAACACACACACACACACACACACACACACACACACACACACACACACACACACACACACACACACACACACACACACACACACACAACATGTTGGCACACACACACACGGATATGGGTGTACATGCACAGACACAAAGAAAAGTGCAGGTTGGCGTGAACACACACACACACACACACACACACACACACACACACACACACACACACACACACACACTATGTATGCCGTCACCCATGCACAGACTCACACACACAGTCAGGGTTCACAGCCACAGCAAGGCATTGTGGGATGGGTGGGTGGACGAGGGGCGGGGGGTATGTTGATGTGTACTCTTTGCATTTCTATACAGTGTGTGTGTGTGTGTGTGTGTGTGTGTGTGTGTGTGTGTGTGTGTGTGTGTGTGTGTGTGTGTGTGTACAGTAAGGGTCTGGCAGGAAACCCTTGTGCAGGTGTGTAACTGGCATGCGGGCATACTGTGTGTCTGTGGGCTCCACACTGAGGCGCAGGCTGGCGGGCTTCATAGCGCTCTGGGGATGATGGTGAAGGGCAGGATGGGGCTGCTGGCCTCCAGCTCCAACGCCGTGAGGAAACACTCGGTGGCAGCGGCGGAGTTTCCCTGAGCCTGCAACACCTCGCCGAGGCTGTTCCACACATCGTGAGCCGTACTGAGGAGACAGGAAAGGACGGAGGGAAGGAGAGGAGGAGGCGGGGGAAGGGATGGAAACAGAAAATAGGAGGCAGGGAGGATAGGAGAAACATTAAAGTGAGAAAGGAGAGGAGAAATCAAGAGAGGAAAAGGAGAGGAGGCAAAAAACAGGGAAGGAGGGGGCGAAAGAATGAAGAAAGGAGAGATAATTAGAGAGGGGTTGAGAGAAGGAAAAGGTAGGGGGTAATAGAAGAGAAGGAGAGGAGAAAAGGAAGGGTAGGAGGCAATATAAGAGAAGGAAAGGTAGGAGGTAATAGAAGAGGAGGAGAGGAGAGAAGGAAAGGTAGGAGGTAATATAAGAGAAGGAGAGGAGAAAAGGAAAGGTAGGAGGTAATATAAGAGAAGGAAACGGTAGGAGGTAATAGAAGAGGAGGAGAGGAGAGAAGGAAAGGTAGGAGGCAATATAAGAGAAGGAAAGGTAGGAGGTAATAGAAGAGGAGGAAAGGTAGGAGGTAATAGAAGAGGAGGAGAGGAGAGAAGGAAAGGTAGGAGGCAATATAAGAGAAGGAAAGGTAGGAGGTAATAGAAGAGGAGGAGAGGAGAGAAGGAAAGGTAGGAGGTAATATAAGAGAAGGAGAGGAGAAAAGGAAAGGTAGGAGGTAATATAAGAGGAGGAGAGGAGAGAAGGAAAGGTAGGAGGTAATATAAGAGAAGGAAACGGTAGGAGGTAATAGAAGAGGAGGAGAGGAGAGAAGGAAAGGTAGGAGGTAATATAAGAGAAGGAAACGGTAGGAGGTAATAGAAGAGGAGGAAAGGTAGAAGGCAATAAAAGAGAAGGAGAGGAGAGAAGGAAAGGTAGGAGGTAATATAAGAGAAGGAGAGAAGGAAACAGGACAGAAAGGAAGAAGAGAGGAGAGGTAAAGGGAGTATAAAATATTGTAGTGAGTGACTTAAAATCTAATAATCACATACATTTCTCACTCTCTCACACTCACACTCACACACACACACACACACACACACACACACACACACCTGTTGACCTGCACAGCATCCCTCAGGACCTTTTCTGACAGACTGTAGCGCTGCAGCTGGTGAAGGATCAGACCCTGTGGAGCGGTGCAGAGAAAAGAGGAAGAAGAGAGGAAGAAGAGAGGAAGACGAGAGGAAGACGGAGGACGAGGAAGAAGAAAGAGAGGAAAGCGCTTTGTTAGGCTTGTAGTCACCGTGTTTGTGATGAACGTCTGCTGCTGTGCATTGAGGACTCTTGTCGGCATCAATGCAACGGCCTCACAAGCGTTGTTGTGCAATTCTCTTTTACTGCAGAAAGTAAATCACCTGGCGATAGGTGGAGACGGAGCAGCAAAAGAAACAGTCCTGCACTTCCCGCCTCCTCTCTTTCTGCTCATGGGAGCAGAGGGAGGAGCAACTCCACTAAACGCTCATCCACGGATACACGCACCTCAGTAAATTACAAGCTCTTTACCAGTGAATGTACATGTGGGCTTCCTCCGTTCTTCAGCACGTCCATGACCAGTAAGCTTTGAGTCCCAAACTTAGGGACATACAGAATATGCATATTGAGTCATGAGCTCCTGTACATGTCATCACGTCACAGACCTCTAGGTCACTGAGGATGACTGATTCAAGAGAGAAGACTGTGAGCTTTGTGAAGTGGGTCTTTTTTCCATACTTTGATGATTGTGATTCAAAACACTGAGATCCTATTTCTCTCAAAAGCCCAGAGGGGGGAAAAAGGCAAGATGAATTATTTAAGTGATATCTTTTCTGATGTTTCATTTACGAGTGATTTATGAATTTGGTTCTCTTTTTTTTCTCCTTTTGTAGTATTCTGGATCTGGCTTAAACAACGTTGTGGTGTCGTATAAACCCTGTGTGTGTGTGTGTGTGTGTGTGTGTGTGTGTGTGTGTGTGTGTGTGTGTGTGTGTGTGTGTTACCAGTCTCTGCATGGTCTTGACATGCGTCGGGTTGATGGACAGGGCCTCTTCATACCAGCGTTTGGCCTCGTCTATGTTGCCCCTTAGTTCAGCGATCTGGCCCCTCATGTACAGCACATTATGGGATGTGGGGAAGAGGTTGGAGGCTTCCTGTGTGCAGGCAGAGGCCTCCGCCGGCTTCGACATGCCGGTGTACACCTCGGCTATCAAAGGAAACGTGACAGTGAGGCGCGACTGCAAACATGAGTCATTTAACTGAGTGCATAGTATACTATGACTTGTTATGGCATTCTATCGCATGCAGTTTGTAAGCTGTTTTTTATGGCACACTATAGTCGGCCCTTTTTATGACATTTTTATGATATTGTGCAATTTTCTGTAGTTTCAAACATCATTATATTTGTGAAGTCAACAGACAGATTGGTATAATAATACAAATAGAGAGATAACGATCAATTTTCTCAGCTAATGAAATAAAGACTGCAGTGTTGCACAGCGAGGACGCTGCCTCATCTCAAGTGACATTTTATAAAGCTTTCAAACTAAAATGGTGCATTAAAAATCAAGAGCCACAAACAGAAACGTGAAATGTATTTCGGGTGAAAACATTCAACTTTGCTAAATAATGAAGCAGAAAATATGAGAGAAACAAAGGAGTGAGGAGGCATAACTCAATCTTTCTCCCTCAAACAGCATAAATAACCAAAACAATTTCAGTATCACGGTCATCTAATGCGATCTGTGTAGAGAGAGAGAGAGAGAGAGAGAGAGAGAGAGAGAGAGAGAGAGAGAGAGAGAGAGATACAAACAACGAATGACACAGACAGAGGAAATGAGTTTGAACCGTCAGCTCGTCTGTCCTGTGATTGGATGATTATATTAGCTGTGTCGCCAAGCTGGAAATGACCTCCTCTGACAGGAAGCAGCTGGAGAGATAAACGGGAGCACAAGCGTGTGTGTGTGTGTGTGTGTGTGTGTGTGTGTGTGTGTGTGTGTGTGTGTGTGTGTGTGTGTGTGTGTGTGTGTGTGTGTGTGTGTGTGTGTGTGTGTGTGTGTGTGTATACTCTTCAGTCTGCTTATGTGTCTTTCTAGCGATGCAGAATGAGAATCGGGGCTCTGGATGACTCCAGAAGGAAATCTAATGTGCTGCGATGGCAAAGGCCGTCAAACTGCTGCTGCACACGGCCCTACACACACGGTCTGTTTGTTTGATGGCGCCAATGATAATGTATGAAGCATCCCATATTTAGTTTGGAGTGAAGAGTAGAACGAGGCAAAAAAGGCCATTACTCCAACTGTAACGTACCTCCTTCCGGTTCAATAAACTGGAAATATAAACGGACTTTCTGACTTTTGCAAAGGTAGAAACATTTATTTGTGTTGCCATGTGACCCCTTCAAACGAAGCAGTGACCATTACATCACAGCTTGAGGCCTATTAGCGTCAACATGGGTCATCAGCAGTGATTGAGAAGAGCTGAAGAGACAAAGGTAGTTCACTTCCTGTAAGGATTCTGAAGGCCTGAGGAGGTGAATGTATTCTGTATGAGGAACCCAAATCAACTCTTTCCACCTGGTGCACCTCCATGTAGGTAAGCGTTATGTACGTGTGCATACCTGCATGCAGCCAGATCTGAGCCAGGGTCATCCAGGGGTGCAGCGGTCCGTGTTTGGGGGCACTGCTCTGCAGAGAGGAGGCTACCTCAGACAGAGCCTGCTCGACACGACTGGCTGCTATAGATGTAGCATGAACCGAGCCTATGAGGGTGGGGGGGGAGAAAGTCAAACCATTACACACATGCATCTCTCAGAGGAGCCGACTAACTACTGCAGCAGCGTCAGCAGCTACATGCCACAGTGCAGGGTTTTAAATTCAGCCAAACACACAAGCAGATTTCACCGGTTCCCCCAACTTCCCGGCACAAACCAGTGGAAACTGGAGTATTTGGGTGAGGATAAAAGCTCAAAACTCTGGGCACAACGTTTTCGAAAAGCCTTTAAAATCAGTCCACACCATTCCCCATTCCACAAGCTGCAACACACACGCACACGCACACACACACACACACACACACACACACTCTACACACAGTTATGGCCCTGGCTTAACCAGGTCAAAAGGAATTAGTTTCTGCACTAGCATGCATGAACACTGCATCAATCTGCACTCTGTGGATTAGTAATTGACAGAAAGTGTGTTCCGGATTTTGCCTCCGTGTTTCAATTGCGTCGCAAAAATGGCCGCCACGTGGGACTGCAGATGCACGTCTGAAAGCAAAACGTCACATGATATCCGTGTCCGTGGAGACAGTATTTTCACATATTATCATATCCCTCTAATTATGCATAAAAACAAATATATGAATAGTTTTTTTAATGCCACTTATGCTCCATTGCAGACTTATCGCTCGTCATACATGATGCATAGAGAGAGAGATGCTGATTCCAGTGGCGACCAAAGAAACTTCTTTCCATATTTTCATGCATGATTTTGAATAAAATGTCCAGGTGGAATACTTAAGCTGATCAATATTGACTCAACAATGATGACTTAATCCACTTTGATCGGTTCTGTGTTCAATTAAAATATTTATAATTATATTTCTTTTATACATTGTGCTCCGTTTCCCTCATTAGAAGTTGTAAAATATTCATGATTTTATGTATTATAAGTCAACCAACTTTCATTTTCACTTTTTGGCCTGTTTTGATTTATAAAAGTCACATCAATTGCATCCTGAAGGGATTAGATAACACATAAATGTTTTTTATATCCTAAACATGGGGTTAAATTAAAACTGACTGACGGTCACAGCTTTGAATAAAAAGCTTTTGTTTAATAAAACATCTCCCACCCCCCTTTGCACTATTCTAGTCTCCTGCAGTGTCGTCTCAAGTCCAAAATACTCCTTTCACTACAATGATATGAACTGTGTGTTTCTATGGCGGGGAGAGGAACTACCATGTGTAAAAGATGAGAGAGACAAGGATGAAAAGAGAATCTCTCTCTCTCTCATTATCGTAGTATATTAGATGCCAGCATACAGACAGTGCAGCACATTTAAACACGTTCCAGTATATTGAAACAAGACATGTATTGTATTGAACTCATCTTGATGAAATCCTAAATAACTTGCCTGGTAATGTGTCAGCGGCATTACAGACAACTTGTTTTATCTGCCAATTTACTCACATCCACTCCTTTTACTTTCCTGAATACGCCTCATATAGACAGTCAGGGAGTAATGGTTCAAGAGTTGGAGGAAGACGAACAGAAGTGCTGTCGTAAAAAATAGATGGCCTGATTTTTTTAATGTTCTTTTTTTGCTTTTCGGTACTTCTAGGGCAAGCTTTTTTATTTATAAAAACAATATATAGACACAAGTCTTCACTCAGTGACATTTGTGGCTTGTGCCTAAACTGTGGAGCACAGCAACACATGCACGAAAGCGGCTCACTAAATTAAAGGAATACAGGACTAACAGGAAAAAGAACTAATCACCTCACCACACTGGTTAGTGTGGTTCCCCTCTGCTTCCAGTGCAATGCAAACGTAAACAGTAACAAGATGGTGGTGCGTGTTACTCATACATGGCAGTAAACCAACTACATCTTGGTAATAGATGCACTGAGGTGAAAATAGTAAATATTGTTTCTCTCAACCAGGGTTCACATACAACCTTCACACAATAGCTTGTTAGTTATCAATTGATTATGTCAGTCAAATTACTGTAAACAATGTGGATCATTTGGAACAGTTAGGCTTCACAGATGATCAGAGCGACATGCAGGAAGCTGCTCTGTCTCTGTGAGCGTTTGCTGTCTCTCTTCTCACGAAGAGGATGAACAGAAACGGCCTCCATCTGCCGTCGCTACTCAGTGTGCTGCAAAGTGTGGCTCCTGAATACTTTACATTGCTTTGTTCTGATGAATTGAAAAGTGCGTTTGCACATTACGGGTTTCAACACTAAAGATATTCCTTCAAGTCGTTGTATTCCTTTAAAAAGAAAATATATATATATATACACACACAAGCAACTTGATATAAATTCAGTACAGTTCTCCTGTAAACTGGCTGCAGACATCACGTTAAAGATGGAGGATATGTGAAGATAATTTCTCTGTACTTATGTACTTATATCGGAACCTCGTCAGGGGAAGGAGGCTCACCGGGGACCAAAGGATGGACAGAACAATGGATGGAAAAATGGAAGTCAGATGGAGGTTAGATGGTTACTTACAAACAGAAAACATGGAGGGAAAACCAAGAGTGTTAGCGTCCCGAAGGCCGCCTTGAGAAAACGCAGGGATGGGGGGAAAAAAACAGAGAGACGATCGTCAATGATTGTAAGAGAGGTTGAGACAGAGAAGAAATATCCAAATCATAAAAAAGATTTTAAAAAGGAATGCTGATTCCAGAAAAGAAGACCGATGAGCACGATGAGGTTTTTATTCCTTTTAGACCACAATGAGACAAGCTGCTTCCACACTTGTGTCTTCTTCATAATCTGTTCAAAGAAATTCTGACTTATCTGTTTCTGCTTAATAACTCGCGAGAGCTTTTTGTAGGCAGTGCACATTTAAATGTACATTTCAGAACAGTTGGATTGAAATTGGGGACGTGTGCACCTCACAAAACCTTTTTAGTTGACTGACAACGCTCACAAAAGTGCTGACTCATCAATGCAGCAACACAAGAATCAAGTCAGATGTTCAGTAATTGTGATTTTTGTGATGGACTTATTGTTTAAATCATGTATTTGTTCTCTGACTTACTGAGAAAAATGACTTTTCTGTGCAGCTAAATGATTTAACTAAACAACAACCAGTATTTTCCAGTCCAAGCATCATTAGTAGAAGAGATGGCAACCAGGAGAGGCAACATAAGGTTGGAACTGGGAAACCAGACATATAAATGTTGGCTAAAATGTATAATCCTCACAGGAACCGAGAGAGAGAAATGGAGGGGGATGCAAAATAGTAGCACAAACAAGAGAGCAGGGAAAAGCAGAAGGCTGGAGAGACAGTGAAGCTGTAATATGTCAAACGCATTTTCAGTGGTATACAAAAAAAAAGAAAGAATGCGACCGATCTCGAAATCTGGATCAACTGCGACTGTGGCTAAGTGGTTAGCATGCCTGTCTTTCAATCAGAGGGTTGGTGGTTCGCGCCCCGGCTTTGCTAGTCCCTGTCGTTGTGTCCTTGAGACTCTTAACCCCTAACTGCTCCCTGTTGCTGGGACTACGAGCGTGTGCCCGTCAAGTGAGTTCACCCGAGACAAAAAAACACAAAACAACTGCATCTGAAGCACATCCAAGGCTAACAGTTTAGTTTACACGGGTCATGCTCGGGAGGTTAGGACGACGGGGTGGAATCCAAGGTTCACCTGGTCTCCAGTTTAGTGAGAATAAAGTCAGATCTGTGGTGGAAACTCAGTTTGATATTTAGGTGATGTGGATTACTGCCTTCTGGGGCACCTCTTTTGTCTGTAAACCAGCAGTGAAGGAGAGGTAATGCTGATGTGGGAGTGTTCTGCCTTTCCTGTTACGCAATATTATGCTGATAACATATGAAAGAAATATCATAAACACTGATAAATAGCTACAAACAAATGTATGTTATATGATAAACTTATACTTGGATGATACTTCCCTATTTAGTGTCATGACAGATTGAATACAATCTATAAAATCATATAATTTAATAAAACATCTAACACGAGCTACATCAGTGAATTCCTTTTTCAGTTTCAGTCTTTTACTGTAGATATTCTAGTGATATTGATCACGATGCTGTTTAGCACAGAGCAAACTCTCATCATTAAACACACAAGGAACATCAAGCACATCGCCTAGAAGACCTGGTGGATTGTTTTAGGTCACTCTCCACACCATGCTACAGGCCGAGTCCACGCGGAGGATTACAATTGGAGGAGAGCTGTCGGAGACGGACGTGGTTGCCAAAGGACTGAGTCCTGGTCTTGGTGGGTGGAGGGAGAGGAGGAGGTGGAGGAGGAGGAGGGAAGAAGGATGGGTTTTTGGGTGGAGGGAGAGGAGGAGGCTGGAGGATGAAGACAGGGGAAGAGGGTGAAGCGGGGGATGGCAGTGGGGAGGAGAAGGTGGAAATGCTGGATGGAGAGGTGGGCGAGACCGGTTCAGAACCAGAGTGAGAAGAGGAAGAACCTGAGACTGAAACAAACAAACAGTAATAAAACAGAAAAGGGTTAAATAAATCAAGGATAAAGAAAGGGAAGTCATACAGGTCACTGGTGGTGTCTGTATATACGCTTTAAACCATATTTCTAAAAACAAACATATGAATACATATCGGAGCTTTTTCTTTGCTATCTGGTCATACGAGGGAGAATAAATCAATACAAAGACAAGAAGCAGGAAGCCATATCTCCCTCTTGATGCCATTTTCAAAAATTGACGACTGTCACTATTTGATGAGAGAAATAATTTGTGTTTACAGAAAGTCAATGAGCACAATTGGATTAGTTTAACTGGGGAGGTCCTGAGGGTTCCTGAGAAGGAGAGAGTGAGAGCGTGTGTGTGTGTGTGTGTGTGTGTGTGCTTACCCGTGTCTGGGTCACTGAAGTCAGGCAGAGTCATGGCGTTGAGCTGTCGTCTGTCTGCTATGGCTCTGTCCAACAGACTGCTGCCACGCCCAGAATCACTGCCACAAACACACACACACACACACACACACACACACACACACACACACACACAAAACAAAACAAAACAAGCTCCAGTTGTCATTGCATGGTTTAACGAGCAAACACGTCTCCAAAAGCAACGGATAAGTCGCCCATTTAGTTTCTTAGTTCTGATTTCTTATCTCTTTGTCAGTTCAAACGCAGCCGTAGTGTTTACTAAGTGGAGATTTACACATCACTGCATTTAAATGGTACGCAGCACACAAACTAGTTCTTATTGAGTTGTTATGAAACGCTGACCCAGGATAAAAACATAACAATAATACCGTAGGAAAGTTATTCTCTTCTATTCTTTACTAGCTGTATTTTTTGTTTATTTGTCTTTATATATTTTACAAATGTCTAATTTAAAGATTGTAATTATTTCTTTTCGTTTCTATATTTATGCTGCTTCATAATGATGTAAACAAGATTAAATCTATTGTCGAAAGACTGGAAGATTTTAAATGACATTTTACAAAACTATATTTTTACTATACTATTCGATAGCTTCGGTTAGTTTAGGGTAATTGGAAAGGACCCTCTAGAGTGAGAGTGTGTGTGTGTGTGTGTGTGTGTGTGTGTGTGTGTGTGTGTGTGTGTGTGTGTGTGTGTGTGTGTGTGTGTGTACCTGGGGTTGGTAAGGTTGTAAAAGCTCTTCCAGATCTGCAGCATGTGTTTGCAGGTGAGCAGCGCTTCCTCCGGTCCTCTACACATCGACTCCAACTTCACCTTGGTGTACAGCAGACTACAATACACACACACACACACACACACACACACACACACACAAATGTGACACAGAAATAAAAAACACTATGTGTGTGCTAAAAAAAGCGTTGGGAGTCTCACTTGAAGTTCTCCGGGTACTCGGACAGAGCCATCTCTATAATGTTGAGCGCGTCGTGGTAGTGTTTCTGAGCAGAGAGCAGCAGGGCTAGCAGATGAAGGGAGTGGACGTCATCCCCTTGGAGCTGCAACGCCTGTCGTACATAGCCTAGTGCCTCTGGGATCTACACACACACACACACACACATATACATGCTACAGGTTTTCACCACAGTCGGGGTAAAAAAAAAGCACTTTGTCAAGTGACAGGTGTGTAATTTCCTGATGTTCCCCCGGATCTCCCTCGTCTGTCATTCCACGCCTGAACCTCGCACGGTTTGGATGTGTGCAGTGTGATGTGACGCTCGCTGGAGAGTGCGTTACCTGTCTGGACACGGCGAGCTGCAGCGCCAAGTAGAAGGCTGCTAGGTGGTCAGTGGGAGACAGACTCTGAGCTCTGCAGGAAGAGACAGAGACTGCGTGTTCAGATGTGCTCGAATGAGATTTCATGACACTTTAACGAGCCTGTGGGGGAACCGGGTCGCTGCAGTGGCAGAGCAGTAAAAGGACGGCAAAGGGAGCAAAGGAGATGATATATAAACATCGAGACACAACATTTCAAGACCATGTTAACAGGCCGAATGTAAAACAAGCGAGGGTATATAACAATGTGATAACTAATGTATAAGTATGTATATTAAGACCTGTAACATCTTTCACTTTATTAATAGATGAAGCTTATAATACACTCTGTGTGAATTATTCCTAGTACTGAGCATGCCAACTGCCATCTACTGTAGGACCTCACACAACCCCAATTAAAACACCCGAACCGCCCCTTTAAATGATGGGTGCATTACAGACTTGTTCCAAGACGTCTTGAACACATTTATGGATGGCAGCATACGACTCGTATACAAGTACAGAAAACTGTTCTGGCGGACATAAGATTTAAATGATAGTGGTTAATATGATGGATTGATATGACAGTAAACTCAGAACAGTTTCCATTTTATCCGACTGAGAAGCAGTTTGTGAAACGAGTGAAATGTGGGCGTAAAAGAGAAAACGTGGAGCAGCATGGCTCAGTCCCAACCTCTGGAAGGATCCCAAAGCTTTCCTCTGGTACTCCTCCTGTGTGCTTCGCAATGATACTGAAGAGACGCAGAGAGACAGAGTCAGGGACGGAAATCTTAACCCTAAATTCCTTTTCTACAACAGTAAATACACAGAGACCTACCGTCAGTGGCCTTGAGGCTGTAAACCAGCCCAATGGCCAAGAAGCCTTTGGCTCTGAACTCAGCTGCTTTCTCTCCCATGTCAATCACCATCTTTCCAAAGCACTCCCCGTCATCCAACTTTATTGTGGGAGGACACAGACAGAAGAGAGAAAAGGGTATTTAAGGGAAGGCCTTAACAGAGCAAACACAGCTCCAGAAAACCTCACCAAATGTGTCTAGAATCGCTGTGATGCGTCAGCAGCTAGCTGCATGTGTGAGATGCTCCTTCCTGACCCAGTGCAGAGGGCCGATGCACAGCTTGACAGCCAGCAGTGGGATGGTGGGGTCGTCAGGCTTCAGGCGAATACACTCCTTGAGGACTTTAACGGCACGGGCGGATTTCCCGGCCGCCATGAGCGACAGGGCGAGCTGGTACCACAAGTGGAACTCCTCAAAGGCAAACTTCATGGCCCTCTCCAAACACTGGAGACATCGGAAATAGGACACATTTCACCAAGTGTTCTCCGGGTATCTGTAAGCTTCATCAAGGTCCATTTTAGAGCCGATTGGATTGTAATAAACTATTCATTTGTTTTGGGAAATAAATGCAAAGAAAAGAAGGGATTTAATTGTGTTTTTCTGTGGGTGTATCTGGGCTTTAACCCTTTGGTAGTGACAATGAAGCCCACAGCGGGATCACGAACCTCAGACAGCATCTCGTACTGCCCTCTCCTGCCCAGCGCTATCGTCAGCAGGTCGTACACCACCGACGCAGACTGCAGGCTGATGATGCGATCGTTGTTGTGTTCGGGGATTCTGCTCAGGACAGCGTCACGGTTAGCCTGAACACACACACACACACACAGGTTTAGGGGTGGTCCTGTGTCAAGGTCAGCAGACCCGCAGCTTTGGAGGCGTTGTGCTTACCATGGACTCACTGATGAGCAGCAGCAGCAACGCTTCTTCTGTGTTCTCCTGAGGGCAAAACAGGCTGAGAGAGAGAGAGAGAGAGAGAGAGAGAGAGAGAGAGAGAGAGAGAGAGAGAGAGAGAGAGAGACATCGAGGGAGTCAGAAACATGGATGAGAGGGAAAAAATAAGTTAAAAAGTACATTGGTAAAGAAGTACTTTTAGAGCCATGTTGGGTATTTTTCTACCGTATTCCAACTTTAGCATCCACACACACACATCATCACTTACTTCTCTCCTGAGTACACGCGTGGGCGTCGGCTTAGGCTGTAGTTCTTGGTGTGAGTGTGTCCCTGCCGTGTGGGATCGTCCAATGGCGACACGGTGGGAGGGTCTTCCAGAGGAGACCAGTAACTCTGTTCGCACATTCCTCTGAGCAAGATCTCTGCAAGCTGTCTGGCTATGGTCTGCATTCACACACACACACACACACACACACACACACACACACACACACACACACACACACACACACACACACACACACACACACTTGGCAAAGACAGTCTGGTACACAGCCGCAATCTGTTTACTTTGCTTCTAAGTAACAGTCAGTTGTATTAATGATCTGACGGCTATCAGGATCCTTTCATCATCAGAACGTGTACAATCAAAGTCAAATGTTAGTCTACTTGCTTGTGGTGGGTTTTGAATCTAAATAAATCTGCACTAGAAATGTCAGTGCGGGTCAGAAAGGCTGGAGGAAATTGTTTTGTACAACTTGGACGTATTCAAATTCTACAAGCGGAAGCAGCGTGTAAATAGTTGGGTTTGTGGCTGGAAGCAGTGTCTTTAAAAAAAAAAAAAAAAAAAGAGGAACGGTTTGTCGTTTTGGGAACTTAGCTTATTAGCTTTCTTGCCGAGAGTTCGATATCCCGGTTTGGAAAATTTGAAGCTAGCGGCAGTTAGCTTAGCATAGACTGGAAACCAGGGGAAACGGCTAACCTGAGTGTGTTCAGACTGGTAACAAAATCCTCCGACCAGCACCTGTAAAGCTCACGAGTTAACACCCGATTTCTACTTTGTTTAATCCGGACAAACAACGTATTTCCCCAAAATCTCGAGGATTTGGTGCATTTTGATGCATAAACATCTCCTTAATCTCAGAGCCAAATAAGAAAAGCCAGCCTGCCGGCCCGTCATCCCTCACCATGCGGAGGCTCTGGGTGGTTCTGTTCTCGACAGCCCGAAGAATCTCCCGAAACCGGCCCACGCCTTGTGTCAGGTTGCTATGGCGATGTAGTGAGGAAACAGGAAGAGGGACACTTGTCAGAGTCTGCAGTGTGCGTATGTGTGAATGGAAGACATCTCACAACAGATGTGTGCACAATCCACACCGTGTCCATAACATTTTCAAGTTTCTATCCGTGTGTGTGAAACGCTGAATATTTAGCAGCATCACTAGCAGGTTTGAACCGTTGCCAGTTTGCAAGGTGACACAGAAAAGGTCATAAGTTTTTTATGTTGTTATGATCATACATGATGTGAGGTGATGCTAGCAAGCTACATTTTATTTTTTAAAGTCTTCACTCCCTGCGTGATAACGACTATACAAAAGGGAACATTTACATCGTCTACATGTTTGAAGTTCCCTTTGTCTCCCCTCTCCTGACACTGAAGTGGAATGAGATAAGCCTGGGCAGACATTTTACTCTTCCAGCAACGAGGCTTGACCTGAACTGATCTCTGCTGTGATGAAAACAACAACGCTATGGGAACTACTTTCTGCTTCACAGCTTTGTAACCCGATAACTGGAAAGTGGTTGGAAAGTGTCCACAAGGGCTGTCCGTGTTCTAAAGGAGTGTAAATACTAAAAACATGTCTAGTAGTCTTCTTAAAAAGCTCTGTTTTGTGGTTTTGAAGTGATTGACAGGTAAGTCTGCGGGCTCCCTCTGATTTCCATTTCTATCTTCCCGCCACCACCTGCTTCCCTCTCTTACCCGTTCTTGAAGTGGATGACGTGGGCTCTCTGCAGGCCCGTCTCCAGGAAGTAGCCCAGTTCCAGGTCTTGGGCCGTCGGGCCGGGCTTTGGGCTGCGGTTCTGAATTCCTGCCGATAAGGCCTGCAGAACCAGGCGGGGATAAAGAAAGAAATCCAAAAGTTAACAGAGAATTGCAGAGAAAGATTTGCCGAACCTAAATCAAGGATCTATTATTATTATTATCGTCGATAAACTATCTGTCATTGCAGTCAGAGCAGAGCATTTAGTCTGCGTGTATAAACTTGGACAAGACATTTTCAGGGGAAACTCAAGGCCTGATGTCATTTTAGGACCGTAAAATTCAAATTGGCTCACTCAAACTATTTAATTTTCTACAGTGGCCTATTTACCAAATCACATTTATTTATGCGTCTTTGTGCATTGAGCGGGATTATTAATCCAGCATTGTAGAGAATAAATTATGATAAGAATAAAAGGACTAGGCTATAGTTGATAAATACACTTGTTGAAATATAGTTAGATTAGTGGAAATTACACATGTTCAATTACATCATCATTTACACCCAAGTATGATGGGGTTTGTATGACATCAATAATCCTATAAAAGGATTTGAGATGTGACTTTACTAGAGCTAAAGGTTGTTTTCAAGCAAAACTGTGAGAAGTTGTGAGGATTTGCAGCTTTACTTTGTCGTGTGGAGAATACACGCCTTGCTTTTGGGTTATGGATTCTGGTCAGTCTCAACAAGACATTTCAAGACTTCCCTTTGGACTTTAGGGATTTGTGATGTCTACGATATTTTTAAATATTCATAGAACTCATGATGTTCCTTACGGCAGCGTAGTGCTGCCACCCCAGAAAGAAGAAAAAACGGATAAGTAGCACATTTCAACGTGAAATGTTCATTGTCATAGATGTTTTATGTTATAGTGATTCATATTTTCATATTATTATGACATACAAGACAACAATGTACAACAACATAATGTGTCTTTTTAATCGCGTGAAACGTTTACTGTTAAACTCACTGTTGTTATTTGATATTAACTTATATTTAAAAACAAAATTGAGATCTTTTTTGTCTTTATCTTTGTGGGGCGACCTCATGGTCTCAAGCACTGAAACTGTCGTTCTTTTGTTCCTTTATCAGAAAAAGTATATATATATATATATATATATATATATATATATATATATATATATATATATACGTATATATATATATATATATATATATATATATATAAATAACTTATCTTGTTATAACATGAACAATGTTATAATGTTTTTATGCTGCTGCTTGTCTTGGCCAGGTCTCCCTCGAAAAAGAGATTTTTAATCTCAATGGGACTTCCTGGTTAAATAAAGGTTAAATAAATAAAAACAATATAAAAGATCACGAATATCTCATAAAACCTTCTCCATAGTTTCTGTCTGTCTTCGGTTGTCTTCAGCTCACATCTCACTGAAGTACCATTTGAATGCTGGGACGGTTTGATTAGTATCTCCTTGTCTGTTATTGCAGTTCACTGTTGTTTGCCAGCTCAAGTCAGCTGGCAAACAACTCTCTCCCTCTTAATTAGGAGAATGTCTGAGAGCCCACATTCTCCAAATGAAGAGGGGGAGATTTGTGTGCCAGTTGGCCGTCCCCGGCGGTAACGCGTTGGTGAAGCTTGCACACCGTCTGCAGAGTATGCATCACAACGGCCACGGCAAAGCGTTCGGGAGTCCGGGTGCTATCAAGATATTTGATGACGCTCAGAGAAAACACAGCACTTCACCGTGAGCGTGCCGCTTTCACGACCTTTAAACTAGAGGTCAGACTGAAGACCGACGCGTACCTTCTCAGCCTCCTGCAGGTAGAGCAGAGCGATGTCTCCTGACTTTTCATAGCAGGTGATGATTTCCTGCTCCCGGTCTGTTGTACTCCTATTGGACGAGGGAGACCCAGTGTTCTTATTGGACAGAGACGGGGAGGCTGCTGGGACCTTCTCCAAGCACAGTCCTGGGAGTTGTGGGGGAGAAGAGTTCACAAGGAGACAGAAACAGTGGCGAAGGCCATGAGTCAGTAGACATTTGTGGCCTTTCAAACTATTAGTTCATATGTTCTGGTCGTGTTGTTTGATGTAGTTTTTTGACCTTCGGGGTGATCTTCTTCTTCTCCTCAAACAAAGCTGCTTTATGCCTCATTCATAATTCATAATCATCTCATTCATATCAATCACAAATGACTGGTTACTTGAGTTTTGAGAATTGTATTCTGTTGCACAGATGACCTGAATAAGAATAGAATAACAAGTAAATATCCATTATTCAAAGGCACCTAGAGGTGCCTGATGTGCGACTGTGTGCATTTATTAATCATAACGATCCAGCGTGAGCCGGTGTATTCCACACAGCAGTGGCACTGCACTGCCACCATGTGGCGCAAAGCAGTAGTGCTGAGGTTTGGGTTAGGACTGAACTGATGGCAGTTGAAATCAAGAAAGACAAGGACATGGACGTGTGTGTGTGTGTGTGTGTGTGTGTGTGTGTGTGTGTGTGTGTGTGTGTGTGTGTGTGTGTGTGTGTGTGTGTGTGTGTGTGTGTACCTTTTGTAGCGTATGCCTCTGCTATCATGGACAGCCTGTACACAGGAGCTCCCCCCAGGTGCATGTCATCCATGTTCACCCTGCTGTAGTGACCTGTCAATACACCAATTACGTATTAATTAAGAAATTGATCGGTAAACCAGTATTTTATCCATAAACCAGTTGTTTTAATTGACAACATCATACCAGGAACAGATACTGAATATGAGTAAATACACCAGGAGTGTGAGGGTTACCTAACGCGTCTCGGTATTCCCCCTCCACATAGCACAGTTTGGCCATCAGCAGACTGGCTTCCTGGAGGTAATCCGCCTGGAGGACAGAAAACAAGACATCTTCTCTTTCTAATATTTTTACTTGTTAAATCCACTATAGCCACCAAATATCGATTTGTAGAATAAGTAAGAAACAAAGCGACAACTACTAAATGTGACCGCTCAGGCTCGGACCTAAACCAAGGAAGTAATTCGGACAATTCACCTTGAGGTTTCCTCTGTCCAGAGCAGCAGTGAGGTGTTTCCTGACCTCCACCAGTTTAGGCCGTGGGCCCCTGGGACTGGCTCCCTGTTTGATGGGGTTCTCCTTCAGGTACGTCTGGAGCTTGCATTCCCCCAGCAACAGCTCACCTAGATCATCTACACACACACACAAATTTACGGCGACCATGTTTCTACAGTAGCCCAGGAGGGACAAACCAAACACTGTAGTTCTCTAAACACACTTGGCACACGGGAGAAGTTTCAGGTGGTAACAGCAAACTTTACACACTGCACCTTTAACAAACTTTGGGTTGAAAAAACTAAATAGTCATTGATCAATCAGCCAGTTAAAAATCTAACACTAATTTATGAGGATTAATCAATAATTAATCTCAGGGTGATATATGGTTCAAGATCACAGTGTAAAGCCTGAAGGTCAATTTTAGATCAATCTATACAGCCAATCGAAAATGTATTTATTCACAATTTAAAATAAGATTTGAGGTTCTATCCGATGAATGTATCCTTTTGAAGAGTTCTCCAGGTCGTCAGCTGTCACTGCGATTGCACTAAACATCTCAACATACAGGAACCCTGCCGTGCTCACACACACACATACCAGCCAGAATTATGTAAAGCCTCGACAAGCTTCTGAAATCGTGTGATTGTGTGTTTTTAAGAGGTTCAACGGGTGAAATGAGCATTAATCCGGCTACTGGTTCCAGTCGGCGACCACAGCTTACAGCTCTCCTGCGCCAAACTACGTTTTCTACACGTTATTCCATGATTGTAAAATAGCACGAACTGAAGCCATGGGAATTGTCATATATATGGCTCACTGTTCACAATGACCACACTCCCTCCACACAGGGTCCTGGAGCACACCTGTACACCTGTGCATCCAGGTGAAATAGTTTCATTAATTAGTGCCTCTTTAATACAAAGATTCCAGGGAAAGAATAGAAGACATCCATAGCTAGAAGGCTTGGTGGTATTTAAATGGTTGGTTATTTTCAGTCGTGGCAAGATAGAGCAGCACAGACATTTGTGTGTAGTGATATTTTAATGTTATAGTAATACAAATAGGTGAATTTAAATTGCATGGCCAGATGGGATATCATGCTGTTTACATGTCCTTCTTTTCAATCCGTTTACACACAAGCCAGCTAACTTCCACATGAAAAAGAGGGAAACAATATAAAAACAAATCCCTCTCAAATGAACGCATCACGACGTACACGTGACGTAATCATCCACATCGTGATGCGTTCACGTCACAGGGATTTTACAGAGATTTTACACTAAAACAAATGGGATTTCATATTTACAAGAAACTGATTTAGATGACAGTGAGTATCGGCCACTGTCTGGGTCAGACAGCATTACTTTTTGATTAGTAATGTTCCTCTGTCCTCATAGAAGTTTTTTTTACCTACTACTGTAACTCACTGGCAGTAGTACAGTGCAGCCCTCTGCAGCAGCAGGAGTTTGACAGCTAGCGTTAGCATGTAGCAATCACGCATCTTAGCCACCGAATTTCAAAAAACACAATTGAAAATCTGCCAATTTCGTTTTGGTAAACGTGTGCTCTATATGGAGTAAATGTTGAGGCGTATAACTAATAAATGGACAATTCGGGTAAATTCGGCATCATCAAAATCTCGACATGTAGCTTAAGTAGCAGAGGTGAACCGCTCTGTTGTGTTGCTTTGAAGGGGTGTGTTGGTGCTTGTTAATGATGAGCAACGTTGCTGTCACACAAGTCACATTGACATTGATGTCTGAACGGAGTTGCGCGTGACGGGGAACCAGAGCTGTCAGAGCGCGAGCCAAGTTCTCCACGTCGTAAAATCAAAGTACCTCAGTGTGTGTGTGTGACGAACCCAAAGGTGGCAGTGAAAATTAATGAAGTCTTTCTCTTGACCTTTCCAAGCTAACTGGCTCCAACAAGAAGCTCGGGGCTGGAAAACTCCCAGCCTCGGCTGCCGCTATCAGGAAGTACCGAGGACCGAGCGGAGGGAAGGCCCGAAGACTGAATGAACCGCCAGCCGGGAGAGCCGCTCACTTCTTACCGTTTGATATGAGTTTGGCGGACAACTGCCGCACTAACTCCGGTATCTTGTCCCATTGACTCTCGGAGCGGCACCTCTCTATCTCGGTCTCCAGTCGCGAGCCAGACTTCCGCGCTGTCATTTTTGTGAGTGGGCTCGACTGGACCAAAACACCACAACAGCGAGGATCCCTCTCGCTGCTTCGCGCGTCAAGCTACCCGCACACGAGACGTACAGTTTCCGCTCACGTCTTTCAAAATAAAGGTATGACGACAAACGGTTGCAGATTGGATGAAAAATACAAAAATCACCTAACAAAATGTTAGAACTCGTTGTGTTCGTTGACTTAGTTTGAGCAAATTGTTGTATCCCAGTAATAAAACAAACAACAGACATCCAGAGGCCAAGTGTCAGTGTAGTTACCATAGTTATTCTCCTCTTGTTTTTTAAGTTTGCCAGTTTACCGGATTTGCTGAATTGACCATAGGTCTCTTATTAGATCCTGGTTAAACTCTGATTATAAACATATAAAACTACACGCAGCCTACAAAAGAAAGTACAAAATATCATCAGCAAAATGTATATAAAGTACCAAAGCAAAACTACTCAACAAGCAGGCAAAATGGTCTCTGTCAGTGTTATACAATTATATAGTTTAATTTTCATGCCACAGCTGGTTCTACAATTCTAATGTATATACTGTTGGTTAATTTACTTACGTTCTGAAACTGCATCCAATTCGATATGCTCATTAAAGGCTTTTAAAACCTTGATCTGCAGAGTAACAAGAGAATATAGCTATAAATAAATGTAGTGGAATAAAAAGTAAAACTTGGAGTAGAAGTAACATACAATGAAAATGCTCAAAGAAGTACACGTAGAGTACAGCACGTTAGTTGTGTTGCCTTCTGTCACTGTTTATCATTTTGATAGTAATCTTTATTATTGCTAATTCATTTGTCTTGCTTCCACCTAAGATTCAAGATATTTTAATTCTCATATGCACAGATAACAGACAGTTACTCTGTACAATTAAACGTTTATTTTTGCTCGGTCCTACTAACACACATAATTACAATAAGCTTAAGAAGAGCATGTAAACTTTACGTCTTTTCTTTGTTTAAGTGTGCAGAACAGTTACTACCAAGTAGCGTGTACAGCAGGGCTGAATCGCATGCTGTCAAACAAACCGGGTTTAGCCCCAACAGCTTTTATTGTGAAGGAATTAGAACGGAAGTGGCGCCGGCGCAACCCAGACAACCGGATCGCGGTGAGGTGGAAGAAGTGACCGAGATGGCAGATTTGTCGTTGTACTTAACTAACGTCAACATTTCACTGGGTCAAACTATGGAAACTGACAAGGTTGGTCCGTACGAAACTACTTTCGACACTTTCCGTGTTTGTGAATGAAAAAATAAATACGTTTTAAATTATTAGCGAAGTACTTCCTTATCTTAGCTAAGAAGCTAACCAACAATAAACACAACTTAGCTAGCCTAACTACGCTAGTTAGCTAATTTGTCCCCACATTTGGGACGATTCACTTTAACGTTGATTCCCATACTGTGGTGTCGACTAACGTTAAGTTACAGATAATGTTAGTTAAATAACTTTGCTACGTAGTAACCTGTCTTATGTTTGTACATGTTTATGAGTGTATTACTAATAGTGATGGGGATGGCATCACATACAATATATTGCCTTGTTTTGACAGACTCCCACAGGGGCGACAGACTTTGGCAGGGTGGAAATGGGGGACTCTGCCGGGAATCAGGTGAGGGTTCCCCGCAGGACCATCTTCTTCGCAAGCGGTGAGACCATGGAGGAGTACAGCACCGATGAAGAGGACGTGGAGGAGCCCGTAAAGAGGGACGTCATTGCTGTCGATACGGTGGGTTCACTTATTTATTTTTTCACTTTTTGGGGTTGCTAAGTGGACGTGTGTGGTCTAATTGCCATGTTCTCTTTGTGTGTATTTCAGTCCAAACTGACCTGGGGTCCATACGTCTGGTTCCACATGTGGAGAATGGGCACCTCCACTATCTCAGGTAGCAAAGACCAACCGGCATCCAACTGGGTTCTGAAATGCCATGAGATTTTAGAGATGTTTTACTTGAAGATATCTTTATTGTGTGTGTGTGTGTTTGTTCCTGCAGTGTGTGACTACATGGGAGAGAGGCTGGCCTCTCTGTTCGGCATCACCTCTCCTAAATACCAATACGCCATCGATGAGTACTACCGCATAAAGAAAGAGGTAGGACACGTCCTTGAGTTCCGTGTGTCAATTTCCTATGCAAATGTGAGTAAAGTCATGCCGTTTGGAAAAAGCTGTTTGCACAGAGGCAGGAGCAAGAAACCAAGCATCAGCCGTCAAACAGTAATCTGTATTGGTATTGATTGGACCGTACGCTGGTGTCACCCCCCCTGTAGGAGGAGGAGGAAGAGGAGGAGAACCGTCTGTCCGAGACAGCAGAGCGTCGATTTGCGGAGCAGCGGCGAGGCGAGCAGGAGGATCCTCATCCCGCCACCGTGCAGCAGCCAGAGACGGCCGCAGCCTCCTTTGTCAACATCAGCTTCGATCTGGAACCTGAACCTCCCCTCAACGCCGTGGACGGCAACAGAGTCCCCTCTCCCCTCCCCTCCTGAGAAATGACACTCAGGAGACAAACATTCACACGTTGTAATTTACGTAGCAGTGTAGATTAATCGTTCTGTTTTTTATTTTATACAAATAAATCTTAGTTCACAGTGCAGGGGAACAAAAGTGAAAAGGGCTGCGGAAGTGACTGCACTAGCCTTATGTGTGAATGTGTTTATGACTGTTAATCCTGCTACTGTATGTCAGCAAAAGTCCATTGTTTTGCAAGTTCCGCCATTTAGATAAGCAGGGAATGATGTCATTGCTGCTTCAGCCTTCTGACAGTCACAAGAACTCTCTCAAGGCCACTGTGCCTTCGTGCTCTTTTGAGCAGTTATTACCTCGGAGGCCTGTTAATCTGAGAGCTCAATTCATAGGTTTGATGCTTGGTTCTGTAGATTAATTAGTAATTGCTTGGTTCCCTCCAGAGCATAAGATCTGCCTCCTAAAAGGTAGCGTTCTATAAAATATTAACAGGTAAGCATTATAGCCAAGTCATTGGACTTGTGTGACGCGTGTGTTTTCTTTCCATGTCTTTCTGTGGTCATTGTTAAATCTGCCATTGGAAATTAACCAAAAACGTTGTTATTGCCTTCGTGTGTCTGTGTGTTGAGGGTTCATTCTTAAAGTGTCCTTCTGGAAGCCTTTTCATATGAGTGTTTAGCTGCAGGCATAAAGCCGAGGCCGAGCCATCATAAGCTTCTTATTGATTATTTATATCCCCTGACATGGCTGTGTGGTGACAGCCCTCAGATCAGCGATGGTTAGCATGCCTCTTAAATGACCTGGCTCGAGAAGACGTTTGTTAATGAGTTTGTTCACAACATTTTGTGTCTCGTCAATGAAAGATGTTATTCATGCTTTTTATTTATGTGTAAAAAGGGCCAATATATATGCAAAAGTTATTTTAACAAACCTTTAATGAATATGTATATACATATTTATATTTCTGTGTTAATAAAACATTCATATGATGGCGTTTGTTTATTTTCATTATACATATAACATTACTTTTTTCAGTTATCCCATTGTGCATAAAGAAATCAACCCGTTAATTCCTAGAAAGTTCCCTAAATGGCAGTTTGATCATGAAGGTTTTTCTAATGATATTGTTCATTTACAACTTTAAATTACTTCATGAATGTCCCTCTCAACGCCACGAAATCTCAAAACAGAAGCTTTTAGATTTTTCACACACCCGTGTGAATGACAAACCAAACATTTGGGCATCGTTGGAAAAGGAAACATTTATTTAAAGGGGTCAATAGCAAAACAACATTCTTCTTTACAGGAAAATACGGAAAATAAACAACGCTGCTGCTCTCCTCCTTCCATCCCGCTCCTTCCTTTCCTCAAGGTTTTCCCGGGTGGACCTGAGGCAGCAGTAAGAGTTCAGTTCTGTGAAAAGCCCCAAAATCATCCTCAGCTGTCGTCGAGGTCAGCGGTGTTGCTGCCGTCGCTGTCGCTGGCCACCAGCACCTCTCGGTTCTCATAGGTCCAGAAGCCGTTGAGGTCAATCAGGATGCTGGTGACGGTATCGCCCTGGCAACTGTTCACCAGGTCCTGCAGGGTGATCTTGTAGGGATCTTTAGGCTTCACCATGTCAAAGATCTCATCCTGAGGACGAGGCAGTGATCGGAAATGGTCATCTTTCTTGTTGTGTTACCCCAAAATAAAGAATGTGTGTGTGTGTGTGTGTGTATACACAATATACCTTGACATCCTGGAAGGTGACCTGCTCCTGACCGTGGAGTTTCATCTGCTCCTGAATGGCCTGAAAGCAAACGACAGAACGATTACACACCGGCATGAGCTGGCAAGCTTGAAAAGAGGCTCTCGGAGCCGGGACTGATTTACCCTGAAGAAATAGTTGAGGGAGAAGACGTTGAGGTGTCCCTGGTTGTCCATGTCCAGAAGTTTGAAAATATACTGCAACGCTGCGGGCTCCTTCCTGTTCTCCAACGCCAACACAAAGTCCAGATAGGTCTTGTAGTCCTGAGATAGTAGTAGGAGGAGGAGAGAAACACAGGTACTAGACCCAGCACTCAGAAGTCCGCCAAGCTTTCATCTTAAATGAGGATTTTGGACCGACAACACCGCTTGACAACACAACAGCTGCGGAAAGTTGGAGGATGAATGTCGGAGAGCTCTGGAGCCGCATTGACCGCTGCGCAACCCGTATTTGATCGTACCATTTCTCCATCGTAGGTGAGGCACTCCTGAAACACTCGGTCCAGGAAGACCGAGGTGAGCGTCGCCGTGCCGTAGCGCGAGAGCTCCTCTTTGCTCAGCATGCCGTTGTGGTCCTTATCCAGGTTGAGGTACTGGCCTGCGGAGACACAAAGCATCCGGAGATAGGGGAAGCCACCATACATTGGATTTGGCATTCGATCAGAGGTGCTTTTCTCACCGTAGACCCGCAGAGCGGAGGGGGCGGAGAACCAGTTGGACTCCTGACTCTCTTTAGAAAGCTCCTCGTCCCGCAGCTAAGAGCCCAGAGGGAGGAGAAGCAAAAAAAGGACATCTTTCAAGTTGTGGGAGAGTTGCTCGACAATGAATCTGCCTCGTAAAGTCGGACAACTTCATAAGGTCAGAAGATTATTTTTTTAAACTACATTTATCTATATAACAGCTGCAAAATGTCCTATATTTGTTCCTTGTTATATTTCAAATGCCAGCTTGCAGTGTAGAAACCAAATAAATGTATAACATCCTATCAGTGATAGAGTAAAAAATCCACCTCCAACAAGTCGTCCAGAAAACTGCAGGCCAATATGTCCTGGATTTTAATCTTTCCTGAAGAACAAAAAAAACAGACACAAGCGTCCTCAGCCAATCAAAACCCCAAATTTCAGAGTTACATTTGACTTTAGAGATGGATTGTTTCCCCACGCGGGGTTCAGGCTCACCTGTCCGGAGCGGGTCGAGGAAGAAAAAGAACTTGCGAACAGCGGTGCAGACGTAGAAGGAGTAGAAGGACTTCTCCAGTCCGTCCAGCTGAGGCAGAGTGGGGATCAGCTCCAGGATGTAGTTCTCCAGATCCTACACAGAATAATGGCTTTTTAAAATGTCACTTCTAAAGGAAGCCATTATCCTTTAAAAGAGGAAAAACATGGTGGAGACGCTTACCGACTCTCTGAGGTGTCCCTGTCCTGCTACGTCATACAGACTCAGACCTATCCGGGTCTGATGCAGCCACACTAGATGTACACAGAACAGCAATGAGCAACACAAGACATTCACCAGTTTAGATCAACCCAGGTAGGAAAACTAAAACATCAAGGTAAATATCTTGAAAATTGGGTCAGGATGTTCTGCATCCTCGAGAAATCATTCATCCATTTTATCTTTGTAGACTTTTGCCCACTGATAAACATGTTTGTTTTTTAAAGTGACAAAGTAGACAATAAGATGGCGGCCCAGACCTTTCCTCATGACGTAGTTAAAGAACTGCATGATGGAGATCCGGCCGTACGGGTCGCTAAGGAGCAGCTTGGAGTACACTCTGGCTGTGAAGAATTTTCTGGAGGAAAGAGAGGAGGGAAGGGCCGAGGAATTATTACTTTAAATAACGTTACTCTGCTAGATCTGAAAGCCAGGTCTTCCTCCCTTTGACATCTGCTTTGAACACGTTTCCACCTCCAGATACAGAGTCCTCTCAGCTGGATTTGTACTTTTCCAGAACGTTCCCAGATTCAGTTGTTCTCTGCTTCACGCTTCAAAGACTCTCATTGACACATTAACCGCCCCGGTCCACTTCCTGGTTCAGAAGTTCATTTTGGTCGTCACAGTTCACTTTTATGGGATTTTGCTAAATATATAAAGTCATCCAAGCGAAGACACAATGACGCCAGACGGATATAAAGTCAACAAAGAGATAAACTAGACCGGCCCGATGGGGCTTCACCCAAACCCATTAAACCTCTACTTCCTGTTGCTTACTGGCACTTGGGCCCGGCCTTCTCCCCGACCTGCAGGTAGGCCTCGTAGCTGATCATGGCCTCCTCCCCGCTCACCGGGGGAACCTGGTGCTTGTCGAGCAGAAACCACAGATTCTACGGAAAAGACCAAGAGGAAGATTAAAAAGACAACAAAGCAGATTGTTGTTATTCATGCGGAACCAGTTGATTATACATTCTGACCAGTGGATCTCCATGACTATGACTTTTCCATGACTTTAAACCAGATTTCCATGACAAACATTTAGTGAAATCTGGGTGTAAACAGTAAAAAGTGAGTAAATGTAGTATTTAAACTAACAATGAGAACACAAAGCATACAGTAAACCTTAAATGACTCAAATGAATGAGACAATAGTTTGATTAAAAGAATAAACATTTATATAGATGCCTGCTTATATTTTAAGCGTCTTTCTTTTAAAAGCATATTCATTATTTCAAGCTCAGCGTAAATGAACGTCATGAACACATGAATATAACACATTTACATGACTTTTACTAAAATTTTGGGGATTTTATTTTTTTCAAGGACTTTTCCAGGCCTGGAAATAACCATTTTAAAACTCCATGACTTTTCCAGGTTTTCCATGACCGTAAGAGCCCTGCAGAAGGAAGTCAGTGTTGTGACTGACTCCTTTTAAGTGTGTGTGTGTGTGTGTGTGTGTGTGTGTGTGTGTGTGTGTGTGTGTGTGTGTGTGTTACCTGTAGTTCCTCATTATCCAGCAGTTCTCTGCTCTTCCTCTGGAGGAAGACGGCTCTGGATTCCTCTCTCAGTTTCTGCAGCAATACTTCATCCTCTGCTGGTAGCTGCAGAACAACAACAACATCATCATCATCATCATCATCATCATCATCACTAGGGCACATCTATGGTGCCCTGCAATAACATAGCTTGTCCAAACTAATTTTGAAGTTGTATTATTTGGGGGCAGAAATGAAACATGATCATTAAAGGAGGAGGAAGGAGCACTTTGGGTTTACATGTGTCACGTGACGTTATTGAAGCAATACCCTGTAGTAAAACCGAGGGATGTTCTTGTAGGACTTGTCCTTGTCTCCTCCTCCCTTCCACTCCGTGTAGTATTTGCTGAACAGCTCCGTTTCCTCGGCTTTCTTCTCCTCGTCGCTTCGGCCATCTGCACAGAGACTCGTTAGTGTTGACGAAGCTAAAGGAGCTGACGTCAGCCGGCACGAGACGTTACTTTACATGTTTGAGTCTCACCTTTTTTGGTGTTCGCCAACCTCCTTTTCAAAACATCCGCCCATTGAGGCGGCTGGTCTGTCGCCATGTTGTTTCTTCTCTAGAACGAAGCCCGTTGTTCGTCTGTTTCCATCGCAGTTTAAAACAGTGCAAAGCAGACTTGTGTACTAAAGTAGTCAAGCCTCCCAAAAATGGGTCGAAGTCAAGTTGCTGACTGAAGCAAGTATGTGGCTTCCGGTTTGGATTTCCTCTTTCAAAATAAAAGTATAATGATAATAGATTTGAAAAACGCAAAGCCGAGGCAGTAAAGTATAAGTACTTCAAAACAGTTTATATCCATTCAAATACAAATATTAATAGCAAAGCGAGCTATGCAATCATGACGATAAGCCTCAAGTCTATTTTTAAAAAAATAATTGGGATCAGACATAAACAGTTTATTAAATTGGGGTCGACATTTTTTTTTAAACTTCCTTAAAATATATATTTTTTCACTTTCAAGTGATTCAATTTACGTCGTCAATTTCAAACCAAATTGCGTATTCCGGTGTTTTACTGGTTGTCTTTACAAACTTGACAGTTCGCAAACGCAGCTGTCAAGCGTTGATGACGTCAGTTGTGCGACTCGAGTCGTGCCTCCTGCTCCCTCAGTTGTGTTTAGAAAGAAGTTGCAGCAAGAAAGAAGCTGCATTTGATTCGGGTATCTAAAGGAAGAGTGAGTCGCATTTAAAGAGTTAAAC
>NC_136592.1:33080502-33083002 GCF_910589615.1 Taurulus bubalis | reverse complement strand
TTCTGAACTATAGAATGGTATTGTTATGCATAGTAGAAGTCGATACTTATCTTTCAAATCTAATTATGATGATATATTTTGTATATAATTATAAAAGCATGTTAAATAAAGCATGTTTAATTTAAAAGCATGTTATGAGGTGGAACTGATCAGATAAGTGTTAAAACCGAGAGAAACTCAACCGGAAGTTAAAGTCTTATGATTAAAATTGGCAGCTGGTATCTTGCCGTCACTTTTTTTGCATTCAGATTTTGTACCTCAGTAATAATACTGTCGGATATGAACTATATACAGAATACTACTGTGCATTTTTTTGTAATAATGGTGTTTGAGTTGCATCGTGTGCGTGCGTGTGTACGTGTGTGTGTGTGTGTGTGTGTGTGTGTGTGTGTGTGTTTTAAGCAGTCATATCATCCGCAGCAGCACAATGAACTGGTTTCACATATCGGCTCTGGAAAGTCCCTGGATAATTATACTGGACTCTCTCTCTCTCTCTCTCTCTCTCTCTCTCTCTCTCTCTCTCTCTCTCTCTCTCTCTCTCTCTCTCTCTCTCTCTCTATCTCTTCCTCCTCCTGCTGCTCTTAATCTTTCCTTCCTCCTTTCTTTTCTTTGCCAATTCTTTTCTGCACCCTTTCTCCATCATAACCAGTCCCTCTCTTCTTCGCCACACTTCCATTTCTCTATCATCCATCTGTCTTTTTCTTTCATTTCTTTCGCCTCCCCTTCCCCTGCCTCCAATGTGAAACTGCACATTATTGTAGATGAATGACTGTACGTCTGTGTAGGTTTAGTGAATTAAAAGCAATAACAGTGCAGCTTCATCTCGAGCACAGAGGAGGAATATTACAGCCTTTTTATTTATCTTTTACATTTTTATGGTTGCGTTCATGGTGGCGGGCACGCAGTCAAGTTTCAAGTCCAGGGGAATTCTCTGCTAACCTATTTCCATACTGCTGCTATCTAAAAATGAAAGTACTACTAACAATGTTCTCGTGCTGGAGGCCTATTCTAAGCTGCAGCGCTGCTCGCCTATTATGGTACAAAGCTGTTCCACAGACCGAGCCTTCCTCATTCCCCGCACTGCAGAAAACCTGTGGTGTTCAAATATTTAGCTGCTTTTTCAGGTGCAGACTTTTTGATTCATAGACTGTTCATTAGCCCCCTTTAGAGGGAGTAAGTATATGAAGTGTGACCAAATGTTGTACGTGCAAAACGTTTATTCAGCTTCAACGTAAAACGGAGGACTTTATTGCTCAGCTGCCAGGTGGCCAGCTCAGTGCCGAGAAGGAAAGGCTGGCAGATGTATTACTGGCAGGCCGGTGATCAGTTGGTGAGAAAAGCAGCCAACCATCAGGCCAGTCGGCTCACAGGTGGGGTTCAGATACGCTCCCCGACCGCGACAAGGAACAAGCCCCTGATGCTGCTGTCGGAGAGTTCTGTCGAATTCCTTCTGCACTTTGTCAGCACTGTTGCAGCCAGACGTCCAGGGAACTAGTCAGTCCAATAGTCAGCTTATAAGGCATTTACCTTTCGCTGACAATGAGCCACTGAACCCAAATGTGTTGTTTACATCGCCGTGTCACTCGTGGTCCCGTAGAGGAAGACTTAAGCGATCCTCTGACACCAGCAGGTTCAATTAATTCCTCGATCGGTAAAATGTCTCCACGTTCACGTGGATGGATTGGACCAAGAATTCAGACGGACATTCTTGGACCCTAGAAGATGATATCGTCATTGTGAGCATGTCGCCAGTTATCTTTGCAACTCGTGCACAATCCCTGTTCCGGTTACATTTTCCTTTTTTTTTAAAGGCAGTAATGTCATGTAGTGTCAAATCAAATGTATTTGTACAATATGCAGGTATAACTTGCCTGTTTAAAAAAAAATCCTCTCCTCCACTGACTCAATGCATCACTCTCTCTAATTGTGTGTCTGTTCAGGAGTTGGAGAGTTTCAAGGCGTTTGTGGAGAGGAAGCCGGCGTTCGACGTGGTGGTCGATGGGCTGAATGTGGCGAACGTCAACAAGGACAAAAGCAGGCAGTCGGAGACGGTGAGAACACGAATGTGCATGAAATGTGAAATGTGAAATAACGGGGAGATAAGAGACAGAAATATTGTACGGGGTCTACCAGACCAACAGCGCTTTTTTTTTCAGAATCCTGTCTACACACACACACACACACACACACACACACACAGTTTTACAGTCTAGATTTGAGTGGTTTGTTCCCACATATGTGTCTGTCCAACCCGGGGAGTTTTCTGCCGGTTGCACTATGACTATCCCCTGCTGTGTGTGTGTGTGTGTAGGAGGTGCCTTCATAACTGTATAACTATAAACCTGATTACAACAACACACCTGCCCACATCTGTCTGTCTATCAGGATGCGCGTTATGCGTCAGCTCTCTGTGCTTTTCGCTCCAAGGTCAAATATGTCACATCTTTTTCAGACGCTCTGTGGCCGCAAGATGCAGAGAAAGAACCAACAGACACCTGTG
>NC_136592.1:33055502-33078002 GCF_910589615.1 Taurulus bubalis | reverse complement strand
GTCGACATTCATTACCAGCAGGTTCGTTTTGCTGCAGTTGTGCTAGCAGTTGTGCTAGCAGTTGTGCTAGCTTAGATAGCTTAATTTAGCTGTGCAGTGCTAGCATTTAAATCATGTTCAGATAGACATTCATTATAACTTGGCTGTATGAAATGTTCAAACATTGTCAAAATAAAATGTGTGATATATTTATTTTTTAAACATTCCCATATGTCACGGCAGTATCAATGATATACTACTTAAACAGTTGTATGTATGTCAAATTAAGTTGCATGTAAAATCCCCTACCAAGGTTCCTGATTTGAAAAAAAGTTTGTATACAATTGTCATAAATTTGAAGCGCAGTTCCCTCCTATCTGTCTCCAGAGTATGCCTTCAAAGCCATCAACCAGGGAGGACTGACGTCCGTAGCGATCAAAGGGAATGACTGTGTTGTGGTTGTCACACAAAAGAAAGTTCCAGTCAGTATACACACACACACACACACACACACACACACACACACACACACACAGAGAAGTGTGTGCTTCTGTGGTCAGATTCCACAGCTTGCGTTGCTCGTGGTGTTCATATCTCTCTGTCCTTGTCTTGTGTTTTTCTCAGGACAAGCTGCTGGACTCCTTGACAGTCACACACATGTACAAAATCACAGAGCACATTGGCTGCGTTATGACTGGAATGACAGGTACGCAACGTCTCGTCCATCCGATGGTGAATATTCACCGTCTGCTTGGTTGTTGTTTTTCGTTGCCGTAATTTTTTAATTATATCATGGGTCGGGGACTGCCTTCTCTGAGAGGAAGGAATCATCCATCTCTACTATGCATTTGTGCAAAGACGTTTATAATAGTATTTCCCCGTAACAATGTTCCCGTTCAGTCATGGATTTGTCCTACATGTGTCCTCCAGCTGACAGCAGGTCTCAGGTGCAGAGGGCACGGTATGAAGCGGCTAACTGGATGTATAAATACGGCTATGAGATCCCCGTGGACATGCTGTGCAAACGCTTGGCGGACATCTCGCAGGTCTACACGCAGAACGCTGAGATGAGGCCGCTAGGCTGCTGTGAGTAGTGTGCATGTGTGCCCTTCATGATTGTTTGTGTTATGTATTTGTTTCTTATTTTGACCAAAACTGACCTGTTGGACGTGTTCAAAACCACTTGTTGTCATCCATTTCCAAAATGATGGAGCTCTAGTCAATGCTTTTGTAATAACTTTATGATGTATTGAGATCCATACCGAAAGCTGTTTTGGGAAGAGAATTAATAACATTGTCTAAACTTCGTTTCATCGCTTCTTGATTTTGAATATCGGGACAAAATATTTGCAGCTCCAATTTACATTTGATATCTTTAAAGCCGGATAGATGTTTACTGTCCTGTCTTCATTCCCCCTCTTCCTTGCATCCTACCTCCAAGGTATGATGGTGGTGGGGCTGGATGAAGAGTTGGGTCCGCAGCTGTATAAGTGTGATCCAGCCGGCTACTACTGTGGCTTTAAGGCCACGGCAGCTGGAGTCAAGCAGACGGAGGCCACCAGCTTCCTCGAGAAGAAAGTCAAGAAGAAACTGGATTGGACCTATCAGCAGACCATAGAGGTAGCGCACACGCAGCCGGGCTGATCTGGGCTGAATGTCACGGAATTATTTGGGAATTTCTTTAGCAGGGAAAGTCAAGGCGTGTGTTTGGGTGTCAGAAAATGTCATAGAATTTGTGTCACCATGCTGGAATGTTACCGCACTACTTCGTGGCTCTTTGAACAGCTGAAGTGGAAACCAGTTGCTTGCAGCCGTCGATGCAGTTACACAAATAAGGCATGGCAGGAATCCTGATATTAGTTTAATAAAAACTGATTTGTTATCTCTTAGATCAGTGGTCCCCAAACTAAGGGGATAAAATAGTGTTATTATATATTTCCCGACTTTATTTTTTCTGTGAAGAACCCAGTGAGGTTTATTTGGTTATTATTATTTATTTCACAAATAGTGTTATTTATTTCCTGACTTTTTTCTGTGAAGATCCCAGAAAGGGTTGTTAATATTTGGTTATGTGTGGCTTTCTGGAAAACAATAAATGTTTACATTTAGGCACCCCTGCGATCGTCACACTTTTTCTGTTACAAACTGACCCCGGCCCCCATCAGAGAAGGGAAAGGTTATGTGGCCCTCACAGGAAAAAGTTTGAGGACCCCCGTCTTAGATATTCTGTTAATATTTCCCAGATGTCCCCTTGGGATAAGAATAAGTCTAAGCAAACAACTGGTATGTGTCACACAGATCTACATTTAATCTTCTACGTTTTGTTATTAAGCCATCCCGTATTAACGATTTATGCTGTTGGTAGAAAAGGAGAGCAGGAGGACAAACGCATGTGCCGTGGCTTTATTTGTTTCTCACATCTTTTAAAAACAGATTTTAAAATGCACATTTATACATTTTGCCCCATCTTTCTCGATTATTTGACACCATGATCCATTTCCAAAGGCGTCCATTATTTTGATGGAAGGTTTGATTTTATTTCCTTCTCCTCTGCGGTCTCTCGTGCTTCTCAACATCTCTCCCTTCCTTCTCAACACAGACGGCCATTTCATGTCTCTCCGGCGTTCTGTCCATCGACTTCAAGCCCTCGGAGCTGGAGGTGGGAGTCATCACGACAAAAGAGTCGAAATTCAAGTGAGTGTGGGATGAGATCAAAGTGTGTGTGTGTGTGTGTGTGTGTGTGTGTGTGTGTGTCCGACAAAATCTGGCGTAACAAAAAAATTCCGAGCGTTAACTTGTGTGCTTGTGCTCCAGGATTCTGTCAGAGGCGGAGATTGACGTCCACCTTGTGGCTTTGTCTGAGAGAGAGTGAGGAAAGCTCTGAAAAGGATGAACGGCAACACCAGGTCTCTCTCGTCCCAGAAGGAAGATTAATGAGGAGTCGGTATGATCTTGTTCAGAATGGGCGGTACCACACAGTGGGGTTGAGAGACAAGCAAAACTAATTGGATCAGTCCGACATGTCCCTTTGGATGGAGCGCAGCCCAAAAGAGCAGATTGGAAGAGCGGGGTGGCGTACCAATACCGCTTCATACCTCACAATGGCGGACTGTGTTGTCCAGCAGCTTCTGGAGTCACTGCCAACATAGCTTCCAATCTTGTTTACTCAGAGCTGCCGCGACAAGCATCTCCCCTAGTGTTTATAAGCGACTCGAGTTTCAGGGTGATGTCGACGCTCGGGTTGTTGGAACAGACGGTGGTCATTGTCACGCCCTCCTTTGGGTCTGCTCCCTGGTTGTCGTCCCCTCCTGTGTCTCTGCCGCCACTGCTGTACATTACTGCACTTCTATTAAACACAATGTTTTTACCCAACACTCAAGTTTCCCCGTTTTTCTTTTCTTTGTGTATTGACACCAATTCAGACCTGAGAGCAACACGTGCAAGTAATATTATTTTCAGATTCAGTGTGGCCAATTTATGTCTCCATAAAGCTTCTATTTTTGCTAAAATACTGGGAATATACTAATAGACTGGGATGTATTCTATATGGAAGGATTACATTTTGTTTTATCTCTGCACTCGAAAGCTGCTAAAGTTAAAAATACTAACTGGGTCCAAACAGTAGTTTGGGGAGAAATATCACTTTGTGTTGTCTACACAAGAATTTAAGCACATTAAAAGGGTCTTGCAATTATTTAAAATATCAGTGTTTAGTTTGTAGTCACAGCTGGTGTGTAAAGCCAAAACACTGAGCTGCTTGACATTGACTCAATCTGCATTACAATCATTTTATGAGCATAATTAACATGGTCCATGCTGGATATTTATTTTACGAGAACTCGAGTAAAACTCCCTTCCTCGCCTCCACCCTTGAGCTGGACCGAAGCATCCTGTTGTTCGGCGGAGATTCCCTTCTTTGGAGGAACGAGAAGCAGGAATGTCGTGAACAGCTGAGTGTTCTGTTCCTGGGAATTTCCTGTCCCTTCCTCTTTAACCCCGCCCTCCCAAAAAAAACCCAGCCTCACATCCTCTTTGTGCTTCTTATCTCTTTCTACACACAAAGTACGAGGAACTGTCGCAGGCTCAATTGGCCGGCAGTTCCTCATTCAGTGGAAAGCGAGTTATCGGCCCCCTTGCTGCATGACAAAAATAAATGGCAGCAGTCCAGAACTCAGCTGTCATGCGTCGGCGTTTATAGACGCAGACATACTGACGGCGGCTAAAGAAGGCACGTGGTAAAAGTAATGTCTAATTGCCGTCATACCGTCAGGCGCTCGTGATTATACGTTGGGTTCTGGAGGAGCTTTTTCTTCTGCAATGTTACCAAAATGAACTCTTCCCCTCTCATGCCATCCCTCATGTCCCCCATCCCCACAAACACCATCACGCTTTTGTTTAACTGTTAAATATGAGTGTCTTTAATTTAACTGGAGTGTGCTGGACTGTTTGCTGCCTGACATATACAACCTGCTCAACTGTACACATTCACAGCTTCCATAAAAAATACATCTTTGTATACACAGCATTTACAATATCATACAACAGAGCTGTTGCAGGTACATCTGTGTGGCTGGATGTTGTTTTTTGTGACAAATGATTTGCGCTGTCCACAGAATACAAGCAATCATCATCATCATCATCATACAGAAACTCATCCCGTCGTCCTGTATTCACCGCTCGGCGCGTTCGCTCTTCCCCGGCGGAACGGACTCGTTGTTGCCGCCTGTCCATCTGCTCCGCCGGGCGCCGCGGCCGCGCCGTCCGCCCACAGTGTGACGTTGATGCAGGAAGTAGCCGAGCCCTTAATCTTGTCTTTTACCGTCATCATCGCATCCTCCTGCCTCTGTAACTTCCTCCTCCCGCTTCCTGCTAATGTCCATTCCACTGTATGTCGTCATAACCCACCTGCAAACACACGTAGATGAATAAAAAATAAGTGTCACACACTGGCCAGCGAGCTCGTTTTAAATGTTACGGCGGCAGCTTCGCATTCTCGACACGCACCTCTTCGTCGGACTCGTCGTCCTCTTCCTCCTCGCTGTCGTCGTCCTCCTCGCTGTCGGGCAGCTCCCGCAGGTCGGGATCGGTCAGCGAGTACAGCTCTTTCCTGATGTCGTCGCCGTCGCGGCCGTAGGTGAGGTGGAAGGGGGTGTGGCCCCCGGACGTCAGGAGGTTGGGGTCCGCTCCTTTCTTCAGCAGCAGTTTGACCAGCGACAGATTCTGCTGGTCCACGGCCAGGTGCAGCGCACTGCGACCGTTACGCTGCTCCTAAAGGACGGGAGAGTGCAAGATTGTATTATATTTATGGACTATGTAATCCTACACTACACAAGTGCCTTTAAGTGTGTATTCTCAAATATAGCTGTAGTGTGTGTACCTTTGAGTTAATGTCAGCTCCGAGGTCCACCATGTTCTCCACCAGTGACAGGAAACCCTGAACTGAAGCCAGGTGGAGGCAGTTCTGACCTGCAAGAAAACATCATAGGAAAAGTTTAACAGCTGACACCAGATCAGCATTAAACATATGTATATACCTGCTGCTTTCTAGGAAAAGTCCAGACTCCAAAAAGGGGGGTTTCAAGTTAATTAAGATTTAGGAAGCGCTAACAAACCATGTTAATGCCGATTACTAGAGGAGAACAGACTTCTGCACGAGGTCCAAAGAAAAAACTCGACATGTTTATACTCCATTAGAAGCCTGAGCATCCGACATCACGAGCCACGTCAGACGGGTTGTCGCCAGGAAGTGATGGCGTGAACGTGCCATGGCGTTCCCTCCCTCTAACCAGTGTTCAGGGATAACGGGCAGCAGGAGTTGCTCTTTTTGTGCCCACCATTCCTCCGTTTAAATATGGTCAGTGTGTGGCCTGTTTCCATGCACCGAGGGTGGGCCACAGGAAACTACTGCCGCCGGGAACGGGAACTTAATATTCATTTACCAACGCTGCTAAATCCAAACGTTTCCGTTCCAAGTAAACCAGCATAGTTTCAATGTTGAAACCAAAAATGTCATAAAAGTAAACGAAACGCCAATCTCACCGTGATAGTTGCAGGCGGCCATCACCGCGTGTAGATGCTCCGGCTGGCAGTTCTGTGTGAGGACGCTGAAGCAGGGCAGGTTGCCGTGGCGACAGGCGATGTGAAGAGGCGTGTCCCCGCTGTCGTCCACCAGTGTGGGGTCGCAGCCGGACACCAGCAGGCGCTGGCACGCGTCCGCCTGGTTCGTTATCACCGCCAAGTGGAGCGGCGTCTAGGACGAGAAGAGGCAGGTGAGTTACCGAGTCAGAGGACAGTCTCCTTGTGCTTTACGTGATGATGATGATGATGATGATGATCCTGCTTCAATACCTGTCGCTGGTCATTTTGTGTGTTGAGGAAGTCTGTGTTCTTGGACAGGTCTATCATGGTTCTGATGTAGTCCTTGGCCTCGTGGATGATGGCCAGGTGGAGCAGCCTACCGAGACGAATAAAAGCTGTTACAACACACACACACACACACACACACAACCTCATCTGTATTATTGTTGTTGGTTCTTTCCACAAGGAAACACTTATCATTACGTAAGCAAGGAAATAACCGCAAATACTTCCATTTGTGTACTTTTCAACAGTGAAAATCCAGCCTGATCTACAATTGTGGTCATTCAAGGTTTTTATTATTATTTGTTATTATTGCCTAGTATTTCTTTTTTTAAATCAGCCATGAAAAAGTTTCACAATGATGTGGGCCTTTTACAGATCCCCATCATCCTCAAAGAAAAGCGTAAACGTTTTCTTCAACACAGCAGTTTCTCAATGCATTCATTCGTTTCCCACTAATGCCATTACAGTAAATTAATGTAAACAAATACATGTCATAAATAAAATGACCCCACGTTGGGAACCACTGCTCCTATGCCTTCACAGTGACTTGATCTCAGGCCTCGTATTAAACGGTCCTGATTAATAAAGTCACGTTGTTCAATTTACATCATGTGTGCACGCGCCTTGAGAACAGTTCCAATGCTGTAATAAACTGTTCCTTTATTATTTACGGTTATTCCCCTGGTACCGTGACAGCAGCGAGCCGCAGACGCGTAACTCCAAAGACTTGACGTGTTGTGTAACTTTAATGTGCTTTTCTCTCCTTGTTGTTGTTTCTGTCTCCTCCTGCTCGCACCACGGGAGCGCGCGTCGGTCGGATTGCTTGGCGGCGCGCCCGGGACTTTCCCAGTCTGACCCGCGGCCAAAGTAGATCCCCCCCTGATAATAGCCTTTTGTTTACGTCCACCGCCGCAGTGCCTGACCGCAACTAAACCCGTTAGCGAACCGGACACCCGTTACGTGGACAGTTAACGCTGCAGGACGTGGTCTGTTTGCTTTCTAAAGCCCTAATGCCGCATTAAGCCCCGGCGCGGACCCGGTCGGCCTGTTCCTTTGCATTGTAATGACAGACTAGTCGCAGACGTTCCCCACAGGAAAGGGCTCACGTTACCTCCCCGAGACCCGCGCGCGGGGCCTTCTCCTCGGGCGACACTGCGAGCCGTGACGTTACATTCCGAGAACTCGCAAATATCCCCGTGCGTAATTATTGTTCTTCTCCTCCTTTGAACGTTTCCTCCTGGTCCGACTTACGTGTCTCCGTCCTCCGTGATTTGCGTTTTCCATTCGTGCGTCTCTCCGGCTCCAGCAGGAGTCTTCTGCTGCTGCGGCGGCTCGCACTCCAACTGCAGCAGCCGGATCTCGGCCGCCACGGCCTGGTACTCCTCCTCCTTCAGCGAGTCCAGGCCGCTGTCCAGCCGCTCCTCCGTCGACGGGGCCGGCTTCCCTTCTTTGGAGTCCCGGCTGTAATCCATTTGGTTTAATATACTGGTCCGGTGGAGGGCCATGGCGGATTGTTTGTTCGCGGCGAGGTGCGCTTGGTTGTCTGCGGGCGGAGCCGTGCAGCAGGCTGTAAATGCCTTCTGCTGCAGCGGGGCGGAGCTAACGACTAGGTGGGGGATTTCCAGAACACTGTCACTCAGAATAACACAGCACACATCCAGAGCGCTGGCACCGGGAGGGGATTTCTATTCAGACACTTATAAATACACTCCTCAGTTTGTCACCGAGAGGGCGAAGTCCGTTTAGCAGGCAACGCTTGTTGCACCCAAACCACCCATTTCTGCAGCATTTCAGTCTTTACACAATGTTGCCTCATACAACATACGCATATACAACTTTATCTACACTCAACTTTAAATCTGCAGAAAGTTCTCCCCAGTTTGCATGCAAACTATACAGTATTTTATTAGTATGTGTTATGCACCGCAAAGTCAGCCTGCATGGACTAAAGAATAAGGAAAGCAGTGCATCAACAAGTCCAGTGTTAATTCCACAGGAATGACCAACGCTGACGTCCAGGAAAGCAGAATAACTGCAGAATAACATGAAGCACGTCAGGCTTCTGGTGCATTTACGTGGTCGCACCAGAGTCTCTGTTGGGGAAGGGGGGAGGGGGTCCTAAAACTGCACCCTTCGTTTGCCCTTATTGCTGCAGGTGCAGGTTGTGCAGTCCATGTGATTTTTTACGCATCGAACCATGAAAACACAACAAAAAAACAACAGGCCTGCAGGGGAATTATAATGTGTATTTAACACAACAGCAGCATCAGGTGTTTCTTGCCAGCATTAAACTATCCATGCTTTATATAGGTTGTTATACTGAGATGAGGATTAGGCCCCCACTGATTCCGCGGCAGTGACCTTTAATAAAACCCGAGTATCGGATCACTCCTTCAGCTCCTCGCGGACTCCCAAGTCCCCCGATGAGGCCGAGAGACTTCTGCGAGGCTGCGGCCTGTCCCTTCCACACGCAAAGAGGGAGAAAACAAGAAAAACCAAACATCGAGTCGAACGTGATGTTCCGGAGGCCCTGAGGGAAACTCCGGGTTGTTTTACCTCCCATTGTTCCGCCTTGTGACCAGTTAGACGGGGAGGCGCGCGCACTTTTCTTTTACTGGACTAGTTGAGCAGCACATTCATGCAAATTCTTATGTTGTGCATCATCACCTAGATTTTAGGCGTCTGCCAGAATAATCCACGGCACAACAATTGCATGTGTCAGTGTAACCTCGTGCATAATGTGTCAGTGTCAGTCTGATGCAGGAGGAGGACGCGGGGACTGTAGTCACGCGGACCACGTTCATCCTGAGCAAGTGAAAACAAGCCCTCTGCTTGACCCCGTGGAGGCAGATGGATGGAGGGGAGGAATGCGCGCAGCGGGCATGGAGGGGCTCGCGCTTCACATTTGCACAACGCTTTGTGTATTTAGACGTGGATGTAATACTTCAAGTGTATTATACACGTGTTTACCACAGCAGTCTACTCAACTTTCCATTTGTGAGTTAGTAGTTAGTTATTATGAGTCTATTTTTGGTTTCTTTTCCACTTTTCCATACAATGTCCATTTGTTTTCCATACAACTCGGTGAAGGTCAATCAAACCAACCCAAGGGCAAAAGTGGATTAACTTAAACTTAAACGTTTAAAAGTAGAAGTGCAAGAGTGCAAGTATGTATGTGCATATTAAGGTGTAAATAAAAAATAAATAAAATAAAAATAACAACAGCAACAACAAACAATAGGAGAGTGCAAAAATGCAATAAATGTATATACTATGATATGTTAAGTGTTAAGTGTAGGTAACTATGAACATGTACAGTGTTTACAGTGTTTAATCCACAGAGGAACTAGCACGCGGTGACTTGTTGTAAAGCCGTATTGCTGTCGGCAGGAATGTTTTCCTGTAGCGGTCCTTGGTGCAGCGGAGCGTGAGGAACCTCTTGGAGAAAGTGCTCCTCTGTCCCTGCAGCAGGTGGTAGAGAGGGTGGTCCAGGTTGTCCAATATGGACAAAAGTTTCTTCAGCGTCCTCCTCTCCACCACCTGCCCCAGAAACTCCTGCTTGCAGCCGATGATGGAGCCGGCCTTCTTAACCAGCTTGTTAAGTCTGTTGGTGTCACCGGCTCCAGTGCTGCTCCCCAGCAGACCATGGAGAAGAACAGGGCGCTGGCCACAACCGACTGGTAGAACATCTCCAGTATCTTGCTGCACACATTGAAGGATCCAAGCTTCCTCAGGAAAAAGAGTCGACTCATCCCCTTCTTGTACACAGCGTTGACGTTGGCCTTCCAGTTCAGTCGGCTGTCGATGGCAAATGGCAAATGATCTGAATCCAGAGCAGCTCTGCGTCATTACCTGGAAAAATACGTGTGCAGGAACTGACATTTAAAACAGCACAGGAAACTAAGCCAATGCATTTAACAACTATCTAAATGTTTCTTTAGTTTAATGAGTGTTTCCAGGAGGAAGGGGTCTCTCCCAGCTGGCTTTTCTGGTGCTTTTCAGAAATGTAACCGGAGTCATTTGCACTTTGTTGATGACCTATTTATGGTTAGAGTGTGCTGGGAAAAATTAAATCTGGGAAAGGACACGGAGATGGTGCAACCAAGATAAGCTGCAGTCTGTATGATGGTTGTGATATGTTGGAGGGGGAGGATTTAGTTTAATGCGTTGTCACTTTAGAACTCCTTACCGCATGTTTCCCAGCAGAAATACAAAGAAGAAAATATGATATAGTGATATATACTACTGTCATATGACGGCTGTTTGTTTAATGCTTTTCATTGGACTTTTAAATATTTTTCATTTGAGCTTTTACTGGAATAAACGTACAGAGGAAGCCGGGTTGAATGGCAGCCAGATATTAATTCTTGGCATGCGGATCTCTCACCTCAATATTTCCTCTCTGTTAACAGTACAAAGAAATAAAAATCCTTTGTATTACAATAGAGTCCTCTCCGGACTGACTCTGTCAGTCGCTCGGACCCTAAATATATAATTTCAAACACAAAAGAGGAGTGTAAGCAGGAAAATAACATTGGCCTAACAGGAATCACTTTCTGGCACCAGTGATCCGTAGGCACTGGTTCCCAGTGTGTTTGAGTCCAGACCTTTTCAAACTTGATGACTAGGTGATTCAATATTGATGTAATAGATATTTTAAAAACTATTTGTAGAATGTGTATTCATTAAAATACACCACCAATGACAAATATGTTCTGTGTGTGTGTGTGTGTGCTATCTATTGAATGTGCTCTAGTGTGTGTGTGTGTGTGTGTGTGTGTGTGTGTGTGTGTGTGTGTGTGACTGCATGCACAGTATCTGTGTGTGCGCATGTCGTGGGAATCCCTGGGCTTTCAAGACACAAGCGGACATGTGCAGCACATAATGACTCAGCATGAATCTCTCAGATCAGCCACACAATAAAATACCTTGAAGGGTCAAAGTGAACGATGACTCATCAAACAGCATTCTGAACTTGTGACTGTGTGAAGACCGAAACATGACAGAGAAAGCACCTTCACACCCTTCTGGTGAGCTCTGAAACACCGTGGGGGCTTCACTGCTTCACTGCTTCTCCTTTTCCCCAACTTCCTGCTTCCCGAGCCGGAATGCAGACGGACTTCTTGTCTGGCAGACTTTCCACTTGTATTTACGGTCATGTGGTGTAAATGTTTGCTGTTGTTTCCGTTGTCTCTCCCAAACAGACTCACGTTCAAATTCGCAAGATTCACATATTTTTGTATTAGTCAGAGACGATTATCTGTGATTCCTGTATGTGTGATATATTTAAAGTTTCACATGATCAATGAATTAAATCTGATATACATATCAAACACATATAAACCACCTCCGCCAGCTCACACATAACTGAATCATAATGGTAAGACTCAATTTTATAATGCATAATAATAACAATAATATAACACTAAAAAAGACATGATAAATTCACTTTTGATACAAAGTACATTTTAGTTTATGCTTGTGTTCTTTTACTTTAGTAAGTCAAGAATGCAGACTTGTTACATTGTAGATTGCATGTAGTATCACATTGTAATATTTTACATGGCGTTACAACATTGAATATTTTAAAAAGACGAAGGTAGTGGGATGAAGGCTGATTCAGAGACTGACTGGTTTAAAATGCTCTTCCAAACATTGCAGGAATATTTATATATACCTTATATAAAAATAAAAATAGATAGTTGCAGTTTAAGTCACTTTTACGGGCATTTTATCTCCATTCAACAAATAACTAATTATTTATTATATATATATATATCATATATATGATGTATATTAATAATAATATGTTTTGTTCTACTTTGTGCAAGAAATGATTGCTAACTGTTGCAACAGTTGCAGCAACTCAAACCAGAGACAATCCAGATCGTTTAGAGCTGATCACGTTAACTCCTTTGTTGATGTTCTCAGGTTTTGCTGAGTCTGCTTTAATAATCTTTTGGGGTTGAAGCAGTCAGCAGTGCAGACTTCCCTTTAGGACCGATTGTTTTTCTTCCCTTCTATCTAACAGCACTTTGCTGAAAAAAGTTGCTTAACCAGCACAGATTCACAGCTTCAGCTTCCTGTTATTAAGTGCTGCAGTGGGCAACTAACAAACCGGAACCTCATTTTGTTTTTCCTGGAGAACGCTGGAGCTTCTCTCTGGATGCAAAGAACCCAAAGCAGGCCGCCCAGACTCAGTTAACACCGTCTGGGATGGAGTGACAAAGCAGCAGCAGGAAGGGTCAAAGAGAAAGTTGAAGAGTCAATGAAGGGCAGCTGGTGTTCTCTGCAGCTAACGTCTCTGTCAGCAGGGAAGAGAGGGCTGCTGTCAGTCAATGAAAATAAAAAGTCAATATTTTACATTTCATAATAAGAATTATTATTATTATAATCCAGCACAAACCAACAAAACAGCTTCAAGATTCAAGCTATCCTCTTGGGTGCTGTGCATGTGCACCACTAGATGGCGCCATTCTACCACTATGGAGATGTTTCAGGTCTCTGCTGTCACACAACAGGGCCGCTTGTCTCCTGACTCAACGTGGGGATGAAGAGCATGGACAGGACCCTTCTGTCTCCCCTCACATATAGGAGCTGGTCAGCAAGCAATTTGACACGTGGCACTAAAAAAAAACGACAGTCAACCGTTCATTCAAGTCCTAAAACTAAACTAAAATAGACGAGAACCAGTGAAATGCCTGAATTGAACAGGTTTCCTAATTTTTTTAATCAGACTCTCTGCGCGCGCACACGTACACGCACGCACACACAAACAGACGCCATGTATAAATGCAGTGCAGACAGACAGACAGACAGACAGACAGGCAGACAGACAGACAGGCAGCTGTATAATACTGCAGCACTTAAAGGCTTGTGACTGAGAAGCACAGATCAATAGAGTCATTTTCAGCAGTCTGGAGGATTATCCACCTCACTGCCCACTGATGCGATGCAAACTCAAGACACACACACACACACACACACACACACACACACACACACACACACACACACACACACACACACACACACACACACACACCAACATGTCTGGATCCATACTTTTTACAGGACATCGACTAAAGAACATTGTTCCTGTTTTTAGATATACTGACAGCTGCCTGCTCTTTCTCTCCCCACTAGAATATCTGTCTTTTAGCATGTTAATAACCTCGTGCATCCCGATCCACTCCTTTTGTCTAAGTGATCAACACACAGACGTTTCATTTGAAATGTTCTGTGAATATTATCCCATGATGTGCATCCAATCCACAGGGGACATAGACATCCCTATGCAATGCCGTCATAATCCATAATCAGGAGCAAATGTAATACACGTGAATTAAATCACCATTTTCATTTTACATGGTTTCTCTTTGATTGGGAAGCGTCGTCAATTTTACATTTTTGTAATACAAGTCATTTATAACGTTTGTTCTATTTTTTTTTTTTTTTTCTGATATAAACGGGTTTCCATGCGACAAAAAGTAGGGTGAAATGATTGAAGAGGCCTCAGTCACTCACCTCCAGTGAGTGGGATCTATAAGGACTGAACCTGGGTCACGGTTCCTCTGCGGGAGACGCAGCTGACAAGTACAGTGAAGAACCACCCCAACTAAAAAGGTCCAGCTTGATGCTTAATGAGTTTTTCGTGTCGGACCCTCCACCACCACCGACCCCCCTTCCCTATCCTCGGCTCTGTTCCCCAGGCGGGCCTCGTGGAGCCAGCGGCCCGACCCGAGAGCTCGTTCTCACGCTCATCCGCCTTGATTGATTTCCAGGGAGCGACGCCGGCTGGCCTGAGCCCGCTGGCCCGAGTATAGCCCGCCTGGCCCGGCAGAGTGGGCCGGCCAAGCCCGCAGGGGGGACGGAGGGGGGAGAGATGGATATCCCTCCGATCTCTTATCGGCTAGAGTGCAGCTTATAGTGGGACGGGTGTGAATAGTCCACACACACACACACACACACACACACACACACACACACACACACACACACACACACACACACACACACACACACTAAACTTTTAATTACAAAAATATATATATAATATTTTTGTTTAAACTAAATATAAAAAAAGCTAACGTTTTATCTTAGGTGCAGAAGAAGAAGAATCGGGTACAGTAAAAACAATATTGGTCCACCAAAAAAGAAAAATGACATTGAAAATAATTTATAACCTATTTATAATATGTATGCGATGTTATGGAGCCTGCTGTACTTTACGGTATTTAACTCCAAGGTCTTCTTTAAAACACGTAAGATAAGTATAACATTCATGCAGCTCATTTTACTATTGATTTACTGATATTTAATAAACAAAAAACAAAAGACTAACACTGATAAGTCAACTAATAAAGCTGACAAAAGGGTACGGACCCTGGACGAAAAGCGCGTGTGCGCGCGACAGACAAAGACAAAAACGAACACGCGCACCAAGAATACCACTGTCTCTCTCGCGCGCGCTATCATCACACCTGCGCGCGCGCTCCTCTCTCTCTCTCTCTCTCTCTCTCTCTCTCTCTCTCTCTCTCTCTCTCTCTCTCTCTCTCTCTCTCTCTCTCTCTCTCTTTCTCTCTCTCTCTCCGCCACTTCAAAGCTCTACTTGAAAGTGGGCTCGAGACAAGAGTTGTAGTTTCTTTCCGCCTGCCGGTGCCGAGCATCACCGTCATCCTCACCGCCACCATGCCTCGAGGATTCCTGGTGAAGAGGAACCGGCGGTGCCCGGCGTCGTACCGGTCGCGGAGCAGCAGCAATAACAAACCTGAAGCATTTCACGGGCTCCGGAGCGGCGGCGGTAACTCCGCCGCGGCCGTGGAGGGGGGGACCGGCGCGTTGAACGCGTTCCCCTTCGGACTGCTCCCGGTGTCCCGCGAGGACTCCGCCGCTGTCAGGGAGGCGTGGAGCCCGCACGTGGAGTCCGCGCTGGAGGCGGAGGCGGACCGACGGGCGCAGTTACCGGAGACCGAGGAGCAGGTGCGCGAGGTGGACGTCCTGACTCCCGACAGCGGCTTCTCCTGCTTCTTCCCGCCTCCTCCTCTCCTGCCCCCACGCGACTTGACGTCAGCGGAGTCCCGCAGCCCCGTGAAACCGGTCGGCACGAGACTGCTGGACCACCACCCCCACCCCCACCTCCACTACCCCCGCCACCACCAGCCCCACGAGGAGGGAGAGAAGCAGCCGCTGTTCCCCGGGAAGTGCCCTCCGGGGTTACCGGAGCTGCCGTTCCTGGTGAGCTCCACGCCGACCTCGGTGTCCGCTTCCATCGAGAGGCTCCTCGCGAGCAGCGGCCGCAACGCGCCGTCCTGCGGCCACAGCGACAAGTACGACCCGAGCGTGGCTCACGTGCACTTGTTCCCGCCACTGGCACTCGTGAACCAGGAGCAGCATCACGCGGCGAGGAAGCGCGCGTTCCTCGAGCAGGATCAGCGCCTGACCAGCAACAGGCTAACCGGCAAACCGGCCGCGGGCCACGCGCCGAAGAAACCCAAAGTGAACCGAAAGCTCAACTTCGAAGATGAGGTCACGACCTCTCCGGTGTTGGGCCTGCGGATCAAGAAGGAGATCCCCGAGCTGAGGAGGCCGCGGGACAGGCCGGCGGGAGCCACCGGGAACCAGCCGCTCGGGGAGTACATCTGCCAGCTCTGTAAAGAGGAGTACTGCGACCCGTTCTCCCTCGCGCAGCACAAGTGCTCCCGCATAGTGCGCGTGGAGTACCGGTGTCCCGAGTGCGACAAGGTCTTCAGCTGTCCCGCCAACTTGGCGTCCCACCGCCGCTGGCACAAACCCCGTCCGGTAACCGGCCCGGGCGGGGAGACTCAGGCGAACAAGAGCCAGCCGTTGAAGGAGGCGCGCGGGCTCGTGGCGCACGAGAGGCCGCCGGTGGAGACGGAGGGCAAAGAGAACGAGCTGCTGCGCATCAACAGTAATCAGCACCACGGAGCGCTGGACAGCTCCCGCGCCAGGCGCGAGCCCTCCCTGCTGCTGCTCCACGGCCGGGCGCGGGACGGTCCCGACGGCGACGGCCTCGCGCCGCCTCACTACGACCCCTCGCTCCATTACCGGAATCCGGCCGAAAGCTGCCTGGACCTGCAGGTGAGCGCGGCGGACAGCGCGCCCTCGAGCCTGCTGCTGCTTGGCGGCAACCCGGACGAGCGCGCGCACACGCCGTCTCTCCCGCACCCCCTGTTGCCCTTCGCCCAGTCGCTGCCGGAGGACGAAGTGTACGAGTGCCGGTACTGCGGGAAGAAATTCCGCCGACAGGCGTACCTGAAGAAACACCTGGCCGCGCACGAGATGACGGCGCGAGCGTCTCCCAACTCGTCACCGTACGGCCAGGCGCGTGAGACGAGCGCCGGGCAGAGCCAGGTGTTCCTGTGTCACCTGTGCGGCGCGCGCTTCCCGTCGATGGAAATCAGGGACAAGCACCGGCTGTGGCACGCGATGAGGGACGAGTTACTGGCGGGAACCTTGGGGGGAGGAGGAGGAGGAGGAGGAGGAGGAGGACTCCGACCGGACGTGTACCACGGGCAGGGAGGCGAGAGCGGCAGCGGGGAGTGCGAGCAGCAGCAGATTTTCACGTGCAAGCAGTGTCCGTCCACGTTCTTCAGCTCCCCGGGGCTCGCGAGGCACATCAACAAGTCTCACCCCGCCGAGAACCGGCAGGTGATGCTGCTGCAGATGACCGTGCGGCCGTGAGACGAGCGCGAGGTCGGGCCAACCGACATGGAGAATGACCAGCCATTGAGTGTCATTACGAGGAACCCATTTACTCTTAAGTACATTTAATTCAGCTGCGGGTCCACTGTAAATTGGGACGGAGGCCTGTTTGGTTCAGTTGTGGTCAAAAAGCAAAAGGACACGGGTGAGTTCTCTTTCAAGCTCAGTGAGCACCCTGATACAGTTTTGATCTATGAACATCGTCTGTGGTCACGAGACCGATAACCCAAAAGCAACTCTTCAGCAAAACGTTAGACGTGTCCGTGGAGCTGTCCATGGTGCTGAAAGCAAACTTCTGTTATCCTCCACAGGTTGTTCTGTCTCTACAGCTTTTGTTTTTTTGTTGTTGAAGACAATTCAAATGACATTATTATTAATTCACTGGACTGGGGACAGAGACAATATGATTAAATAAAAATAACAGCAGTATTATTAGAACGTTAAACTGGATGCAAATGAAAGTGTGGAGAGCAAATCGCATCCTCTCTCAATAAAGAATTTGTACAGCCGGTAATACAATCACAAGTCAGACGTTGTTTTCTATATTTCTTTTCTCATTTAGAGAATATATTTCCTGCATTGGCACAGAGGAGGCCTTTTCTTGGCACCCACTCATATCGAGCCCAACATTTTGTAAATGATTTGACATTTAATCCCAGTAACTACACCGTTACAGTGAACCGGGTCTGACAGAAAGGGTCATTTGATTTGGACTAATCAGAGCAGGAGGGTCGTTTCACAGCGAAGGTCGACACAGGCCTCTCAACATGTGGCAGACGTTTAAACTCCACGCGGTTCTGTGGCAAAGTAATCCCATTACACCGACGCTCAGGAGGAGCCGGTGGTGTGTTACATTACGTCCTGTGGTGTGTCGTGACGTGTCATTACATTTAGGAAGTGACCTTCACCCCAACAGCTGGAGACAGAGTCACTGTCCTCACTATTTCATGTACAGGTAACAATAACAAAACTAAAAGAAAATAATCAAGATAGACCATAATATGCCTTTTATATGTGCCAGTAGGTTTCTCAGCTGCAAAAAAATATTTTCATACAGAAATGGAACATTTAACGTGTGTACTGCTGATTAAAAAAAAAAAAGTATTTCGTCTTTATTGATTATACATTACTGTTGAAATATTTGCTTCATGATGCTTAACATGTCATTGTGGTTCTATGAAGCCTCTACAGTCATATTTTGATATGTCTGAAGTTGAATGTGACATCTATTCTAAATTATTGTCAATAAATGTGAAGACAGTATGATGACCTGCACTGTCGACTTATTCATGTGGTTTCTCTCTCTCTCTCTCTCTCTCTCTCACACACACACACACACACACACACACACCACACACTCTCACACTCACACTCTCACACTCTCACACTCACACTCACACACACAATATATGAGTGGGTCCGGCTTTCAAGTGGTACGAATCGTTTATTGTCAAACTCCAACCATCGCACATCTGCGCTCTCTTCCGTGTCCAAAAGAGACATTACACGTCTACATACTACAGGTTGTGACAGTAACATAGTTTGAGGAAGAGTGTGTGTGTGTGTGTGTGTGTGTGTGTGTGTGTGTGTGTGATACAGCTGTTACATGATCAACACATGCGGTGAGTACTGAACCGACATCATGCAGTATGTAGTCATTAGTTAGACACCCGTCTCCGTCACAGTCCTCAGGGTCAGAGCGTCCGTCCACACAGGCGCACAAGTTACAGAATGGTTTTATATATATGGAGTGGGACATGTGTGTGTGGTCGACATGGCAACCAACGACAGATAACCAAGATGCCAGATTTGGGTCAATAGGGCTGACTAATACTTCGACCTGCACCATCGGTCCTCAGGCAGGTTGATATGAATTTGTCATATAATGCTGAAAGGCTTTGGGTAACCTAGGTTTTCTATACATTTTGGTTTTGCTAATCAGGTTTTTGACACATCCGAGTTGAAATCTTTTTGACAATCTGAAAACAAATCTGAAATGCAGGCGCGGTTTGGCTGCGGTCTCCGTACAACATGGTACAGATCCATCCCAGAGTGCAGTGGGGCAAGCAGACCACGTGTCGCAACCAATCAATGGCGCTTCTTCAGGCTTGGCAATAATAACAATAATAATAACCGTAACAGCAATAATTTAACGGGACAACTCAAATCTCAGCTGACTTCAAATATCCACAGACAAAATAACACAACATGAATTTGACCTCATTTTCACACTGGCATATCTGTGACAACCCCACAGAGAGGTTCAAAGAAAGACAAATAATACAAAAAAGGTTTGACAATCCCTTTCCTCTCTGCAGAGAAGCTATGGCCGAAGTAAAGACAATTAAACAGTAAATTAAAATACAGTTGTGCATACACATACACATACATAACGCAAAACCTTTAACTCAGATCTACATTTCCAAATGCAAATATTTCAAACAGTATATGAACGTTTCCTTTAGATCAGGCCGGGTTGAAAAAAAAAAATAATGGAGCCAAGCAGAGAGAACGAGCCACCATGTCAAATAAACAGATGAACGTTCTATGCAATGGCGATACATTTTTTAAATTATTTTTACTCCCGAAGAAGCACAGCTGAGACCATCAATGAAGAGAAACCTGCAGTCCATAAACGACGAAAGCCAATTTGAAGCGTTAATACGTGAATGTAGTGTTACACTTTCAGGTCCCCTCCATCCAGAACTGGAACTGGGGATGAGTCGAAACATAAGAGCGGGATTTTTATATATATATAAAATTCAGAGAGAATGAGGAGTGAACTGGGTATGACAAAGGAAAACAACAGCGTGTAGTGTTTTAAACAGATAATGTGGTCTGAGGACAAACCAGTGGGACTTTGGCAGCTATTCTCGCATAACAGTATATATACACATCCTTATAGATATTAATATATCTACTCATATATATATATATTCATACATATATAGATATACAGAATATATATAAAAAGGAACAAAAAAAAAACAAAAAAAGGTTAAATGAGAAGATCAGTGCTTTGTCCACATTTTACCGCATGAGCACAGAGGAAAGTCAACACTTAACTTTATGTAACGAGTGTTTCCTCTTTGATCGTTCAGTTTCTAGAAAGCGCCTTTTTCTCTCCGTTAGGAAAGACACATAATCCCTCCATCCTTCCCTAGAACGCCGATCAGACGTTGCTTTCAAGCCCACGTGTTCAGGAAATTGGGGATTTTCCTCCGGGTTCAAACACAGAGGACATTTTTGTCGCCGCATTTTGCAAAACAAAGTTTTTTGTTATTTTACAGCGAGCAAACAAATTAGTTTTTTTGTATTTACATTTTATGAGGACTGAATAGCAACAGACCCCTGACCCTTTATCTTCACGGGCCTAATGCTGTACCGAGAACAAAAATATACTTTTATCTTGCTTTTTCCATGCAACACGATAGCTTCAATCGTTCAGAAATGCATTCTTTAATTTTTTTTAAATATCAAAACTCTGTCTGTACACACATACACGCGGACTGACTATCGTACAAATATACAGATTCCACATGTTTGACCTCGTTGAACCTCCAGGTCTAATGTGGCATCTTTCAGCTTCTAACATGGCACGGATTATGACGAGGAGGGCTGCACTCGTTCGCTGCGTCAGGTGACGAAGATCAGCACTGGTTCAAATGGTTTCTTTTTTTTAGCAAAGCCAAGGATATATTCAGCAGCTGTGAGCAATTTCAAGATAAAGTTACAGTGTTATATACTCCATTACTTTTACGTGTGGGTTTGAGAGCTGTGTGACGACGCGTCACGGTTCCATCGACACCCCAGATGGTTACGCTCATCCCTGATGGAAGTAAACATGTTGTTGCCTGTTTTCAATCCGGTTCACGTCTTATTTTCTACAAAAGTGTCAGATTTTCTGGATCAGCCCGGACCGGACCGTGTGATCTAGAGACTCAAGTCTTATTGGCCGACCCGGAAGAGCGCCGCAGCTTCATGGACATGCGGCTCTTGCTAGTCCGAGGAGACATGGGGGACGCCGAGTCGCTCCCGGCCTCCCCAAGAGCCGGACTTTCTCCCCGAAGAATCTCTAGGCAGGAGCCTGTGGAGGAGGAGGAGGAGGAGGCAGGGGGCAAGTGAGGAAGATGGATCGATGGGGAGGAAGGGAGGGATAAAAGAGAGGAGGGAGGAGGCAAATAAGAGAATGAAAAGGAGGAAGGGACAATAAGAAAATGACATCACGCCCCATGATGTTCTACTGAGCCAGACTGCACAAACTCACTCACACAGATACAGGACACACACACACACACACACACACACACACACTAGAAAAACACACAACACACACTAGAAAAACACACAACACACACACGCCCAGTTTGTATACGACACCAGATTCTGACTAAGCAGCGTCTTTACAAATGGTTTCTATCCTCATCCTGCATCACATGTATTTTTTAAGGTGACACGTATCTGACTTCACAGCTGATATCAGCAACACGTCAGTGAGGAGAGGCTCATTTCTGCCCACAACCTTTTCCTTTTTTTTTTACTTTTAAGTCATTTCTAAACAATTTGGAAACTAGATTAGTAAAAAATAAAAAATATGTAAAAAAAAAAAATGTAATTATTGTGCCGATACCTACAGTGATTTTCTATCTAGAAACATACCATTCACAGCTAGCATGAAGGACCTTCTGCTTCAGACCCTTCCCCTTCACCCTGAGCAGGTTAAAGCTGTCTAGTGGCTTAGGGACCATCATATACATAACACTATGCTCCTCTAGAGGAGGAGGAGGAGAGTCAAGACAAGGAAAAGAAAGGATGGGAAAGGAAAGGAAACCAAAGGAAAGGCCAGTAACAAAAAAAGAGGCGAGAAGATGGAGGCAACGAGGACACAGGACAGAATGAAACACGAGAGGAGATATACAAAGAAAAAAAACAGAAAGGGAAATAAATTAAATAGAGAGAAATAGAGAGGAAACAGGAGAAGAGGGAAGGCATAAACAGAGGAGATGACGAAGGAGCGTTCAGGAGGGATGGTGAGAGAAAAGAAAGAAAAATATAAAAATGAATGAACATAAAGAATAAGAAGTTGCCACACAAACACACACAAAAGAGAAAAACAATACATTCAACGAACAGAATGTAAAAGACTGACGACACATTCATGACGACACAAAACACATTTCGCTGATTCCCACCACGAACAGACTTATTGTAAATGTTACAATACAAACAGGTCGACCAAAGAAGAAACTAAACTGAAATGTTAGTGTAAAGTTACACCCTGTGTGTGTGTGTGTGTGTGTGTGTGTGTGTGTGTGTGTGTGTGTGTGTGTGTGTGTGTACACAGCGGTACATCGTGTCACAACCAGGAAGAGAGGAGCATACAAAGGGTTAGAGGTAAAGTTTCACCAGGTCAGCGTGACATCGCAGGTTAAC